>NW_020837980.1:10876667-10941284 GCF_003676395.1 Aethalodelphis obliquidens
ATTTAGGTCTTCTGCCCATTTTTGGCTTGCATTGTCAAATAGCCTATGTTTTAAAAAAAAAGTTATATTATGGAAGTATAGTTGATTTAAAATGCTGTGTTAATTTCTGCTGTATAGCAAAGTGACTCAGTTATACATATATATATATACATTCTTTTTCATATTCTTTTCCATTATGGTTTATCAGCAGATGTTGAATATAGTTCCCTGTTCTATACAGTAGGACCTTGTTTATCCATTCTATATATAATAGCTTTATTGGCATACAGTAGCTTGTAGTAATCTTTCATGATCGTTGGTATTTCTGCAGTGTCAGCTGTTATTGTTTGCAGTGTCACTGTTTGCAGCTGACATGATACTATGCATAGAGAATCCTAAAGATGCTACCAGAAAACTACTAGAGCTAATCAACGAATTTGGTAGAGTAGCAGGATACAAAATAAATGCACAGAAATCTCTTGCATTCCTATACACTAATGATGAACAATCTGAAAGAGAAATTAAGGAAACACTCCCATTTACCATTGCAACAAAAAGAATTAAATACTAGGAATAAACCTACCTAAGGAGACAAAAGACCTGTATGCAGAAAACTATACGACACTGATGAAAGAAATTAAAGATCATATAAACAGATGGAGAGATATACTATGTTCTTGGATTGGAAGAATCAACATTGTGAAAATAACTATACTACCCAAAGCAATCTACAGATTCAATGCAATCCCTATCAAACTACCAATGGCATTTTTCACAGAACCAGAACAAAATTTTTCACAATTTGTATGGAAACACAAAAGACCCCGAATAGTCCAAGCAATCTTGAGAAAGAAAAACAAAGCTGGAGGAATCAGACTCCCTGACTTCAGACTATACTACAAAGCGACAGTAATCAAGACAGTATGGTACTGGCACAAAAACAGAAATAATAGATCAATGGAACAGGATAGAAAGCCCAGAGGTAAACCCACGCACATTTGGTCACCTTATCTTTGACAAAGGAAGCAAGAGAATACGATGGAGAAAACATAGCCTCTTCAATAAGTGGTGCTGGGAAAACTGGACAGCTACATGCAAAAGGGTTGTTTGTTTTTTGTTATTGAAACTCAGCCGTTTGTACTGTTCCCAAGCATGAGTGCTTCATAGAACAGGCCACCACAGGAACACAGGCTGAGGACTGAGAGTTGGGATCAGCCCCAGGAAGGCATCAGGGTTATGCAGGAACCAGAACAGATGCCTGCAGCAGTCAAGGGCCTCTGGACATCAGAGCCAACAGAGTCCTGGAAATTAGCTGTTTAGAAGACTAGCCGCATTGGCTGCTGGGGCTGTCCCACTCCCTGCCCTGTCCAGTCAGAGTGAGGGATGCTCAGTGAGTGGTACAGTAAAGGCAAGAACCACATTTAATTCTCCTCTGTCTCTCCTTATTGCCTGACGCCATACCTGTCCCACAATAAACTTTTAGCAACTGGAGCAAATGCGTTACTGGATGGAATAAGCTAATGCTAGCCTTCCCTTTGCCATTAATTTGATGTGTGATTTGGGCAAATTGCTTCTCTGAGCCATGGTCTGCCCCTCTTGAGGTGGGGATGCCATTTTAGTATGGTTGTTTTGAGGATAAGGTATAACACTTGTGAATTTCAAAGAGCTGTAGTGACTCATTTTTAAATATTTATTTAGTTAGTTAGTTAGTTATTTTTGGCTGCGTTGGGTCTTCGTTGCTGCGCACGGGCTTTCTCTAGTTGCGGTGATCGGGGGCTACTTTCTGTTGCGGTGCACGGGCTTTTCATTACGGTGGCTTTTCTTGTGGCGGAACACAGGCTGTAGGCACGCAGCCTTCAGTAGTTGCAGCATGTGGGTTCAGTAATTGTGGCTCTCGGGCTCTAGAGCCCAGGCTCAGTAGTTGTGGCTCGTGTGCTTCTTTGTTGTTCCGCGGAATGTGGGATCTTCCCGGACCAGAGATCAAACCCATGCCCCCTGCATTGGCAGGTGGATTCTTAACCACTGTGCCTCCAGGCAAGTCCTGTAGTGATTCTTAATCTTGGCTGCACATTAGAGTCACATATATATATATATATATATATGTATATGTATATGTGTATGTATGTGTGTGTGTGTATGTGTGTGTATACATATATATATATATAAAAACCTGGGCATCATTTTTGAAAACATCTCTAGTAGTTCCCTAGACAATTATAATGTACAAGTAGGGTGTGAACTAAGCTATGAAAAAGTAAGTAATGAGAGACTAGAAAGGGTCCTCTATGCTGCCAATTCTCAAATATGCCCAGAAAATAACAATATATTAGTGACTAAAAAAATAGTGTTTTTTAATTGACATTTTCTATTCAGTGTAGTGGGAACGTAAAAATACATCTTTTCCGTGTGCCGTATTCAATTTATTTTCATTTTTCATGGAAAAAAGGGAGGTTATCATGATTTTTTTCCCAGAATTGACCCTTCATGCACCAAAAAACCCACAAAAAAACAACAAACCCCTGCTCATCAATGGCCTGGAGTGTGCTGTTCCACTGAATGGCCACTGCAGTTTCAAGTACCCCTTCAAGCTCGAATTCACCGTTTATTCATAGTGGAAATTCCCAAATTGGTTATTACTCATTTGTATTTTTGAAATCTTTTTTATTGTGAAATACAGCATATCTACAGAAAAGTACATACAACATGTATGCACTGTTAAATGAAAAAGTAAATACCTGTGCAACCACTACCAAGTGAAGAACATCATCAGCTTCCTCTGAAGGTCCCCCCAGCACACACTTTAGCTGCACTCTCTCTATCTCTCCCCCGAGATGTAATCGCCACCCTGACTTTTGTGGTCATCATTTCCTTGATCATCCTTCTATGTATGCCTCCCTAAAAATCTGCTTTATTTTTTTAAGTTTTGAATATGTGCGTGTACATGTATGTGTGTTGCTTCTGCTCAACATTATGTGGATATAATTCATCCATGTTGCTATGTGAAGCTGTAATTCATTCATTCTCATCACTGTGTATCATTTCATTGTATGAATATACCAGAATTTATTGATCTGTTTTACTTTTGATGGACTTTTGGTTATTTTTTTTGAGGCTGTTGTGAACAATTGCTGAGTCATAGGGCTGTACATCCTCAACTTTTCTTCACAATGGCCAACTTTTCTCTAAAGTGGTTGTGCCATTTTACACTTCCATTAACAGTGATTGAGGGACTTCCCTAGTGGCACAGTGGTTGAGAATCCGCCTGCCAGTGCAGGGGACACGGGGTTCGATCCCTGGTCCCGGAAGATCCCACATGCCATGGAGCAGCTAAGCCTGCAAGCCACAACTACTGAGCCCGCGTGCCACAACTACTGAAGCCCGCTCGCCTAGAACCTGTGCTCCGCAACAAGAGAAGCCACCGCAATGAGAAGCCCATGCACCGCAATGAAGAGTAGCCCCCGCCCGCCGCAACTAGAGAAAGCCTGCGTGCAGCAACGACGATCCAATGCAGCCAAAAATTTAAAAATAAATAAAATACATAAATTTATAAAAAAGAAAAATAGTGATCGAGAATTCCAGTTGGTCTCCCTCTTCACCAGGGCTTCCAGTATTTTGCCAAAATGTGTGTTGTGTGTTGGGAGGAGGTGCAGTTGTATCTTGCTGTGGTTTTTGTTTGTAATTTTCTGATTTCTAATGAGGTTGAGCACCTTTTCCTATATATATTGACCATTTGGGTTTGGAGCTCCTCTTGTGAATTGCCAGGTTATTTGTTCCCCCTGTTTAAAAAAATTCTGGGTACTACTTTGGCAGTTATATATGTTACGGAATTCTTTTCCCACTCCATAGCTTGGCTTTTCACTCTCTGTATGGTATCAGAAATTCTTAATTTTAATGTAATCTAGCTTATAGAACTTTTCCTTTATGGCTAATGCTTTGCTTTTTGCCTCCTTTATGAAAACGTTTTTGGGGACTTTCCTGGTGATCCATTGGTTAAGACCTCACTTCCAGTGTCGGGGGCATGTGTTTGATCCCTGGTTGGGGAGCTAAGACCCCACTTGCCACGTGGCATGGCCAAAAATTTAAAAAAAAAAAAAAAGAAAGAAATCTTCTTCTACCAAAAGGTATAAAGATAGTATTAGTTCTTAAAATCCCTGGACCTACACCTTTTGCTTTTAGTACTTTAATTGACCTAAAATCTATTTTTGTGGTTGGTATGAAGTAAGGTTGTGATTTAGAAGGGAAATCAGTAATAAATAATTTTAACTGTAAGTTTAGCAGTAGTGAATTTAGTGATAGTCATTTTACTGCATTTAGTAGTAAGTCGGTAAGGTCGGATTTAATTTTTTATATGATGTCGGGTTGTCCAGGCACTGTGTATCAGTCACCGTACCCACTGACTTTTAATGCCGTCTTGTCACACAGATTTCTTTCTTTATTTTTCTCTGATTTGTCTGTCCAGTATTCCACTGTTGTGATTATTATAGCTTTCTAATAAACACTGACATTTTTTAGGACAAGTTCTTACACCTTATTTTTTTTCTTCTAAAATATCTTAGCTATTCTTGGCCCTTTTGGAAGGAAAGAAGCTTAGGTGCTCCGGAGTGTATATATCTTTTTGTACTTTTCCTTATACTTTCACTAGACATTTCCTTACTCCTTGCCTTAATGAGGTTTTTTACAAACTATATTTTAATCAGCATTTTTATTTATTTTTGGCAGGAGAGAATGGACAATGGTGTGTGGAAGGTCCTGCCTTTAGATTTTCAAAAAACTATTTCAATTGAGGTGAAATTCACACAGCATAAAATTAACCATTTTCAAGTCAACAATTCAGTGGCCTTTAGATTCCCAAAGTTTTACAACCATCCCATCTACCAGTCGCAAAATACTTTTATCACCCCAAAAGGAAACCCCATACCCATTAAGCTGTCACTCCCCATTTCCCCCTTTCTCTTACCCCTGCCAACACCAATCTGATTTCTGTCTCTACGGATTTACCTATGCTGGATATTTCATATGAATGGAATCGTGCAGTAGGTGGCTTTTTGCATTGTCTCTTTCCTGCCTTTACATTTTAATTCATCTTCTCCCTTTATCCCTGATCCTTATACCTATATCCCCTCATCCTCCCAACATTACAGTGCCAGCAATAATATGCTCAATATATGCACTTAAATACACTCATATCCCTGTGAAATATGTAGTATTGTCATGAACATTTATATTTTCAATTTCCTGAAATTGTTTGCTCCTTCTAGCTGCACCACTGCATTCTATAGTATGCACCCCTGCCTTTTACTTGTCCCCTAGTGATGGCTGCTGGGTTGGCCTCCATCCTTCCTCCATCACAAACCATGCTGTGATAACCATCTTTGTACCTATCCTTTTATGTACCTTTGCGGAGATTTATATATTAGCTGATTTTCCAAGGTCAAACAGCTAGTTTGGGAAGCCAGGATTTTAACCCTTATGGTGGAGAAGTGAGACGATTTTGTAAAAGGGAGGAGGGAATGGAAGGGCAAATCACAGCGGGAGGAATTCACTTTGACTCTCCTCCATCCCTCTCAAGTGAGCTCTGTTCACTCTTATACTTTTGTGTAGGACCAAATCAGGAGGTGACACTGTATTCTTCTGGTTCTTCCCTGCTGGTTTCCAACCACATCTTTCCTCTCTCACACTCTTGTGAAGCTGTAGCATGTTGTACCTTTCTCACGTCTGTGATCAGAGGACCTCATAATCACTCACCCACCTTCACTGAAGATTTAGGTGCCTGTTTCCGAGTCTAGCTTTCTACCTTAGTAAGTGCCACACCTGGATGTGATTTAAACTTCCAGGTTCACAGCCCATCTAGTATCCCAGCCCCCAAGCCCCTTAATCGACCACCCGTCCATTTCCACAAACTCACCTGCATTCACACTTGGCCACCTCTTAGACGCACAGCCCCTCTGAGATCTTAGCCTCTGTTATACCAGCCAGTCACCGACATCACAGCCCTACCCTCCAGCTCCCTCAGGGCTTCACCTTCACTGGCATTGGCTTTTTTTTCCCCCCACATTATTTTTTATTTTATTTATTTTTTTATACAGCAGGTTCTTATTAGTTATCCATTTTATACATATTAGTGTGTATATGTCAATCCCAATCTCCCAATTCATTACACCACCATTGGCTTTTAACCTCATTGCAACCTGCGGTAACTTGAGCCCCTTCTTTCTCCCAGCCCTTTCACATCCTTCTGTAGCCATTCAACCCCATGCCTTCTGCGCTCCTGTACCCAGGGTGCTAAGTTCTGTGGAGAAAACGACTTAATGGTACAAGTTGGCATGGCCAGAGCTTCATTACCTCCACCCTCGGCTGACTCTCTATGGTTCTTGGCAATCCTTTCCCATGCCTCCCTTCAGCATGATTCTCCATCACCTACAGTAGCTCTTCATCTGTCACCAATCTCCTCCCACCTCGTTCTCTCTCTCCTTTGACCACCTCCTGTTTCTACAGATAACCTTCCCTTTCAGTTCATTGAAAACGTAAAGGTTGTTATGGAGGGCCTCTCAGTTCCCTGCTGACCCTCTCCCCAGCCCATCTGTATTTGCACCTCGTTTAGCCTGCTCTCCACTTTCTCTGAGAAAGAGGGATTCTCAGCCTTGAAGACTAGATTTTCTTTGAGCATCCTTTGTCACTTAGCCACTGTATCTTAAACCTCTGCCCCAGCCAGCTTTATTCATTATTTCTCATAACATGCTTCATGGTTTTCTGATCCTGAACCTGTTCTCACTGTAACTCTTTACTCAGAAATACCTTTGCTGAAATTCAGCATATTTTCCAAAACTAGCTCAAAGGCCCTCCTTTTTCAAAATATTTTCTTTTTTTGACTCATCTCAGATGTAAATGATTTTCCTTATGAACTACTGTTGCACTTTCGTCTGTCTGCCCCTCTATTTGTTACTTAGCCCATACTCTCTTGCCTTGGTTTACTACTCAATTGACTGTAAGCTCAATTGAGCAGGGAAGCAGGGAGGATGCATTATACCTTCTTTGTAGCCCACATCAGTCCTAACGCAGGACTTCACATTGACTGGGTGCTCAGCAGGTATTTGTAAAGTGATTAGTTACTAAGCCCTTCCAGGCCACCCTCCTTCCAGGACTAATTTCATGCATATCTATGTGATGGATATCATTAAATGCCATACATTTTCCACGCTAGAGAAAACTTACATGGAAAAACATAATCTAGCCTTTTCAGGTAACTTTTGCACTCTTTAGTTGTTCATTTTAAGAGATTTTAAAGGATATTTTTAGTTATAATTTAGATATTACCAATCTATTCTGCAAAATTCCTGAACAAAAATGAGCTTAGAAATTTCATCACTTGGGGTTTGGAAAGAAAATATTAATTTATGAGCAAAGTGCAGCCTTACTTTAGTTTCCTCTAATTTTTCAGGCACTTTCTCTCCCCTCATCTGTCTCTGTTCACCCTTCCAACCCTTGGGTTCTGTTATACCTCTTTCGTTTCCCATTTTTGTAACTGTTAAAACTATCAAGTTTTCTTGACACATATTAAAACAATAGATTGCTTTGGATGACTCTAAGGTCTTTTTGTTTGTTTGCTGGTCGTTGAGGTTTATACCACCAAGCAATGTTGCCTCATTTTTGTGCTGTTTCTTCCTCCCCTTTACTTTTTCTTTTAAGATCAATGAAGAGTGATAAATCCACATAGTTCAGGAAACTTATTCATTACAAAACCTTCCTTCTTAGCTAGTGGAGTCATTTTGTTGGAATAATTTGTAGTTATTTCTGTTCTTTACTTTGCATCACAGGATTCTGGGAATTGCAGCAGTGTGAAAATCATCAGTGTAGCAGTTATACTGGAAAGTATTTGGGTGATTGATTTTTAAGAATGTTCACATATAAATGATCCCAAATTTTCAGGGAAAATTGTTGGAATTTTTAGCATTCTTCATAATACCATTAATTCAAAGACCCTCCTCTCACTTCCATTCTTTTTGTGTTTCATTTATACCTCTAAGCAGTTATAACTCTAAATTAGAATTTCAGCACTGTGTGTTCTACTGTGTTGAAAGTCTTACAGTGCTTTATAAAGAAATCTATTTTAATTGGAATAATTCTCTAACACCACATATTTACATAATTTTATAATTTAATTTCTGTATTCTTATTTTCTAGGTCACAAATGGGTACTTTTCATGGGGCAGCGGTTTAGCTACCTTATCTAATATAAATATTCGAATTCCAACAGGTAAGAATCATTTGTTACTCGGGTTTGTAATTGATAACTATCATGACCATGGTTTTCCAACATAACCGAGCCTAACAAAAGGAGAGAAAGACTTTTTCAAGGCAAACATAACTAATATTTATTTGCACCATGAAGCTCATGAACCCCTGTATCACTGTGAGGATGACTGGGAATTATAAGACCTGCCTGCCTTACACTACAGAGTGTGGACCTTTGGACAAGTTATTTACCATCCAAATGAATTGCTTTCAGTTTATTTGCTGATTTGTGGCATTTAAATAATGGAGTAGTTCATTTCTCATTGTTTTGAAGAAAGAATTTAAAGAAAGGATGTATGAGAAAATAGTTTTCTATCCCTGAGGAAACCTGATGAAGTTTTCAAGATATTTAAGACATAAATACCCAGTATTTTTATTTAAAATGTCTAGATAATTGAATAGAATTAGGTTTTTGACTTGACCTCATGGTCAGTAGTTGGGATTTTTCTATTATACATGCACATCAAAGTATTTTAAGAACAGCCCCCAAATCATTTTAAGCCCAATTACCTATTTTAGTCAAAATTGCCTTTTTCTCCTGAATGAATTGAATAATAAAGGTAACAATAATCTAGATGATTCATGCAAGTATTTCACAGCTTTCTTTACTAGTGTCAGTTATTCTGAGGATTTTAAAAATAATACATCAAGACCTATAGATTTTAATTTTTCTTCTATTTTCCAAAAAACTTAGTATCAGGGAAGGGAGCTGTTTAGAATACTTTATTGCTGGAGACCAAAACTGGCCCATTGATTGTGAAACATCAACCTTTTCTAAATGTGTTTTGATTTTATTTTACTAAGTGAATTCCATCTCATCCTGTTATTATCCTTTGTTTCTTTTCTGTAGGTCAGTTAACCATGATTGTGGGCCAGGTGGGATGTGGGAAGTCCTCTCTTCTCCTTGCCATCCTCGGTGAGATGCAGACAGTGGAGGGAAAAGTTCACTGGAGCAAGTATGTGTATTTTTAATTAGTTTCTATTGCTCTGTCATACAGCTGATGATCTCTCAAGGGAAGAAATTAGAGCAATAGATTTCCGTGTTAGGAGTCTGAGGACCCCTCAGAAATAAGCATAGCTTAAAAAAAGATCAAATTAGTGGAAACTTTAAATGTTGTAAATTAAAAATTATAAAGCAATTTATTACAGAAGTTTATCAGAGAGAAACTTGTATGTTGCTTTTAAGTAAGATTGGGATTGTAAAGATAGATTTTGAAAGTTATATGGGTAACACTCAAAGAAATACAACGTAAAAATTCATCCCATAATCAAAGAAGTTATGGAAAACTTGCATTATTTATAAAGCATATGTGCACACAGAGCTTTAGTGGTCCAGTATTCAGAGAAGAAATATCGAATAATCTTTTCCAAACTCTTCATAAGGGGCTGAGAAATCAGCCTTTTCTCTTCACATCCAACTTAAACTAGACACTAGAAGTGTCTAGTTAGGGACATGACTGGGTCAGACTAGTGTGTTGTGCAACCCCAAAGACATGGTGCTTCTTCTGTATATTTGAATGGTTGTTTGGGGTTCTTCAGAGCACATTGTAGTAATAAAGTGACTCAGAACCATAATATTATATAATTGTGTAATAAAGAATGAATCATATTTCTTTAGTTTGATCTACCTGGTAGACCCACCTCCCCCATTAGGAGTTTATGGAGAAATTGTTTACAGTTTATCTAAGATATTGGATTATAGACCAGTGGTTCCCAACCAGGTGTGATTTTGTCCCTAGTGGACATTGGGCAATGTCTAGAGACATTTTTGGTTGTCATTCTAGGGGAATTGGGCTGCTACCGATCTAGTTAGTGGAGGCCAGAAATGCTACTAGACATCCTACAACGCACAGGACCGCCTCCCCACAACAAAGAATTGTCTGGCTCCAAATGTCAGTTGTGCTGAGGAAACCTTGCCCTGGACCTACACATGTCCTTTAATATCATTTGGTTCTCATCATTGTGAGTTCCATTGTGGCTTAATCTACTGTTTACATACACAGGCATCTCTTAAGAATGAGTAAAAACTATTTACAGGCATTTTTAGAATAGACTCTATTTTAAACTCCAATTAAGAGACAGAGATGCTTGGATGTGAAATTTGAGCTGGAAACAGCAGAACTATAAATCCTATTTTTGGTATCCTTGGTGAAAGAAGGAGGCTGAGAAATGTTGAGGGTACAGTTTATTCCTGTTGGAGTGGTAGACATGAAACTGTTTAGTGCTTACCCAGTAGAGAGCTCGGTAATAGCTGTTCCCTGCAGTTTGCTTCATGATGGGTCCCTGTTGTTCCCTGAAGTCAGATGCTAGGTGGTGTGAACCCTGCCACCATCACCTGCCATCTTGGATGGATGCAAGCTTTGAGAAGCAGGTTTTACTGGATTAACTTATATTGTATGACATGTACGGCTATAATGAAGTTATTTGGGTTTTGTTTTTACCTTGTTTCACTAGCATTAAAACAGAGAGAAAGGATGAGAGAATGTGACAGAAAAAGCATGAGATTTTATTTTCATATCTCTAGAATGTTCTTAAAATCTAGTCTTCTCTAGTATTACTTAAGATTAGCTCTACTTGGGCCAAATTGACTCCCAATATTATCACTAATAATCATTATCATTTTGTTAGTGGATAAATAAATGATATGGGAATTAGGAAAGTATTTTACACAGTCTACTTATTTATTGAGTTTCTAAGCAAGATACATATATATATATGGGTATATATATCTTAAGCAAATTTATACCATTTATATCCTATCTAATTTCATAAAAGTTGTGAATTATTTTATATAACATACTATAATAAAGCCTGAAAAATAAAGATATCAAGAAGGAAAATAAGGTTTAAATAATAATCTGAGCAATTAATAGGTAGAAATCCATGCATTGGAGTCTTGCATGTTTATAACACATGGGTCTCAAATTCCACTCTGAGCTTCATGAAAGCTAGTCAAAGAGGGAAACAAGAGATAAAAAACACACATATACTTAATAAAGTTTAAGGGTTTTTTTTAAAGAAATAAGAAAGAAATATCTCCCATGGATCCTAATTTTAAAAAAGCTAAGAAAAGGTTATATCTTAAAGTCAGAGCCAATAGAATGAAGATGTGAGAAAGGATTTAAGAAAATTCTAAGTATTTATAGAATCACTATAATTTAAAAATCATCTCTTTATGAATACTTGCCTTAATAGACAATAATCCCATCTCTTCATGGCAGAAAGGACTGAAATTTTCTTCAAAAAATATTTGGGTTTGTCTGACACACACACAAATTAAAAACTAACCCCTTAAGAGATTAGATAAGCTAACAGAAGTTTTATTTTTCTTTATTTACGAGAACTACTGAATTTTTTCCATGGTATCCTTAATATCTGATAAAACGTATTTTCAAATCAGGAATGTTCAGAGAATACTGACCGTTTTAAAAGAGTTATTTGCAATGAATTTTCATCCTGGAAAAAAAAATTGTGCCTTGTCCAATAAGGAAAGGCATATAAACGTTATTAGAATAAAGCTAATTTAGAAATTACCAATATTGATAGGTTGATGGTGTGTAAATGCCAAGAAGTACTTTACCGCAGCAGACTGAATTGTTTGCCGAATTTTTAAAGCTCAAAACAAAATAAAGCAAAGCAATAAACTAAATGTTATGGTAAAGCACCAAGTGCCTTGCTGTCATTCTTTCATCACTGCACGTATCTCTGGTTGCGTGAATTTTATTTTTAAATGTGTCCTCATAGATGGCAGGACCAAAGTCCTATAGAGTACTCTGTCCTGGTGCAGCAAGAAATATTTACTTTGGGCGGGAGAGAAGGCACTGTTGCTCATCCAGGATAGACCTACATGGGTAGAACTTGGTACACAAAGACATTTATACATAGATGCCTCCTTGGCAATTGCTATGTTTGACCTAGTCTGACATGCAGTAGCCCCAGCAGAGAAAGGAGAGAGAGATGAGGCAGGGACTGAAAAATTCTCCAAACTTTTCAGAATGCCAGGGTTCTTGCCCCTGCATCTGGGTGTGCTCTGTATTTGTTGAAAAGCAAATGTCCTGCCTGACTGAAGTTGTCCTTTCCTAATTGTCATGATAAATAATAATTCCTACTGACATCTTAGGAACTAGGACTAAATAAAACTCTTTACCTGATGGACCGTTCCAATGAGGGAGTCCAGAATGTGTAATAATTGTGGTAATCATGTGAGACATAGCCATCATTTATCTTTGGTTTCCCTTTCTTTTTCTTCCACCTTGCCCATGCCATCAGCCATTCTGTCAGACCCCATCTGTCATGATGGTCTATTTGCTAATGTCTTGGTGCTAATTTGCTAATTGGCTTTATAACAGTGGCTGAGTTACTCTAGGACTGGCGAATTGAGGAGTTACTCCTTTTCATGTGATGTTGCCTGACATGAAGGGGTGATAACGTGAGTCAGCTTTCCTGGATCAGACATGATATATAGCATATGTGCACCCACATCTAGCTCCCCTTCTTCCAAATATTGTTCCTGATTTAAGCTTGCAAAAGTCACTCTTTCCCATTCCGTAAGGTACCAACCATGAACTTGGAAGTTGCTAGAATACCAAGTTTAACTTTTACTCTTGAAGGAAAATACACACAAAACCCTGCATGTGGAAGTGAAATTGGATGCCATTGTCCAGAAGGGGATTTTCCATTTGACCTCCTCGCTTTCTCGCTTGCCTTCATCACTGTTCACTGCCACATCGAATGGTGGACGATGAGGCTACAGACATGGAACCGGTGATTTTCATGTAATCAGATAAGATCTGATGTTGGAATTCGGAGCCAACTCTATTTATTTATTTATTTAGGAAGAGAAGAAAATAACCTTCCTCAGTTGAATTTGATTAAACATATCGTTAAGTGAAAAGTTTGGAGAGGTGGTCTCTAGAAGTTAAGGGCTACATTACTCATGGAAAATGAAAGAGAATAATTTTTTAATTTGTTCGTGGGAAATGACTACCTACAAATGGATCTATATCTACCTTTTCTTTCTTCCTCTGAAACTAGTATATGTGATTTAACTTTTACTCTTAAAGGAAAATATATCTAAATCCTGCAAGGGGAGGACTTCAGAAGTGAAGATCCTCCATATGCTGTTTTGCCTTTTGCATGACGTTACTACATGAATTAACCCTTCTTTCTGATAGAAGTCTTTAATTTCTTGCCCTCCTCATTCCATGATCCTCCATTTTATTTTATTTTTAAAGATTTTTTTGATGTGGACCATTTTTAAAGTCTTTATTGAATTTGTTACAGTATTGCTTCTGTTTTATGTTTTGGTGTTTTGGCCACAAGGCATGTGGGATCTTAGCTCCCCGACCAGGGATCGAACCCTCACCCACTGCATTGGAAGGTGAAGTCTTAACTACTGGACCACCAGGGAATTCCCATGATCCTCCGTTTTTAAAAAAGGTCTTTCCTATCTCATAAACAACGGGAGCATTTCTCCTTTTAAAAGAAGAATCTACCCACACTTAACCTCCTTGTTCTCGTCATGACTGCCTAAATGCTCAGTTGTCATAATTTGTTCTCAATCATGCTTAACTTCTCCATAGCTTTTGAAAGTGTTCACCACGGATGACTCCCTGAAACCAACTCCTTTCTTGGTTTCCATGATACTTTTACTTATTCATTTGTTTAAAATGTGTATTGGACACCTGTAACATGCATATCATTGTATTCATTGTTGGGGGTAGATAACTGAACAAGGGAAACCAGCCCCCTATTCTCATGAAGCGTAGTGTTCAGCCGGAAAGGCCATGAGGAAGTAAGAAAGTAGTTTCAAAATTATTTGGTTAAATTTTTTAAATATCAGGAAGAAAAAGTACAGGGTTTTAGAAGAACAAATCATAGGTGACCTGAGTTGAGTTTGTGGGATCAACAAGGTTTTTTTAGGGGGGAGGCATACATGAATGATCCTTGAACTTAGATTTTAAGAATAAGCCAAAATTAATGAGTTAAACCGTAAGGAGCTGCAATACGAGTGGAGATGGAAGGTGAGGAAGAATATACAGTCTACTGTAGGATCCCTTTCCTTTATTTATATCTTTGACTTCAGTTTTCTCTCTAAGTACTAATGACACACCAGTGTACATTTCTGGCCAAGAACCTTCTTCTGAAAACCTAATAGCTCCTCCAAAAAGCCTTATACAAGCTCCAAATTGAACACATCCAAACTGAGCTCATGTTTCCAAAACCTGCTTCTCCGCCTGTATCCTGGAAGGGTTGTGTTCTCACCCCCTGAAATCAGTTGGTAGGAGCCCAAGTCAGGGGTCAAGGATTCAACCTAGATTCTTCTTTCTCTATCGTCTGCAAAATCCAACCAATCACTTTTCTCATGTCTGTTCTTCCATTTTTGTATCTATTTTAATTTTCCTGGTTCAGGTACTTAATCGCATTTGTGAACTACTCACTGTGAACTACTCACTCCCTCACTTTTCTTTACACTGTTGTGAGATTTACCTTTTGATATGAAAATCTAATTACTTTCTTCTTGCTTATAATTCTTTTCTTGACAGGCCAAAGCGTAGAAGAAATATTCTAGACACCTTTGCATAAAAGGGCTTTTCCCGATGTGGTCCCTATCTAACTTCTTAAATTCTTATCCTGCCATTCCACCCACCCTTTCCATTGTGTTCCAGTAACACTGGACTGCAGGTAGTTTTCAAATACACATACCTCCTCTGTAATGCCCTCTCCCAGGTTGGTGGCCTCACTCTTTTTTCTGGTGTCAACTCTGATGTTGTGTCTTTGACAAAATCTTCTCTAATTTCCCAGGTGGACTGAAATGTACCTTCTCTTCTGGTCCCTCTGCAGTTTGTTCAAATAAATAATGTGGGCTGGTCTCCTTCCTAGACTGAGACACCCTCAAGCCAAGCATGTTGCCTTTTGCTTTTCATCTACTTCATGTCTAACCCAGACCTGGGCTCTTTCCATTTCTCTTTGTAGACACACAGGACTCTTCTCCTCTCTCTCTCTCTCTCTCTCTCTCTCTCTCTCTCTTTCCATCTCCATCCCTATTATCTTTCTAATCTCAGCCCACAGCCCCTTTCAACTACCACTCTCTCACTTTCTTTTTGTAGATAAAAAGGCCTTTTCTGGGACTTCCCTGGTGGTCCAGTGGGTAAGACTCCATGCTCCCGATGCAGTGGGCCCAGGTTCAATCCCTGGTTGGGGAACTAGTTCCCGCACGCATGCAGCAACTAAGAATCTGCATGCCCCAACTAAGACCTGGTGCAGCTAAAATAAATAAATATTTTAAATAAATTAATAAAAGTCTTTCCTCTTTCCCTCCAGTTCCTTTTATTCTCCTCTCGCCTCAGTCTACTGCAGTCTCATGTCTACCTCTGCCACTCCACTGAAACTATTCTTTATCCAGTCCATCAGTGCCATCCTGGTTATTAAATTCACTGTGCACTTTAAAAAAAATTATTTATTTTTTGTTGGAGTATAATTGCTTTACAATGTTGTGTTAGTTTCTGCTGTACAACAAAGTGAATCAGCTATATGTACACCTATATCCCCTCCCTCTTGGACCTCCTTCCCATCCCCACCATCCCACCCATCTAGGTCGTCACAGAGCACCAAAGCTGAGCTCCCTGTGCTATACAGCAGGTTCCCACTAGCTATCTATTTTACGCACGGTAGTGTATGTGTGTCATTCCTAGTCTCCCAATTCGTCCCACCCTCCCCTGCCCCCTTTGACCTCCTGTCCACTTGACGTTGTTGCCCATACCTTTCTTCTTCAAAAGGTTTCCTTGCTTAGTTTCCAGTGAAACTCACAGTCAAGTTTTCCTCTTGGAACTTTTGCCTGCTCCTCTCAATCCCTTCTGCAGATGTCTCTTCCTTGGCCATTTGTTAAATAGTGATGTTTTTCAAGGTTCCGTCTTTGTCCCCTTCTTTTCTGCCTCTATATATACTTGCTGGGCCATCACATAGCTTCCCATGATATTAGTTTCCTCTATCTGCTCCTGCTTCTTTGTTCACTTCGTTGTGATAGCATTGTTGAAGTCATTTATTGGCTTTTCACTAGTAAAGGAAGGAATCCAAAGTCTTTGGGATCTAAGGCATATATTATGAGGGAAAATCATCCCAAAGGCTTCATTTGTTTACCAGATCTCTCTCCTGAGCTTCAAATTCTGCTTTCTGGCCATGGTCATTCTGACATCCCTTAGGTATCTCAAACTGAATGTGTCTGATTCTAAATTTTATATCTTCCCCCACCATATACATTTCCTCATCTGTGTCCCCTGTCTGTCACTCCTTCCTCCCTTCCATCCCTTCCCATCTTGTCAATCACACAATCCTAGGTATCTTTGAATGAACGTGTTCACTTCTCTTCATTCATTCACCATCACCCCAAGTCAGGGCACTGCGTTCTCATCTCCGGTATCTGACAGCCTTCAAGGCTCTCTGTATTACCTCCCATCTTGCTCCCTCCAATTTATTTGTTACTTTCTGCAACTGGAGTGATATTTCTAAACTGAACGTGTTATCTCTTTCTTGCTTAAATCCTTTTAGTGTTTTCTGTGGCTCTGTGGAAAAGTTCAAACTCTGTAAAACGGTTTATGAGCCCCTTCGCTATGGCTGTTCACCACTTGTTTTTAAAATTCATACTTTTCTTCTCTCACCATTGACACCCACATTTCAGAAATGGTAAATTTATATCAGCTCCTTGCATGACCAGGATACTTTAAGGTCATCCAATATGTATTTTATTTGGTCTGAAATATTCTTCACCTTTTCTCCATCTAGCCCACTTTTATCCCTCTGGTATCAACTCCTCTATTTACCCTGGTTTGCCAAAGGTGGATTGGGTGTCCTTCATCTGTGCTCTAATATCACCTTTTGCTTCACCTATCATGGTGTTTATTCCCTTGTCACACTCCCACCAAACAGAAAGCAACATGAAAGAAGGAATGACTTTTCTTTGTTTACTGTATCTCTAGTATTTTGGCACTAGGGGGTGATCAATAAATATTTTTCAATTGATACTAAATACATATAGTTGGAGTTAATCAATAGTAATTGAAAAAAATTGGTGACTTCCAAATTCATATCTCCAGTTCGGGCTGACATTTTCAAGTGTCTGATGGGCATTTCCACCTGGATGGCCAATAGGAAAATTAATTCATTAATTTCTGCCATACACCTGCTCTTCCTCATCTGTTTTCTCTCTTCCTCAGATTAAATAAAACCATTGAGTTCCTTTATTGGTTTTTTTACCACTAAAAAAAATAAAATAAAATCCAAATTTTTTGGCATCTAAAGCATATTGTGTGGAAAAATCACTTGGGAAATTGTGCGTTTCATTATTTTTATGAGCAACTTAAATCAGAGAATAATCATTATTGAGAGGGAAGTTTCAGTCTGAGATTGTTTTTCCATACCTCTATTAACCACCCCATGATGTCATCAGAAATGTGCAGTTGTGAAAATCTTATCATTAGAAACACTAAGCCAAACATCACCAAGTAATGTACTTAGGTACGTTTTCTCCACAAAAGCATATGATGCTTTCCAAAGTGAAATAGGATCTATTCTTGGAGTTCCTGTAGACTTTAATTATGTGTATGGTTTTTGAATTCAGAATGATGGAGTTCAACTAAAATATTAAAATTTAGAATAATAAAAAAATAGGTCCTCGAGTGTTTTTTCCCCAATGAAATAGATATAACTAAATTTAATTAGCCGAACACCTTGTTTTACATAAATAATATCAATCAGTAATTAATTATACCAAAATGTTACAGTGTGACCATGCATTGTGCATGTCTGTCTTTCTTACCAGTTCCTTAAGGGCCAGGCTGTGTTTAAACCCTTCAAGTTTAGAGAGCAAAAAGTATTTCTTGTTATGCCTTAGGGTAACTGATTAGGAATTTAGATAGATTAAATTCAAATATTAAAGGTAGGGAGCGCTTGGAAACATCAAATTCTTGTATAAACTAGGAAACTGTTCTGCAGAGTTCACCTAAATCTACACAGGTAGTTGGAGCAGAGTTGGGGCTAGAACATGTCCATTGTATGAACCCAAATTATATATGAAAGAGAACAGCGCTGTCCTTCTTTTGGAAGCTTACTAAGTAATTATTTCTTCACTGATGAAGATGTGAAAGAAGACGGTCATTTATCTGGTTTGTCTTTGGGACTAATATCAAAAACTATTTGGGAAATGTAGCTATTTTATATGTTCAGTGTTTATCTTTTACCTGATATGTACACTCATTCGTTCTATATTTATATTTCATAATTAATGACCATTGTTTGCCACACTTGCAGTGTAAATGAATCTGAACCTTCTTTTGAAGCAACCAGAAGGTATTATTTCTATTTTTATCTGCGTAACTTCCTTCCTCAGACTTTACCTGATATTCCATCTCTTACTCCTAGTCATTTTATTCATTCTGATAATGTACAAAGTCATTTATTAAAATGCGCTAGCAATATTTCCAGTAGCAGTAGTTCCCAACATTTGGAGGCTGCTAAAAGAATTAATTTGCCAAACAAAATGGCCCATTGTGTCAACTGTTACCTTCTCCATGAGTCACATGGGTCTCAACTTTGGCTGAAACTCAAATGTTCTTAGCGAATTGGATTTGGGATTTCATAAGATAAAATTGCATAAGAATTAATATGTATATTGTTTATGAGTTAAAATGTGATGGGATCTGCTTCTAAGCTGGAGCTGGAGAGTCAAGTGCTTCATCCATTAAAAACAAAAAAAAACCTTAAAGGACCCGGGGCAGGGAGGGGGAAACAGACATGCCAGAGGTTGGGAACCACTGTTTTACCACACAGATGGTTTTCTAAGAGACTGCTAGCATACTATATATTATCATGCCTTCTAAACTCCTAAGACATAATGTTTCAGGATGATCACTGAGCATTTCTAACTACTTTTTTTCTTAACTTTATTCTTTTTTAACCTTAATTCCTTAATTAGTACTTACAGACCATAAACTAACTGTGGAAGTGTGAATTTTAAGCTGACCCCTTCCCTACCCCAATCTCATCATCTTCTGTATCTTCAACTCACATGCATTTTCCTAATTATTGCAAATTAAAATCTGATGTATAGACATCTGGTAGAATTTGCAAGCCAAAAAAATGGGGGACAGGGAGGAGGCTATCATTTTTTAAAAATAAACTATTTCAATATGTATTGAAATATGTAGTTTCGTTATTGAAATGGACTCCTCAAGATCACTCTTTGTTTTGAAATATTTATATTATCTATTAATATTATCTATTATTTTAAAATATGTTCATGCAGTTAAGCCACAAACACATACTATAATTACAGTATTAATTCACATCTTTTAAAAGATATTCATATAAAATGCAGAGTTATGTAAAATGCTTTTAATATAAAGTGAAATATCTGTGGCTATTAGAGTTAATTGCTATTTATCTTTAAATTATTTTTAAAATTATAGTCATTTTAAAAAATAACATTTTAATTAATAGTTCATACCATAAAATACTTCTTTAGCATACCAAAATAAAATTTGCACCTTGTGTGTTGTTTTAATTAAGTTCTCATCCCTTTAATTTAGTGGACTATTTAACCATTAATTAATAAGGTTGATGGTTGTTAAAATGTTCTCTTTTAGAAGTTCCCCATTTCTGTCTTTGAGATATTTTATCAACTTTCATTTTTCTTTGTTGTACTAAAATAAAGACTCAGCACAGCACCCTTGCTGTGTTTTGTTTTTCTTTTCCATTTTCCAGTAGGAACAGGTATTCTGTGGCTTACGCAGCTCAAAAGCCTTGGCTATTAAATGCTACAGTGGAAGAAAATATTACCTTTGGAAGTCCTTTCAACAAACAGAGGTAATTTTGAATGTATAAAATTTAGAACTCAAATGAGCAGCTATTTCTAATCCCTATCTTTGGTTCACGGTTTCTGGAGCCTTTTTGTTTTAAATTTTTATGGGATTATAGTTGATTTACAATGTTGTGTTAGTTTCACGTGTACAGCAAAGTGAACCAGTTATACATATACATATATCCACTGTTTTTTAGATTCTTTTCCCACATAGGCCATTACAGAGTATTGAGTAGAGTTCCCTGTGCTATAGAGCAGGTTCTTATTAGTTATCTATTTTACATATAGTAGAGTGTATATGTCAATCCCAGTCTCCCAATTTATCCCCCCACCCCTATCCCCTGGTTCTGGAGTCTTTGTATCGGGACTTCCTTTCTTCTCTGTTTGCCCCTGCATCCGTCCTCATCACCTGCTCTATTAAGTCAACTCTTGTAAGAGAAGCCTCGTTGGAAGTTTCAGCCCATCCTATACAATTATTGAGAAGAATTTGTACACCAAAAATAAACAGCCGAAACCGAAGCGTGTGTGTATGTGTGGGGAGGAGGTGGGCATGGCCCTGAGGTTGTTGGTAAACAGAAGAAAAATCTCAGTAAGGAGCAGAAGAAGGGTTAACCGTGGACAGAAGAAAAGGAATACGGGATCTGAGGGGTCTGGTTACTCGGAGCAGCCAGTATACGTCCTCTTTCAATCATCTTTTAAACACCCGCTCGAGTGTACAAAGGCAAGATCCTTTCCTTAAGCCACCTGCATGAGGGGTAGGGAGTGTCCTAAGACCCTGAGCTGGGTTCTGAAAGGTAAGGAAAATTAGGTCTGGGGAGAGGCATGAGGAAGGGGGAAGGGAGAGGAAAGTGTGGGAGGAAAAACTCAAATTACATGGGATTGTTTGGGGCCTGGGAACAAACCAAACAGAAAGGGATCTGTGTGTATTGATGGCAGCAAACTAGATTGTAAAGGAAGGCTGAGATGAGACAGTCAAGTGCCTTAAAAGCCAGCCGGATATAAATCTGACATTCTCGGGAGGCACAGCAAGTGTTAGAAAGGGGACTAACAAAGTGAATGTGCTCTGGCAGCGTCGTAAGAGGTTTGTGTGGGATGAATCTGTATTAGGAGCAAAAAGACATTTAGAAGTTTGATGGGATAATGACCCAGGCATGCTGTGTTTGTTGCCTGCACTTGGCAGTGACTGTAGAAATGGAAGAAGAAGAGATGGTTGACAGAAAAGCATTCTAGAATAAGAATGGACAAAATAAGAGCAGGGGGAAGAAAAGGGAAGAATCAAGAATGACTTGAATATTTTAAGACCAGGTGATTGAGAAAATGAAACCATTGATATTTTCCCTAGCACTCCCAGTGCCCATGCTTCCCTGTATTTCCAGTCTGTCCAATTTCCAGATCCAGCCTTAGGTCAACTTGAGTACATCAGTCCTCATCTTCTTCCGTTTTCTCCTCCCTTCAGCATCATGATTGTGGACACAGATTCCCCACCTGTAACCCATGCTTTAGCCCCAGTGAGCCTCCTCTTATCCCTCACATGCACCGTGAACTTGTTCACCTTCGTGCAGTTCCTTAAGCCTCCCTTCCCTCATTTTCATTCCTGGAAAATTACAGCTCATCTTTCTGGATACACCTTACAACTCGCCCCCTCTCAAAGACGTCACTAATTTCTCAGAGTAGTCAGTCATGTCTTCCTGTGTATTCTAGGAGCACTTTATACCTACCCATCTATATTCAGTACCTAACAAGGTACATTTTTATTATATGTTTCTATGTCAATATTCTGCTCCATTTAATAGTTTTTTAAAAAAAATTTTAACCACTTTTTTCACTGAAGTATAATTTACAATGTTTTGTTAGTTTCAGGTATACAGCAAAGTGATTTAGTTGTACTTATTTATATCTATTCTTTTTCAGATTCTTTTCCATTATATGTTATTACAAGACATTGAATATAGTTCTCTCTGCTATACAGTAGATGCTTGTTAATAGTTTTATAAAAGTGGGAACAAATATCTATTTATCTTTGTATCTACAAGCCTAGCGTAGAGGCTAGTATATACTAAATTGTTCAATAAGTGTTTTATTTCAGCATCCAAGACATTGGACCTGGGACTTAGTTTATGGGCAATATGTTAATAGTGATCTAAAAACTCAAAATATTTTCTCCCAAAGGTACAAAGCTGTCACAGATGCCTGTTCTCTTCAGCCAGATATTGACTTACTACCATTCGGAGACCAAACTGAAATTGGAGAGAGGGTAAGCTATGTGTAGTTTAATTAGACAATGAACACAAATCTAGAAAAGTCTTCTGGTTGTCTTTAACTTTTCATGGAGCATGAGAAAATCTGAGAGCTCTGGAATTATTGTTTTCCTAGTGACAAGTTCTGGGAGCATGAGCACAGGAGTTCTTAATGCCACGTCTCTTAGGTATTTGTTGACTAACCAGCATACACTTCACATTTTGCTAGCTGCTTGAGAGTTCTCAAGGGAAGGGAAGCAGTCCCTGACTTTGATCAAATGTATTTTTACTTACTTGGAGTTTACTTTAAATTGGTTTGGAAACTGAGATTGCTTCCGACAACTTCTTCCACTCTTGTCAACATCCATTTGTTCCTGTTAAAGGGTTCTTTTTTCTTTGTGTAAACAGGTTTTACATTGGCATCATACCGTTCTATGACTAGCTGAAAAATATTTATACCTGTATGTAATCATTTATAACAATGCTGGCTAAAATTTTTTACTCTTATAGGTGGCAAGTACTGGGCAACAGGCTTTATGTGTATTATTTACTTTTACAGCAAATCTGTTATATGGGTGTTTTGTTATCAGTGTATTGCAACCAAGAAGACCAAGGCTGAGAAAGGTTAAGGAACTTGCCCAGTCAGAGTCATTGGTGCAGGTGGGATTGGTCCACCTCTGTAGTCTGTGTTATTCATGGCTGTTCTTTATTGTAACCTAGTAGAGTGCTTAAGACATGACCTGGACTTCTTTGAGTCTTCATTTCCCCGTGGGGAATAATGCCTACACTGGGGAAATTGCTCTGACGAATAATAGAAATAAGGAATGGAAAGCCATTCACATCAGCCTGGTGCATACTAAATGCTCAATAAATATTAGTTTTTCAAATTTTTATAATCAGTACTTGATTATAAAAGCATATTGCTGTGTAGTTCTGTTGAAAAAAACTTGTAATATCGAATTTAAAAGGCATATGTTCAGTGTACTACAGACACAATGCATGAAACTAGAAACAATTTGGGGATTACTTGCATCTTCAGCACTCACCTTGGTTTATGGTTATTAATGCTTCGGTACAGCAGAGTTCTCTATCAGAGTGAAAAGAGGATTAATGTTATCAGTCAGAAATTACCTTAATATAATTCAAGTATTGACCACTAAACAGCTTGCATTTTATCTTACTAATGTTATCACAGTTTAATTAATAAATTACCATTAATTTAAGATTCTTTTAGAGAAGTTTGTATTTTAAAGGGAATTTTTTAATCAACAGATCATCTACTAATATAAAAGGTGGATGTTTATGGATATTTCTTCTCTAGGGCATCAACTTGAGTGGGGGTCAGAGGCAAAGAATCTGTGTGGCCCGAGCTCTCTATCAAAATACCAACATTGTCTTCTTGGTAAGCATATGGGCTTTTTGTTTCTTTCTATTTCATTTTTCCCTCTGGACAAATGAGTCCTTAAAGAGACAAGTAACTCAAGGAAAGACGGTTTAACTTGTGAAATTACAGAGAATTAAAGGGAGACAAATCCTCGGAGTACCAATCAAATCAACATCAAGGTGAGAGTTGGGGGATCCGAGGGACTGAGGTGCCCAAATCGTTACTTATATGAATTTTTAACTCATGAGGATCATTAATGAAAGAGAATGGATGGTGCTGGATGAACTGGACAGGACCATAGGTCTTCTCATTTATATTTGCTAGCAAAATAGAGGGGCTGGAAAATATACTCTTGGTGGACATAGGGGTTAGTAAGTATGCAGCTCAGGCTGTGGATAAGATATATCTGTGAAGCTTCCTGAAAGTATTCTTAGAAATCTTGATACTAGCCTAGACCTACTGAATCATAATCTATAAAGGCAGAGTTTAGAGTCTGTATCTTGAAAAAGCTCCATAGATGATTGTCTTGTATTTATATCCTGGGTTGATAACTTGCTTCTCCTGTGGATCCACAAATAAAATTTGATGATTATGTTGATTATGAATTTGCTCTAGTTTGGTTTCTCCAGAAGGATGTAACCAAAATAGCTTACAAATAGACAGTGTATATTAGAGACCAGCAGCCTATGTAAATACCTCCTTCCCCTGCTTTCTCCTTCTGTGCAGTTATTAACCATTTATAAACCTGGTTCTCCAACCTCCTTTAGAGTTTTCACTCCATCTAAAATCGAATATCTTCAAATTTTGTGGAGTTTTCCACTAAATTTGGATCCATTACTGGGGATGGGAGTAGAATTTGGACATAGTGGTGGAAGTGCACTTCAGGTTAATGTCCCTAAGAATACCTGTCCCCCAAATGTTCCAGAAAACACCACCATAAAAGCTATACCAGTATCTAGCAGTAACCTACGTAATTATAAATCCTTTTCATAATGGGTGGACCCGCAACTAGAAATGACCTCTTGAACTTTGGGCTGAAGTAATGATTGAACCACCTGAGGACCAAGTGACTTGGAAATCTGAAAGAGACAGAGGTTCTCTGAATGTAATATTCTACTCCATTTCATTCCACTGCCTTCAATTTAATGACCCTTACTTCAGTTGTAGAATCATGAGATTCAAAGAAGTCATAGTGCTACCACTGTGGATTCCCAGCCATTCATTATAGAATTGCTTTTCATATCATCTCTAACAGCTTCTCGATGACTCTCTCTGAAGACAGATTGCTTATCTTTGAGGCAGCCTTACCTTGTTGTTCCGTGTATGGGTTGCCATAATTGGTGGTTTACACAATACAAATTTATTATCCTATAGTTCTGTAGGTTGGATATCCGACATGGGTCTCACACAGCTGAGATCAGAGTGTCTGCAGGGCTGTGTTCCCTTCTGGAGGCTACCGGGTAGAAAAGGCTTCCTTGCCTTTTCCAGCTTCTAGAAGTTGCCCACATTCCTTGGCTCCCAGCTGCCTTCCTTCATCTTCAAAGCCAGCATCTCTGACCATTTTTACTACTCACTTCTCCCTCTCTTCACATCTGGGGAAGTTCTCAGCTTTCAGGGATTCCTGTAATTAGCTTAGACCCATCAGGATAATCTTCCCATCTCAAGGTCTTTAATCTAAATCATATAGACGTACCTTGGAGATATTGCAGGTTTGGTTCCAGATCATCGTAATAAAGCGAGCATCGCAGTAAAGTGCGAGTCACGTGATTTTTTGGGTTTCCCAGTGCATACAAAAGTTATGTTTACTATACTGTAATCTCTTAAGCGTGCAATAGCATTATGTCTAAAAAAACAATGTACGTACCTTAATTGAAAAATACGTCATTGATAAAACATGCTACCCATCATTTGAGTCTTCAGTAAGTGATAATCTTCTTGCAATAGTAACATCAAAGATCCTTGATCATAGATCAGTGTAATATAATAATAATGAAAAAGTTTGAAAGTACTGTGAGAATTACCAAAATGTGACACAAAGACACGAGGTGAGCAAATGCTGTTGGAGAAATAGGGCCGATAGACTTGCTAGACGCAGGGTTGCCACAACTCTTCAATTTGTAAAAATACGCAACTCTGTAAAGCACAATAAAGTGAAGTGCAATCAAACGAGGTATGCGTGTATCTGCAAAGTCCCATTTGCTATTAAGGTAACATAGTCACAAGTTCTGGGAATTAGAACATGGACATCTTTGGGGACCATTATTCTGCCTGCTGCGGATAGCTTTCATTATTGGAAAGTTATTATGGGATTGAAATCTGCTTCTGTGTATTTTCCATTACTTGATTCCCATTCTGCTTCTGCAGCAGCAAATATATTTCTTTTATATAGCCATAGTTCAATATTTTAATATTATTGTCATTACTTGCCTTAATTTACTTTTTTCTAGGCTAAGCAAGCTTAATATTTTTAATTCTTTGACAATAATATAATTTTTATAACTTTTTTTTACCTTTTCTTAATTCTGGATGTAATAGTGTTTGTCAGGGTCCCTCTGAAAAAGCGTGTTCTAGATGCACTCTGATCAACTCAGATAATCTAAGACTAATAGATCTTATGATCTAAATATTATAGTTTCTTAATCGTAGCCTAAAATTGAATAACGTTTTAGCAGCAACAGAATACTGTTGATGTGTTTTAACAGT
This sequence comes from Aethalodelphis obliquidens, assembly GCF_003676395.1. Lineage (NCBI taxonomy): Eukaryota > Metazoa > Chordata > Mammalia > Artiodactyla > Delphinidae > Aethalodelphis > Aethalodelphis obliquidens. The sequence continues at coordinate 10,903,117 of NW_020837980.1, forward strand.
TTCCCCCAAATGAAAATATCCTACACTTCCATTGACAAAGCACTTTGAATTGCAGTATTACCTCATTTGATTCTTATGACTGTGCTGCTAGGGTAGATGGTATCCTCATGTGAAGTGAGGAAACTTATACATAGAAGGGTCAAGTGCCTTACTCAAGGACTAATGACTAATGAGTGATACAGTCTGGGCTAGAACTCCATGTCTTTTGAGTACTGTTTTTCTGATCAGCTAAGATTCTCTGGTATTTTTTAAAAAGTATTACTCTCAAGTTACTACCTGTGTTGTCTTTTTCTTTCCTTTCCCTCTCTCGCTCCCTCCCTCTCTCCTTCCTTCCATCCTTCTTCCTTTCCATCCATCAATGTTTAGTGAATGTCATCGATGCCATCTTATGTGCTGGTAAAGGAAACAAAGTTTTCTCCTTTGTTATTCCTATCTTTAAGGATCTTACTTGTACAAATAATTAGTTAAGGTTTTACATTTTGCTCTGATCTCTAGTTAACCTTTATCAAATTAGCCTTTACACTGTATCAAAGCCATGTGAAACATCTTGATTATATATCAAACATATTAGTTATTTTTAAAGCTTTGTAGCATCTATAAATGTTCTGTATCAGTGAATATATTTTTAAGAGGTTATTTCCAAAAATGTGTCCATAAAGAGTATACTACTAAAACATTCATTGAATACAGGAAAGACTATATTAGTGAGAACTGTATATATGTATATAAAAATAAATAATATATTACTGAAAATGAAGAATTGACCATTCACTGATTTGGCCATTTGTCAAATTGTCTTGCACTCTTTAAAGAAAGTATCTCCCCAGAATGTTAATACACAAACTGAATCGTGAGAAATGATCAGCAATCCATCAAATCTAGATTATTATTAAGTTATATAAAAGGTTACATTTTACTGCAACACCAAGATGCCACATAATGAAGCCATGATGACACATAATGAAGCCATATACATGATAGCAATCATTATTAAGGGCTTTTTATGACCTAGTCATGATTCTAAATACTTTATGTACATGAACTCACTTCATCCTCACAATAACCCTATTAGGTTTGACATTGTTATTATTAATGTTACCTTTATTTATGCAATGATAATGTTGAGGCTTTGGGGGATAATTTACCCAAGGTCACACAGATAGTATAGTGAAGCAAGGATACAAACCCAGGTGATCTAATTCCATAGCCTGTGTCCTTAACCACTGCACTCTTCCTCGTTAAGAGATTCCTGGACGTCACTAAATTCTCACTGTGGTGCTTTAAAGGGTTTAGCACAGTTAATCACCACAGCTTTATTTATAAGAAAATAATAATAAAATAATGCTTTAAAAATATTTTACAGAGACTTTTACAACATTATTTGATCTTTGCAGCAAACCTATGTGCTCTCTGACAGGTCTTTTTATTATCCCCATTTTACAGATGAAGTGACTGAGTTTGAAAAATTGCCCAGTGTCAGAGATCTACTCTGTTAACTACTTTCAAATATGCAATACAGTATTATTAACTATAGTCGTAGTGCTGTACATTCTATCCCGAGGACATGTTTATCTTACAACTGGAAGTTTGTACCTTTTGACCACTTTCACCCATTTTCCCCAACCCCGCACCCCCACCTCTGGCAAACACCAATTTGTTTTCTGAATTTATGAGTTCACTTTTTTTTTTTGAATTCCATGTATAAGTGAGAGCATATAGTATCTGTTTTTCTCTGTTTGACTTATTTTACTTGGCATAATGCCATCACAAATGGCAGAATTTCCTACCTTTTTATGGATCTATAACATTTCACATTGTCTTTACCCATTCATCCACTGATGGACATTTAGGTTGTTTCCATATCTTGGCTATTGTACATAATGCTATAATGAACATGGAAGTTCTTAATGAACATTGAGATAATGATTTCATTTCCTTTAAATAAATACCCAGAAGTGGAATTGCTGGATCATATGGTAGTTCTATTTTTAAAAATTTGAGGAACCTCCATACTTTTTTTCCATGGTGGCTGCACCAATTTACATTTCCAACAGTGCACAAGAGTTCCCTTTTCTCCACATTCTCACCAACATTGGTTATTTCTTGTCTTTTTGATAATAGCCTATCTAACAGATGAGAGGTGATATCTCATAGTTTGATTTGTATTTCCCAGATAATTAATGATATTGAGCATCTTTTCATGTACTTGTTGGCCATTTGTATGTCTTCTTTGGAAAAATATCTATTCAGATCCTCTGACCATTTTTAAATTGGATTGTTGGGGTCTTTTTGCTATTGAGTTGTATGAGTTCTGTATATATTTTGGATATTAACCACTTATCATATATATGATTTGCAAATATTTTATCCCATTTCATAAGTTGCCTTTTCATTTCGTTGATGGTTTCCTTTACTGTGCAAAAACTTTTTAGTTTGATGTAGTCTCACTTGTTTATTTTTGCATTTGTTCCTTTTATTTTTGGTATCAGAATCTTAAAAAAGCATTGCCAAGACCAATGTCAGGGAGCTTATCCACTATGTTTTCTCCTAGGAGTTTTATGGTTTCAGGTCTTATGTTCATGTCTTTGATTCATTTTGAGCTGATTTTTATGTGTGATGTAAGGTAGTAGTCCAGGTTCATTTTTCTTACATGTGGCTGTCCAGTTTTCCCAGCACCATTTATCAAAGAGACTATCCTTCCCCCATTGTATATTCTTGACCCCTTTGTTGTAAATTAATTGACCATATGTGCATGAGTTTATCTCTGGGCTCTCTGTGCTGTTCCATTGATCTATGTGTCTGTTTTTATGCCAATAAGATAATGTTTTGTTTATGATAGCTTTATAATACAGTTTGAAATCACGAAGTATGATACCTCCAGCTTTGTTATTCTTTCTCAAGATTGCTTTGGATATTAGGAGTCTTTTGTGGTTCTATACAAAGTTTGGAATTGTTTGATTCATTTCTGTGAAAAATGTCATTGGAATTTTGATAGGGATTGCATTGAACCTCTAGATCATTTTCGGTAGTATGGACAGTTTAACAATATTAATTTTTCCAATCCATGAGCACAAGATATCTTTCCATTTATTTGTGTTTTCTTCAGTTTCTTTCATCAGTGTCTTAGAGTTTTCAGTGCACAGGTCTTTTACCTCCTTAGTTAAACTTATTCCTTAGACATTTTATTCTTTTTGATGCAATTACAAATGGGGTTGTTTTCCTAATTTCTCTTTCTGATAGTTTGTTATTAGTGTATAGAAATGCAACTGATTTTTCTATATTGATTTTATATCCTGCAACTTTATTGACCTCGTTCATTAGTGCTGTTAGTTTTTTGGTGAAATCTTTAGGGTCTTCTATAGAAAAATGTCATCTGCAAATAGAGATAGTTTTACTTCTTCCTTTCCCATTTGGATGTCTTTTATTTCTTTTTCTTGACTAATTGCTCTGGCTAGGACTTCCAGTACTATATTGAATAAAAGTAGTGAGAGTTGGCATTGTTCTTGATCTTAGAGGGACAGTTTTCAGCATTTTACCATTAAGTATGATGTTAGCTGTGGGCTTGTCATATATGACCTTTATTATGTTGAGGTATGTTCCCTCAATACCTACTTCATTCAGAATTTTTATCATGATTGAATGTTGAACTTTGTCAAATGCTTTTTCTGCATCTATTGAGTTTATCATATGATTTTTATCCTTCATTTTATTATTGTGGTGTATCACATTGATTTGCAAATGTTGAACCATCCTTGCATCCCTGGAATAAATCCAACTTGATCATGGTGTTTGAATATTTTACTGACTGTTGAATTCAGTTTGTTAATATTTTGTTGAGAATTTTTGTATCTATGTTCATCAGAGACATTGATCTGTAATTTTCTTTTCTTGTGGTGTCTTTATGCTAGCTTTGTAAAATGAGTTTGGAAGTGTTCTTTCCTCTTCTGTTTTTTGGAAAAGTTTGAGAAGGATTGGTATTAATTCTTTAAATGTTTGGTTGAATTCACCACTGAAGCCATCTGTTCCTGGACTTTGTTTGTTGGGCAGTGTTTTTTGATTACTGATTCAATTCCCTTACCAGTAATTGGTCTGTTCAGATTTTCTAATTCTTCAAGATTCAGTTTCTGTAGGTGTTTGTTTCTAGGAATTTATCCATGTTATTTAGGTGTCCAGTCTTATATCATTTTTCATAGTAGTCTTATGATCCCTTGTATTTGTGTGGTATGAATTGTAACATTGCCTTTTTCATTTATAATTTTATTTGAATCCTCTCATTTTTTCTTGGTGAACCTAGCTAAAGGTTTATCCATTTTGTTTATCTTTGCAAAAAATCAGCTCCTAGTTTCATTGATCTTTTCTGTTGTCTTGTTAGTCTGGATTTTATATATTTCCACTCTGATCTCTGTTATTTCCTTCCTTCTACTAACTTTGGGCTTAGCTTGTTCTTTTTTTCTAGTTTTTTGAGGTGTAAAGTTAAGTTGTTTATTTGAGGTCTTTCTTTTTTCTTAATATAGGCATTTATTGCTATAAAATTCTTTTAGAACTGCTTTTGCTGCATCCCGTAAGTTTTGATATGTTGTGTTTCATTTTCATTCGTCTCAAGATAGTTTTTGATTTCCTCTTTTGATTTCCTCTTTGGCCCATTAGTTGTTCAGGAGCATGTTGTTTCATCTCCACATATTTGTGAATTTTTCAGGGGTGGAGTTTATGGCGAGAGTGTGTCTCAGACTTTCCTACTTATTTTGATGTTTTTTCTCAGTTGCTTAATGTGTCAGAATCACTCAACTAGTTTCTGGATTTCTTTCAGAGGGAATTGCTCCATGTGTAGCAGTATATTCGGTGTGTCCATGGTAGGAGAGAAATTCAGGAGCCTCCTATGTTGCCATCTTGGTCTAGAGTCTACACCTATTTTTATTATTTAAACTTTATTGATAAAGTTTATTAATAAACTCCAGTTATCATTTCATTCAATTGATAAACTCCAATTATCATTTCATTCTTTGTTTTGGTGTTTTGTTATAGGTTGTCGAGTAATGTTGGTTTTTGAACTTGGATATTCTATACATAAGAATTCAAACTACTTCAAATACTGTTATTTACTTTTTAAATTAGTTTTTAAGTGAAAGAGAAAATAAAAACTTCATTTTTAATTTAGTACCTTTTTTGTAATTTAAAGTTATTCAGAGTCTGTTTATTATAAATAGGATTTGTGAGATAATTTGTCTTTAGTTATTTGTATTTCTGCTTTCTGGAGGATTTAGTTACAAAGAGAATATAAAAATTTTTCATCATCTCTCCATTTTACTTGTTGTAGGATGATCCATTTTCTGCCTTGGACATTCACTTGAGTGATCACTTAATGCAGGAAGGGATTTTGAAATTTCTCCAAGATGACAAGAGGACACTTGTTCTTGTGACTCACAAATTACAATATCTAACACATGCTGACTGGGTAAGAGTTTAAAAGAAGTTTCATTAATTTTTATATTACAGTTATATAAATGCTTTCTGAGATAAAGATAATTCTCTTGGCCAATTAAGGATTTTTGTCACAATTCGTCTAATATGTGCTTTCCTTAGATCATAGCCATGAAAGATGGAAGTGTTCTAAGAGAAGGAACTTTGAAGGACATTCAAACCAAAGATGTTGAGCTTTATGAACACTGGAAAACACTTATGAATCGGCAAGATCAAGAACTAGAAAAGGTAATTGCTCAGAGTTCAGAAAAGTTCAGAGTTGAGTTCAGAAGAGTCAGAAATGTAGTGCATAATTACTAAAAAAACTTTTAGAGAAATATTACCATTTAATGTTTGATGATATAATAGTCCTCACCTGAAATCTGAAATAATTGTATATTTATATATCATTAATTGATAGACTACTTTGAAACTAAAAAATTCTAGTGATATCTTTCGGATGATGTGTTGTCAGCCTTTTAGAGGAATTTTATTTGAATTGGAGGCATATTACAATCATATGTGTGTTTAAAACTTAAACTACTTGCTCAAGCATGCTATTTCCTCCTTTTATCTTATATTTCCTTATGTATGTCTTATCTTCCTCACCTGTAATATGAGAGTATTTTCATTCACCATTTACAAATGGAGGGTTGTGGGCAAAACAAAATCTGAGATGGTTTTGAAAGAAGGAAGAGCTATGAGCTGTGGGTATAGTGGTAAAGCATGTCTGGGATAGAGTTGGGGGGTGAAGGAAGGTAATCAGAAGGAAATAACAATAAAGCTTTATATTTGGATAGTTTTTAAAGTCCACAAAGCCTTTTTACATGATCTCTGTTAATTCTCACAAAATAAGCAAAAAATATCAGAAATTAGTAAAGAAACTATGATCTCACTCTTACAAATGAGAAAACTGAGGCTCAGAGAGGCTAAGTAATTTGCCTAAAGTTGTACAGTACATATAATAAGTGGTACCAGTTGAATTTGAACCCAGGTCTCTACCCAATGTAATTCCAGTATAATGTAAGTATAACATTGAATGAAATGATAACAGAGTTGGAAACCAGATTGAGTATGATAAAAGAAGAACTCATGGTTGAGAGGTGAATTATAAATTGAATTAGTAACTTTTCAAAATGTTTTCTCTTGAGTTGGGACTAGGAAGTGTCTAGAATTCAGTAGTCCTGGCTAGGAATGAGCATTATAAAATGCAAATGTTTATATCAGCAAATTTCTGAAAAAATCAAGAAATTAAAATGTATTATTTCATAAAGGAAAAAATGATCTATGTTTCAATAGCAAAAGGAAGATAAAAAGTCAGACAAACCATGGGATTGCTCTGTCTTCTGCAGCTTTGCCAAAGATCTCAAAAGTAAACTACAAACTTCTCAAAATATGGAAGAAAAGATATATGTAAAAGTCTTTAAGTAGACTAGGAAAAATCACAGAACCTTCGAAATGAGGATATTCATCAAAATATGACAATGTACAATTGGCAAGAGCCCCACTTAAGAATTATGTGGTGGAGTGCTTGATTGTAAACTTACTGGGATGGTTCCAAATGACATTTTTTCAGTGGTCTAGATGCCAGGGACAAAAGAAAATGATGTAAGCTTAAGGAGTGGACCATTTATGGTTTACTTTGGAAAGAAGATCTGGAAAAACACAGAGAGAGAGAGAGAGAGAGAGAGAGAGAGGACGCTCTTGGCTTGATTTTATAGTAATACTGATTATTGAGCAAGCCAGGAAGAAAGTCCATTACATTGTGTTTAGAAATGAAGGGATCACTCAAGATAGCCTAACTCTGTAATTAAAGACACATCACAGGGTTATAAATCAGCTGAGGGAGATATGGAGCAAGTTAAGGTGTGGAAAGGGCAAATCCATTTGTGGGGTTAACCAGTGGCCAGTAGAAGCCAGCATGAACCATGCACCTGCCCAGAATCCTCACCTGGGGCTGGAGGGAGGTTACTGCCACCCAGAGAAGGGCAGGCTCCTGAAATTCCTCTGAAGCCAGGGAGAGTCACACTGTGAGGAATAAGACCACAACACCTTGGGGAAGTTTTCATAGAAAGAGCTTCTGAATATGTTCTGTGGCAGGATGGGGTGTTTGCCTAGGACACTGGTTCTCAACCAGGGTCACTTTTGTCTTCTTGGGGCCATTTGGCAACATCTAGAGACATGTTTAGTTGTCACAGTTGTGGAGCAGGTGCTACTGGAATCTAGTGGGTAGAGGACAGTTAAACGTTCTACAGTGCACAGGGCAGCCCCCATGACAAGGAATTTTCTGACCCAAAATGTCAGTAGGTTTAGAAAGGCTGGCTTAGAGCCAGAGCAGATCAAGCAAGTGGACAAGGGAGTGAAACTAAAGAACTCACAAAACATCCCATCTCAGGGCTTTAGACAGATCTGTCAGTTTAAGGGTTAAGGGATAAGGGGAAAAAAATATGTTAAAAGGATAGAAATGGCAGCTATGAAAAGGAGAAGTTTATAACACTTTTAGCTGATTTAAACATTATTAAAAAGTCTATCTTGGCTGGCATCACCCATTGTCTTCATAATGTTATTAAGCAAAATAAAGTAGCATCTTTGGATATTTCTTCCCCCAGCCTCCAACCCTCACCTTGACCTGACCCTTCACAGGCATCCAGTAAATATTTATTGGATGAATGAAACTAAATTTGTATTTACTTAATCCAGATATCAACACAATTTAAAATATTTAACCTCAAATGAGCTTAATATGAGCATTTACTCATAAGAAAAATGACTAAAGATTAAAGTCCCCAAGATGTTAAATCTTTTGTTCACACAGATTGGCGAGTTGAACAAGAACCAGATCTTCTGTTTTTCCATGAACAGGTTTATTTCATTTCGTTACACTATACACAAAGGATTAGGTCCTTTTTAATTTGGGGTTTTATTTACTCTCATGTACAAGCATTGGTTTTCATATCGTTAGGCACAATTAAAAGCTAATGTAAATGTGATGAATTGGGAGATTGGGATTGACATATGTACACTAATATGTATAAAATAGATAACTAATAAGAACCTGATGTATAATAAAATAAAATTCAAAAAGAAAGCTAATGTAAAATTGTCTCTGAAAAAATACTATTCAAGAGACACTTTCGCTTTTACTTTTTTTTTAATTCGAGAACTTGGAAGCGACAGAGCCTTCTAGAATAGCAAGTCTCCTAAATCACACATGTTATATGAGGCCAAACAAACAAAAACAAAACAGGACCACTATCTAGAGACTGATCACCAAAGAATTATTGGTTTATCAGTGTCACAACTGTGATTTTTTTTTTATGTCAGCATGTACAGGAAGCTCTCAAATTACCATAGATTCGAAAAGTCTGTGGCTCGGATATTTGGAACTCAGAATGCATTTCCCCACAGAAACAGGGAGATGGTTAGTTTCCCAGACTGTCCTGCAGAAGCTGATTTAACCCACAGTGTAACTGAACTGATGCTACTAGTCCAGTTACGAAGCCAAGGGGGCGGAGTGTTGGAAGCAGAGAACTGGAGAAAACAAAATGCTTTTCCCTTTCTCAGCACAAGACAAGTCAGGAGCAACGCTTAAAAATTTGCAAAGTTTGTTTTTGCCATTTTTCTCTTCTTTCTGCTTATCTTCCCTTCCCAGGGCTTTCTCCTAAACTGCTAGGCAGCTGAATACCCTCCTTTCCCATTTGCTTAAAAATTACCCATCTTCTGGGCTTCCCTGGTGGCGCAGTGGTTGAGAGTCCGCCTGCTGATGCAGGGGACACGGGTTCGTGCCCCGGTCTGGGAAGATCCCACAATGCCGCGGAGCGGCTGGGCCCGTGAGCCATGGCCGCTGAGCCTGCGCTTCCGGAGCCTGTGCTCCACAATGGGAGAGGCCCACGTACCGCAAAATTACCCACCTTCCTTCAATTTCTATTGAAGTTCCTTTCTCTTGTGCCGTTCCCTTAGTGAGATGCTCAGTCAGAAATTCATCTCGATTTAATAATTCGTAATATTAGTGAATGACTGATAGTGATTTAACCAATCCAGAAACACATGCATTTTTCAAGGAAGATATTTGTTAACATAGATGACTTTAGTTAGAAAAATTACAGGAGTACGTGAAAGTGACATAAAAGAGCAATGGTGGATCCAGGCTTTAAGGCTAGGAGAGGTGTCCCCCTGCCCCTGGGGTCAGCTCCATCACGTTTTTACTACTTTTCCTGGCTTCTTACTGCCCTACACCTCTGAGCTCTGAGACATTTTTCACAAATCTCAGGCATTACTCCTATGACAGGAGTTGCCCATCCATCTGTAGCGTGAACAGAGCCCAAGACCCAGAAAGGTAACTAAGGATTGGTTCTTGGTACGTGTGGGTCACTGTAGAACTTAACTGTGTCTGTGAGTTCCTTGAATGATAGCACAGTGTTTCCTGTAGGATATGGAAGCTGACCAAACAACTTTAGAGAGGAAAACACTCCGAAGAGCCATGTATTCAAGAGAGGCAAAAGCCCAACTGGAGGATGAAGATGAAGGTAGACCTTTTTTTATGTCTGACACATTCAAACGGGTAATAGGATGTGAGGGTCGTTCTTTAGCAAATGATGTGTGAATATGTCAGTGAGGAATGACTAGCCACTTTGCAGCAGGTGGAAAGGCCAAATCAAATACCTAAAACTGAAATGGAAACAGTAGGAGTGAAGGAAAAGTGTATGCAATCAACCAACAAGCATCTTGAGGGACTTCCCACAGTGTGTCTTAGTATTTTTGTGTTGTGCGTGAGAGAGAGCTGACAGGACAACAGGTCTAGACCACTGTTCAGATAAATTGGAAAGGTGTAGTATAATAAAATGTCCTTTGGAAATAAACAATAAATGGGGAATATGGAGAAAATACTGCTTTGAAAGACTTATACTTGAGTCAGTAAGTTCTTATGGGGTTTTCACGATAACACAGCAATGAAAACTAAGAGGATGAGAAAGCTGTTTGTTATGTTTCAGTTTTCTGGATCTAGTAAGGTATAGCAGGAAGAAAAGGTTTATGGGAAATTTGAGGAATAAGCTGAAATAGTTACACGACTTTGACATTTGTTGCCGAGAAGTTTGCAAGATAAACCCCACTTAGGTCCATAGAGTAAATGCACTATACTTCATTTTTCCTACATGGTTTTTGCTGAAGACCACATTTCTACAAGCCAATTAAGAAAGAGAAAATTATAATTTCAAACTGAAGGACACCAAAATATGTTATCTTTACTCATCATATGATAATTATTGTGTTTCAATAAATACTCATTAAGTAAATAAATAAATGAATGAATAAATGAATTTTGTACTCCAGTTTCTTAGATTTAAGAATTTTTTTTAACATCTTTATTGGAGTATAATTGCTTTACAATGTTGTGTTAGTTTCTGCTGTATAACAAAGTGAATCAGCTATATGTGTACATATATCCCCATATCCCCTCCCTCTTGCATCTCCCTCCCACCCTCCCTATCCATCTAGGTGGTCACAAAGCACTGAGCTGATCTCCCCATACGTTGCAGCTGCTTCCGACTAGCTATCTATTTTATATTTGGTAGTGTGTATATTTCAGTGATACTCTGCCGATTCATCCCAGCTTACCATTCCCCCTCCCCGTGTCCTCAAGTCCATTGTCTACGTCTGCCTAAAGAATGGTTCATCAGAACCATTTTTTCTTTCTTTTTTTTAGATTCCATATATATGCGTTAGCATATGGTATTTGTTTTTCTCTTTCTGACTTAATTTACTCTGTATGACAGACTCTAGGTCCATCCACCTCACTACAAATAACTCAATTTCATTTCCTTTTATGGCTGAGTAATATTCCATTGTATATTTGTGCCACATCTTCTTAATCTATTCATCTATTGATGGACACTTAGGTTGGTTCCATGTCCTGGCTATTGTAAATAGTGCTGCAGTGAGTATTGTGGTACATGACTCTTTTTGAATTATGGTTTTCTCAGGGTATATGCCCAGTAGTGGGATTACTGGGTCATATGGTAGTTCTGTTTTTAGTTTTCTAAGCCCCTCCATACTGGTCTCCATAGTGGTTGTATCAATTTACATTCCCACCAACAGTGCAAGAGGGTTCCCTTTTCTCCACACCCTCTCCAGCATTTATTGTTTGTAGATTTTCTAATGATGGCCATTCTGACTGGTGTGAAGTGATACCTCATTGTAGTTTTGTTTTGAATTTCTCTAATGATTAGTTATGTTGAGCATCCTTTCATGCGTTTGTTGGCAGTCTGTATATCTTCTTTGGAGAAATGTCTATTTAGGTTTTCTGCCCATTTTTGGATTGGGTTGTTTGTTTTTTTTGATATTGAGCTGCGTGAGCTGCTTGTATATTTTGGAGAGTAATCCTTTGTCAGTTGCTTCATTTACAAATACTTTCTCCCATTCTGAGGGTTGTCTTTTCATCTTGTTTATGGTTTCCTTTGCTGTGAAAAAGGTTTTAAGTTTCCTTAGGTCCCATTTGTTTATTTTTGATTTTATTTCCATTTCTCTAGGAGGTGGGTCAAAAAGGATCTTGCTGTTTTATGTCAAAGAGTGTTCTGCCTATGTTTTCCTCTAAGAGTTTTATAGTGTCTGGCCTTACATTTAGGTCTTTAATCCATTTTGAGTTTATTTTTGTGTATGGTGTTAGGGAGTGTTCTAATTTTATTCTTTTACATGTAGCTGTCCAGTTTTCCCAGCACAACTTATTGAAGAGGCTGTCTTTTCTCCATTGTATATTCTTGCCTCCTTTATCAAAGATAAGGTGACCATATGTGTGTGGGTTTATCTCTGGGCATTCTATCCTGTTCCATTGATCTATATTTCTGTTTTTGTGGCAGTACCATACTGACTTGATTACTGTAGCTTTGTAGTGTAGTCTGAAGTCCAGGAGCATGATTCCTCCAGCTCCATTTTTCTTTCTCAAGATTGCTTTGGCTGCTCGGGGTCTTTTGTGTTTCCCTACAAATTGTGAAATTTTTTGTTCTAGTTCTCTGAAAAATTACATTGGTAGTTTGATAGGGATTGCATTGAATCTGTAGATTGCTTTAGGAAGTATAGTCATTTTCACAATGTTCATTCTTCCAATCGAAGAACATGGTATGTCTCTCTATCTGTTTGTATCATCTTTGATTTCTTTCATCAGTGTCATTGTTTTCTGCATACAGGTCTTTTGTCTCCCTAGGTAGTTTATTCCTAGGTATTTTATTCTTTCTGTTGCAGTCATAAATGGGAGTGTTTCCTTAATTTCTCTTTCAGATTTTTCATCATTAGTGTATAGAAATGCAAGAGATTTCTGTGCATTAATTTTGTATCCTGCCACTTTACCAAATTCATTGATTAGCTCTAGTAGTTTTATGGTAGCATCTTTAGGATTCTGTATGTATAGTATCATGTCATCTGCAAACAATGACAATTTTTCTTCTTTTCCAATTTGGATTCCTTTTATTTCTTTTTCTTCTCTGATTGCTGTAGCTAAAACTTCCAACACTATGTTGAATAATAGTGGTGAGAGTGGACAACCTTGTCTTGTTCCTGATCTTAGTGTAAATGGTTTCAGTTTTTCACCATTGAGGACGATGTTGGCTGTGGGTTTGTCATATATGGCGTTTATTATGTTGACGTAAGTTTCCTCGATGCATACTTTCTGGAGAGTTTTTACCATAGTTGGGTGTTGAATTTTGTCGAAAGCTTTTTCTGCATCTATTGAGATTATCATATGGTTTTTATCCTTCAGTTTGTTAATATGGTGTATCACATTGATTGATTTGCGTATATTGAAGAATCCTTGCTTTACTGGGATAAACCACACTTGATCATGATGTATGATCCTTTTAATGTGCTGTTAGATTCTGTTTGCTAGCATTTCGTTGAGGATTTTTGCATCTATGTTCACCAGTGATATTGGTCTGTAGTCTTCTTTATTTTGACATCTTTTTCTGGTTTTGGTATCAGGGTGATGGTGACCAGGTAGAATGAGTTTGGGAATGTTCCTCCTTCTGCTATATTTTAGGAGAGTTTGAGAAGGATAGGTGTTAGCTCTTCTCTAAATGTTTGATAGAATTTGCCTGTGAAGCCATCTGGTCCTGGGCTTTTGTTTGTTGGAAGATTTTTAATCATAGTTTCAATTTCAGTGCTTGTGATTTGTCTGTTTATATTTTCTATTTCTTCCTGGTTCAGTCTCAGAAGATTGTGCTTTTCTAAGAATTTGTCCATTTCTTCCAGGTTGTCCATTTTATTGGCATATAGTTGCTTGTAATAATCTCTCATGATTATTTGCATTTCTGCAGTGTCAGTTGTTACTTCTCCTTTTTCATTTCTAATTCTGTTGAGTCTTCTCCCTTTTTTTCTTGATGAGTCTGGCTAGTGGTTTATCAAATTTGTTCATCTTCTCAAAGAACCTGCTTTTAGTTTTATTGATCTTTGCTATTGTTTCCTTCATTTCTTTTTCCTTTATTTCTGCTCTGATCTTTATGATTTCTTTCCTTCTGCTAACTTTGAGGATTTTTTGTTCTTCTTTCTCTGATTGCTTTAGGTGTAAGTTTAGGTAGTTTATTTGAGATTTTTCTTGTTTCTTGAGGTAGGATGGTATTGCTATAAACTTCCCTTTTAGAACTGCTTTTGCTGCAACCCAAATGTTTGGGGTCATAGTGTTTTCATTGTCATTTTTTCTAGGTATTTTTTGATTTCCTCTTTGACTTCTTCAGTGATCTCTTTGTTATTTAGTAGTGTATTGATTAGCCTCCATTTGTTTGTATTTTTTACAGTTTTTTTCCTGTAATTGATATCTAGTCTCATAGCACTGTGGTCAGAAAAGATACTTGATACAATTTCAATTTTCTTAAGTTTACCAAGGCTTGATTTGTGACCCAAGGTATGATCTATCCTGGATAATGTTCCATGAGCACTTGAGAAGAAAGTGTATTCTTTTGTTTTTGGATGGAATATCCTATAAATATGTTATGTCCATCTTGTTTAATATCATTTAAAGCTTGTGTTTCCTTATTTACTTTCATTTTGGATGATCTGTCCATTGGTGAAAGTGGGGTGTTAAAGTCCCCTACTATCATTGTGTTACTTTCGATTTCCCCTTTTATGGCTGTTAGCGTTTGCCTTATGTATTGAGGTGCTCCTATCTTGGGTGCATAAATATTTATAATTGTTATATCTTCTTCTTGGATTGATCCCTTGATCATTATGTAGTGTCCTTCTTTGTCTCTTGTAATAGTCTTTATTTTAAAGTCTATTTTGTCTGATAAGAGAATTGCTACTCCAGCCTTCTTTTGATTTCCATTTGCAGGGAATATCTTTTTCCATCCCCTCACTTTCAGTCTGTTGTGTCCCTAGGTCTGAAGTGGGTCTCTTGTAGACAGCATATATATGGGTCTTGTTTTTGTATCCATTCAGCCAGTCTGTGTCTTCTGGTTGGAGCATTTAATCCATTTACATTTAAGGTAGTTATCGATATGTATGTTCCTATTCCCATTTTCTTAATTGTTTTGTGTTTGTTATTGTAGGTCTTTTCCTTCTCTCATGTTTCCTGCCTAGAGAAGTTCCTTTAGCATTTTTTGTAAAGCTAGTTTGATGGTGCTGAATTCTCTTAGCCTTTGCTTGTCTGTAAAGGTTTTAATTTCTCCATCAAATCTGAATGAGATCCTTGCTGGGTAGAGTAATCTTGGTTGTAGGTTTTTCCCTTTCATCACTTTAATATGTCCTGCCACTCCCTTCTGGCTTTCAGAGTTTCTGCTGAATGATCAGCTGTTAACCTTATGGGGATTCCCTTGTATGTTATTTGTTGTTTTTCCCTTGCTGCTTTTTATATTTTTTCTTTGTGTTTAATTTTTGGTAGTTTGATTAATAGTTGTTGGCATGTTTCTCCTTAGATTTATCCTGTATGGGACTCTCTGCACTTCCTGGACTTGACTATTTCCTTTCCCATGTTAGGGAAGTTTTCAACTATAATCTCTTCAAATATTTTCTCAGACCCTTTCTTTTTCTCTTCTTCTTTTGGGACCCCTATAATTCGAATGTTGGTACATTTAATGTTGTCCCAGAGGTCTCTGAGACTGTCCTCAATTCTTTTCATCCTTTTTTCTTTATTCTGCTCTGCAGTAGTTATTTCCACTATCTTCCAGGTCACTTATCAGTTATTCTGCTATTGATTCCTTCTAGAGAATTTCTAATTTCATTTATTGTGTTGTTCATCATTGTTTGTTTGCTCTTTAGTTCTTCTAGGTCCTTGTTAAATATTTCTTGTATTTTCTTCGTTCTTTTTCCAAGATTTTGGGTCATCTTTACTGTCATTACTCTGAATTTTTTGCGGGGTAGACTACCTATTTCCTCTTCATTTGTTTGGTCTGGTGGATTTTTACCTTGTTCCTTCATCTGCTGCATATTTCTCTGTCTTCCCATTTTGCTTAACTTACTGTGTTTAGGGTTAACACAGGCTGCAGGTTTGTAGTTCCTGTTGTTTTTGGTGTCTGCCCCCAGTGAGTAATGTTGGTTCAGTGGTTTGTGTAGGCTTCCTGGTGGAGGGGACTGGTGCCTGTGTTCTGGTGGGTGGGTCTGGATCTTGTCTTTCTGGTGGGCAGGGCTATGTCCAGTGGTGTGTTTTGGGGTGTCTGTCTACTTAGTATGATTTTAGCGAGCTTCTCTACTAATGGGTGGGGTTGTGTTCCTGTCTTGCTAGTTGTTTGGCATGGGATGTCCAGCACTGGAGCTTGCTGGCCATTGGGTGGAGCTGGGTCTCAGCATTGAGACAGAGACCTCTTAGAGAGCTCTCGCTGATTGATATTACGTGGGGCCTAGAGGTCTCTGGTAGTCCAATGTTCTGATTTCGGCTCTCCTACCTCAGAGACTCAGGCCTGACATCAGGCCAGATCACAAAGACCCTGTCAACCACACAGCTCAGAAGAAAAGGGAGAAAAAAAGAAAGAAATATAATAATATAAAACAATTAAAATTTAAAAAAATTATTAAAATAAAAAAGTAATTTAAAAAAAGAAGAGAGCAACCAAACCAATAAACAAATCCACCAATGATAATAAGCGCTAAAAACTATACTAAGATAAGCATAAAGATCAGTAACTAGTCAGTTGCAGACAGCAAACCCCAAGTCTACAGTTGCTCCAACGTCCACCACCTCAATTTTGGGATGATTTGTTGTCTGTTCAGGTGTTCCACAGATGCAGGTACATCAAGTTGATTGTGGAGATTTAATCCGCTGCTCCTGAGGCTGCTGGGAGAGATTTCCCTTTCTCTTCTTTGTTCGCACAGCTCCCAGGGTTCAGCTTTGGTTTTGGCCCCACCTCTGCATGTAGGTCACCCTCAGGCATCTGTTCCCCACCCAGACAGGATAGGGTTAAGCCGGTGGCTGATTAGGGAGCTCTGGCTCTCTCAGGCCGGAGGGAGGGAAGGGTACAGTAGTTATAATTGGAATGCGGGGCCGAGCCAGCAGAGGCAGAGGCCAGCGTGACTTTGTATGCACAGGCTTCCGGTGGGAGGGGCGTGTGGATAGTGACCTGTGCTTGCACACAGTATTCTTGGTGGCTGCAGCAGCAGCGTTAGCATTTCATGCCCATCTCTGGGGTCCGAGCTGATAGCCGTGGCTCACGCCTGTCTCTGGAGCTCATTTAGGCGGTGCTCTGAATCCCCTCTCCTTGTGCACCCCGAAACAATGGTCTCTTGACTCTTAGGCAGGTCCAGGCTTTTTCTAGGACTTCCTCCTGGCTAGCTGTAGTGCACTAGCCCCCTTCACGCTCTGTTCATGCAGCCAACCCCAATCCTCTCCCTGAGATCCGATCTCCAAAGCCGGAGCCTCAGCTCCCAGCCCCCACCCGCCCTGGTGGGTGAGCAGACAAGCCTCTCGGGCTGGTGAGTGCTGGTTGGCATCAATCCTCTGTGTGGGAATCTCTCCGCTTGCCCTCTGCACCCCTGTTGCTGCGCTCTCCTCCGTGGCTCCGAAGCTTCTACTCCCCACACCCTGTCTCCGCCAGTGAAAGGGTTCCTAGTATGTGGAAACCTTTCCTCCTTCAGAGCTCCCTCCCAGAGGTGCAGGTCCCGTCCCTATTCTTTTGTCTCTGTTTTTTCTTTTTTCTTTTGCCCTACCCAGGTACGTGGGGAGTTTCTTGCCTTTCGGGAGGTCTGAGGTCTTCTGCCAGCGTTCAGTGGGTGTTCTGTAGGAGTTGTTCCACATGTAGATGTATTTCTGATGTATTTGTGGGGAGGAAGGTGATCTCCATGTCTTACTCCTCTGCCATCTTGAAGGTTTCCCCTAAGAAAGTTTTAGAAGAATGTTTGGGGACTTCTCTGGCAGTCAGGTGGTTAGGACTCAGTGCTTTCACTACCATGGCCCTGGAATTCAATCCCTGGGCAGGGAGCTAAGATCCAGCAAGCCACATGCCATGGCCACAAAAGCAAAAGCAAAAACAAACAGACAAACAAAAAGAATGTCTGGTGCTGTAAACAGACAGCCTCTAGAACTGCATTTACTCTCTCCAATATTTCAGTAGTGAATATAGCATTTGAGAGGCTGACCCTGCCCTGGGCTTGCTGTGTTAATCCATTTTGTCAGGTATAAAATAAGATAATAATACTTTTCTTACAGAGTAGAAGGAAATAATTTATATCAAAGAGTCCAATATGGTGCATATTACCTAGTAGATTGCTCCTCCTGGTGCTGTCAGTATGTCTGTTCAAGCCACCAGGAAGGGAAAAAACAAAGTAGTTGCCCATATTTTTTTCTACTGCTAACCATTGGCCAGTTCATCATCTGGACAGATTAGGTTCTGGAGAAGTGAAGAAATGCTGTTTTAACTGGGCAGCTATAGGCAAGCTGAAATTTCAATTAATATGGAAACAGAGAATGGATATTGAGGAAACACAGTCTGCAAGTGTCTACCCCTTTGATCATGCAAGTTTCGAATCCTGTTCTCACACATTGGACCCACCCTTACCAGAGGGTAGATTATCTGAGACCTGTTCATTTTTTGTATCCAGCTTAAATATTAGGATCCTTGGTGGCGCTCAGTCTTCCCATCATATCCACACTTAGATCTCTGTTGTCTGATAACCTGTAAACCAAATTATCTATCTTTCCTACCCACAACCTGCTCACTATACAGGATGACTGCAATGAAAACTGCCTTTGGGAAAAGAAAGAATGGGAAATCCACAACAGTCACTAGACCATACGAATGATTAAATTTTGCTGCTCAGGAAATACCAAAATTCCCTGTCGTTGTAATGGAGTATGTTCTTAAGATAACCATCTAGAAGTTTCCAGGTGGCTTAAAGAGCTGAGAGGACATCCCTGCACATTGTCCTCTGTCCCCTGGCTTTGCCTTCTGGAAGGTTTCTTTTTGCCCATGCTCCTCCGTGACCACATTTAAAACTAGCCATAGAGATCATGGATTATTCCCTCTTGAGCTATGCACAAATTTCAGAGACTGTCTCCTCCTGGTGCAGTTTTACAAATTCAGAAATGCAGAGTTCAAAAAATTATAAATATTTGCAGGCCTGTCCTGTAGTGTTTTTGGCAACACCATTCCTTCAATAACTTAGTGAACTTCTAGTCTATCTTTCTAGTTAGTTTGATATGTAATAAATCAGCAAATTAACTCATCCAGACATAGATTTTATGTTTATCTTTTCATTCACTCATTCTTTCCTTTATTTATTCATTTTCACGTATTTTTTAACTTTTTTTATTGAGGTGACATTGGTTTATAACGTTATGTAAGTTTCATGTGTACAACATTATATTTCTACTTCTGTAGACCCTATAGCATGCTCACCACCAAAACAGTTGATCCCCTTTACCCATTCCATCCCCCTCCCCTGCCCCTTTCTCTTCTGGTGACCACTACTCTGTTCTCTGTATCCATGTGTGTTTTTGTGTGGTTTGAGTTGTTCATTTATTTTGGGTTTTTTGGTTCTTTTTAACATTACACATATGAGTGAAATTGTACAGTATTTGTCTTTATCTGTCTGACTTGTTTCACTTAGCATAATACCCTCGTCAAGATCCATCCATGTTGTCACATACGGCAACATTTCATCTTTTTCATGGCTGAGAATTACTGCATTGTATATATACACCACATCTTCTTTATCCATTCATCTGTTGATGGGCACTCATCTATTTTTTAAATGAAGTTTTTCCCTGCTAAAAGCATTTTAAATTTCTAAGACTAATATTTGTATTTCTATGAATTTGATGGAGGTTTGTGTGTAGAGGGTGGGTAATACAAATTCTATCTTCCCATTGCCTGTCAGAAGATTTAAAAAGTGTTTTGTATGCAGAGGAAGAGGAGGAGGAAGATGAGGATGATAACATGTCCACGGTAATGAGGCTGAGGACTAAAATGCCATGGAAGACCTGTTGGCGGTACCTCACCTCTGGAGGATTCTTCTTGCTCTTCCTGATGATTTTCTCTAAGCTTTTGAAGCATTCCGTCATTGTAGCTATAGACTACTGGCTGGCCACATGGACCTCAGAGTACAGTATAAACAATACTGGAAAAGCTGATCAGGTACAGTGAAATGTTGAGATGAACAGTGAGACCCTTTTATCTAGTTAGATACGAATACTCTATACGTCACAGGAATTTTGTGGTGTTTTTTTGTTTTGTTTTTAACTTATTTTATTGAAGTATAGTTGATTTACAATGTGTTCATTTCTGCTGTACAGCAAAGTGATTCCGTTGTATATATATATGTATATTCTTTTTCATTTTTTTCTCCATTATGATTTATCACAGGATAATAAATATAGTTCCCTGTGCTATACAGTAGGACCTTGTTGTTTATCTATTCTCTGTATAATAGTTTGAATCTGCTAATCCCCAAATCCCAATCCATACCTACCCCACCCTCCTCCCCCTTGGCAACCACAGGTCTGTTGTCCATGTCTGTCACAGGACTTTTGTAATGATTCAATAAGTTAATTAGAGCAGGACCTGAAATATATCATAAGAAGCATTTAAAGATAATGCTTGGATTTGGATTCAAGGGAGTTATACACATGATATATGTGTTTATGTGTAATATACACACTGGGCTTCTGTTGTTGTTCTGATGGTATTTGATTTTAACCAGTGAATTAGCTGGTCATTCTGAGATTAGGGATAGCGAGAATGAGCTTTGTGATGTAAAACGTCAAGAATATTTCAAACCAGAAAACAGACTCTAAGGCTTCATCTGCCCTTAGGCAAACCTTAAAGGAAGGTGAAGGAGTCTCCAAGAACTACACTCCTTCCACTGTCTAAATTGATGCAAGATAATGAAGTTGATATTGCCAGACTTTGATGTTGGGTGTCAGTTGATAATTTCTTATGTGCTTTCTTGTGTTGGCTGCTTTTTAGACCTACTATGTGGCTGGATTTAGCATACTTTGTGGAGCAGGTATTTTCCTCTGCCTTGTTACATCTCTCACTGTGGAATGGATGGGTGTCACAGCTGCCAAAAATCTTCACCACAATCTCCTCAATAAGATCATTCTTGGACCAATAAGGTAAAAAAAGTAGTTATTTACTTTACTCCCACACAGAAAATCATAAAAACATGCATTTTTAAATTGAAGTGAAATGTGAAATTTTAAAGAATTTATTCAGTCTTTCAAAAGATCAATAGGGATCTTCTCACGTTTATGACCCCAAAATGACTGTTAGCAGTGTTTAGGTTCCAGATAATTTAGTATTATACATTCCAATCTGTTCATTCCCTAGATTCTTTGATACCACACCACTGGGACTGATTCTCAATCGCTTTTCAGCTGATACAAATATCATTGATCAGGTGAGTGCCCGAGTTACTTCCAAGTTCAAAAATAAATTTCTCAGTGTAAGCTAAATAGCATTTTAAGATAAATCATGATTCCTGTTAACAATAGAGGATTTCTAAAACTTAAATGAAAGCATTCATATCAATATTACATATATGCATAAACGATTTCTGGAATAAAATCTTAAAGAAAAACCTTAATTCAAAAAAATTTATGCATGTGGAAGAGGACGCTTAGAGAATCAGCATGAAATAAAGAGAAATAGCAAAGAATGAACATTAAAATTTTTTATGTAAAAAGAAGTGATTTTGATCAATGTTGTATCACCATTCGCAGTGGAGGTGTTGTAAAGTTCTTAAAGCTTAGTATTAACACAGAGTGTCTCCCAGAAGTAAAGAATGGAATACCAAGCTGTCTTAGATGTCCTTTACTTTTGTTAGATTGGCTCTTGAATGAGAGAAACTTTAGATGGTGTGATATCTTAAGGAATATTTCAAGGATGCCCAGTTTAGTCTTAGGTCCTTAGGCTCTAGAAGTTTGTCCTGAAGTTAAAGACCTCAAACTCCAAAATTGGATCACCTCGTGAACTGACTCCTTAGGGTGACTGAGCAAAGACTTGGCAAATCCAGCCCTTTCCTTTTCTGATTTTCTAGAGTGGCCTTAAGAACACCTAAATTACCATCAATTTAGTAAAAGAATGGTGCATGCAGCTGACTAAAATGTATGCTGAAAAATTTTGATGTTTTCACAATATTGGTGTCAGGTCATGCTACACCTAAAACACTTCCTAAGAAATACATATTGGAAAAGAAGAGACAGAACACTCCTTATTTGGAAGATGATGCTCTTGCTACCTAGAGAGTCCAAAACACTCAGTACAATAAAGAACCAACTAGAAAGTTAAGCAGAATATCTACATAAGACATACGATATAAAACTCAGTAACTTTCTCTACACCAATTAAAAATTACGTGAAAAATAAATTTCACTTATAATAACAACAAAAACTATGAAAATAAAAATAAACATAATATGAAGAAAAGTGATCCAACAATCTGAAAATCATAAAAATCATATATATATATAAAATTTCCCTATCAGATACCTAAAAAATACTATAAAATTAAAACACTCTGATGATCACAGAAAACAAGCAGATCAAAAGAACAAAGTGGAAAACTCAAAGACACCAGTATATCTTGAATCAGTAAGAAAAGGAATGTTTTTTCAGTAAAGGGTGTTGGGACAATTAACTACCTATAAAATACAAAGCAAATTCACATGTAATAAAGAGGGCCATCTAAAAACAAAACTATAAAATAAAATGTAGGAGAGTAGTTTTAGAATTTTGGGTGGGAAAGGTCTTTATAAGTAAGACACAAAACTCAGAAACAATAAGAGAAAAGGCCAACAGAAATGACTCTAAAATTTTAAACTTCTATTGAGCCAAAAGCATCAGAGACGTATTTAAAATGTAATAGATTCATTGGGAGAAAAACTGGCAACCTATGTAAAGAAAGAGGATAAACATCGATGATACATAAAGGGCATCTAAAAATCAATAAGGAAGATAAACAAGCCAATGAAAAATGTGCAAAGAATATGAGCAAGCAATTAAATTAAATTAATAGAGGAATAGCTAAATACGTTTTTTAATGCTATGCAGCTGTTAAAAAGAAATAGATTTGTATATAGTGGCATGGGAAGGTTTACAATCCATCTTGTTCAGTGCAAATGGACAAATAAGGTTTAGAGTATAGTGCTAT
Source organism: Aethalodelphis obliquidens (assembly GCF_003676395.1). NCBI lineage: Eukaryota > Metazoa > Chordata > Mammalia > Artiodactyla > Delphinidae > Aethalodelphis > Aethalodelphis obliquidens. The sequence goes on from NW_020837980.1 coordinate 10,926,136, forward strand.
TTGTATAAAATCCCACAAGATAAATAGGAAGATAGGTAAATAACTGACCAAAGATAAGTAGATAGGTTGATGGATAAACAATGGGAAGTGAGTGAAGTTGAAGGAGTGATGAATTGCTTATAATGAAAATGTTTGTATACTACTTTTGAAACTAATTATATAACTATGTTAATATAAAATTCATGATTTGAGGGCTTCCCTGGTGGCACAGTGGTTAGGAATCCACCTGCCAATGCAGGGGACACGGGTTTGAACCCTGGTCCGGGAGGATCCCACATGCTGCAGAGCAACTAGGCCCGTGTGCCAAACTTCTGAGCCTGCGCCCTAGAGCCCGTGAGCCACAGCTACTGAGCCCGCGTGCCTGGAGCCCGTGCTCCGCAGCAAGAGAAGCCACTGCAAGCCCGCGCACCGCAACAAAGAGTGGCCCCCGCTCGCCGCAACAAGAGAGGGCCTGAGTGCGGCAGCGAAGACCCAATGCAGCCAAAAATAAATAAATAAAATAAATAAATTTATAAAAAATAAAAATAAATTAGTGATTTGTTGCCTTATAACCAATGTTTTATTTGAGCTAAAACATTTTCCTTTCAAACCACCTTTTTAACAGCATATCCCTCCAACTTTGGAATCTCTAACTCGCTCAACACTACTCTGCGTGTCTGCCATTGGCATGATTTCTTATGCTACCCCTGTGTTCCTGGTTGCACTTGTGCCTCTTGGGGTCGCCTTTTATTTTATCCAGAAATACTTCCGAGTGGCCTCTAAGTAAGTAAAATAATGTACTATTCATCTTCAAAAGCCCATGTATTTGATTGTGATCCAGATTGGCTGTAACATTTTTCAAGATAAGGTATGGAATTTGGAAATGAAATCTAATTTAACTAGATGAAACCTATCCTGATACTATGTTTCATTTGAAGAGATATTTTGTTTCTGTAATTGGTTATCTAAGCCTTACATAGTTCTGGATTTATATTAACAAGTGGATTGAGCCCAATTTTTCATTTCATGGTACTTTTTCTGAACATGGCATTGACAGAAAACTTATGAAATCAAATATAGTCCCAAAGGATAAGTGATTTAATATTGTTATATTCCACAAGTGGGGAGGAAAAAAAGTAAAATTATTTTCAAATGAGTAAAATGCACTCCATAAAAGATTAGTAGAAGTAAAAAGAGGTTAAAGAGATAAATCAGAGTGATAACTATAAAAGTGGAGAATCTTGAATGTCTGGTAGGAGTGCTGTAACTTTAAGAGGTTGGAAATTTTTAGATTGGATCATTTAACACGCCCTTGAATATCCAGCCAAATAAATAAAAGATAGCCATGGATTGTAAATTCTTCTGTTAATATAAGATTTGTCATTTCCTGAGATGTTGAAAAATTAAGTGAAATATAGTACCAGTTGTTTTGAAATTTCCAATTTAACTTTGAAGTCCATGCTTTAAATAATACAGTAAATTTTATATTATCGCAGTAATCGCTTTATTTCAGCAAACACTTATCAAGCATTGTGTGTTGTAAATAACTGTGTAAGCCATGTGGCAGAGCAAGAGATCAACATGGCAAGGAACGATTCTCAAGAAACTTACAGTCTCTTGGGAAGATAAAAAATAAATACGGTAACCCTTATATGTGGATCAAGTGCTGGAATAGGAAGGCAGGTATTGAGTTTATTCAGTAAAATGAAAAGATTTAATAGGACTTGAGTGCAGGGAAAATGAAAAAAATCAGGTAACAAGAAAAGGCAAGATTATTGTTGGGAACCTCTGGATATATCTGCAACATTTCTTAATTTAAAAATATATATATAGTTGTTTCTCCCTCAGGGCTGTGAATTAGGATCCTTCAAATGTTATGTTAAATCAAATGCTATGTTAAATCTAGGGATGCGTTTTCATCCCTAGCCTCTTCCCTTTGCTTGTAGCAAGTTCAGACCAAAAGGAAGAGGCTAGCCATCAAATTCACTCTTTCATTTCTTCTGGTATTATTGTTTCGTTTTGTTTTCTGGTATTATTGTTTATGCTGCTTGCTGGAGGGGCAGAAAAGTTCAGATACGTCATTTCTGCTGGCTGTTTCCAAATCTCACTGTGCCTTCTCACCACTGATATTCAACCGTCATGGTTTACTTCAGTCTCATACTCATTTGGGCCTGTTTTCACTCCTGGGCAATACAAATTGAGTGCAAAAGCCAGGCAAATATTCTTAGTTCATTACAAATTTGAATTGTGAATTCTGTCCATTATAAGTAAGAATAATCTGTTAACATTGATAGTTAAAATATGCAGAGGATGAATTATTTTTAAAGGATGAACATTGATAATGGATTATAAGCCATTCTTCTTTGAAATTCTATGAAAGTTCGCAAATAGGACCACGTGATACTAAATCTCACAGACAAAAAGTCTCTTCTAGATGTTGAGGTTCTGCAGGACTCACCCATTCTGGAAAGCTCAGGCAGTTTAACAATTTTTTTTTTTTTTTTTTTTTTTTTTTTTTTGCGGTACGCGGGCCTCTGACTATTGTGGCCTCTCCCATTGCGGAGCACAGGCTCCGGACGCGCAGGCCCAGCGGCCATGGCTCACAGACCCAGCCGCTCCGCGGCATGTGGGATCTTCCCGGACTGGGGCACAAACCCGTGTCCCCTGCCTCGGCAGGCCAGGCGGACTCTCAACCACTGCGCCACCAGGGAAGCCCTAACAGACCATTTTGTAAACACCAAAGGGAATGAAGATGGGGCACTAGCTACAGGACATGCCATGAAATTTTGAATATCTAAAATCAAAGACCTCACGTGTGGTTAGCTCTGTAAGTAAACATTTCCTGCTTACAAGAATACATGATCAAGCTGTACCCCCACCTTTTTGGTTCCATAAAATACAGTCCTATAAGCAGAGTTTCCTCCTTCCTCATTTTTTCCCTTTTATGACAAACCTCAATGTACTGACCACCTGTTACTGGTGTCAAATTTACAAATAGTCACTTTTTAAAAATAGCAGACTCTTTACATTCCTTCATATTCATCCTCCTCCCCCCCCCCCTTCCCCCCCCTCATTGCAGTTTCTGAAGTGAGTAAATCCATTTTAGAAACTTAAAAAAAAAAGACTTTGCGTTTGGTTGTGGGATGACCCAGGCAACCCAGAATGGCCTAAGATTATGTAACTAACAGTTGAAGATTACGTTAACAGTGTACTCAGTTCCCTTGACTCTGGAAGGTGAATGTTAGCACTGCTACTCTCATTCCCTCGACCCCAAAGACCCCGAGAAAGACAGAAAAAAGGCTGAAAAGAAAAAAACAGGCATGTTTTGAAATGTGTGCTATAAATCTTAGCCTATTTTCTAGAAACGCTAGCTTATGTGATTTAAAAAGTTATCATGAGTGTGCATCTTTATGGAAAGGGTCCTACTCAGGCATTTGTCCACCAGACATTCATTGAGTGCTTTATATACCTGTAAATATATATTTACACTCAGAGGACCAGTGAATACAAGTTCCATTTAGGCAGGGATTCAGTTTCATTGTGGCAGAAGCCAAACTCGTTACCTGTTTCTTCAAATATCTTTATTCTCTGTCCCCCATCCTGGTAAATAGTACTGTCATTTTCCAAGGCTGCTGAGTAATTACCAAGTCATATTTGACTCTCCTCTCTTTTTTCATTTTAGTTTATTTTTTAATTGAAGGATAGTTAATTTACAATGTTGTATTAGTTTCAGGTGTACAGCAAAGTGATTCAGTTATACACACACGCATATATTTATATTCTTTTTCAGATTACTTTCCATTATAGGTTATTACCAGATATTAAGTATAGTTCCCTGTGCTATACAGTAGGTTCTTGTTGTTTACCTACTTTATATATGGTAGTGTGTATATGTTAATCCCAGACTCCTAATTTATCTCTCCCCCCATCCCCTTTGGAAACCGTAGGTTTGTTTTCTATATCTGTGTGGCTCTCCTCTCTTATTCACTCTGCTACGAGTTGACTGTAGCAGTTGAGAAAGCTACTTCTAGTAGGCGATCTCACAATCTCCCCTTATTTTAAATTTCACCCACATCACAATAATTAAGAACTTTAAAAAAAATTTCTTACATAGACTATCTTTACTCACTGATTCTCTTCCATCCTTTACACGGTCTCCCAAGTTATGTTGCTTTAACCCAGCTCTGATCATTTTATTTCTAGTCCTCAGTGTTTTCTCCCAGACCATCCAGGATCTTCTATAGTCTAGCCCTGCCCATTATTTTTCCAGCCTTTTCCCACTACAACACAAAGGATTCTGGCACCAGCCAGATTGAACTTGCCAGTTATTTAGTCTTCTGTGCTTGCTCTTGTTTGTTCCCTCAGCTGGAATGCATTTCTTCTTGTCTGTTTGGTTGAAGCCCTCCGCATGCTTAAGATTTGGCCTAAATCTCCACCTGCTCAAAGAAAATATTTCCCATCTCCTACATATAAATTAATTGCTCATTCCTCTGTGTCCCCATAACAGTTTACTTTAGCTGTGATACAAAGCTGATATTTTTGTACAACACATAATATTCAGCCTGGACCTCTATTTATTATACGTACTTATCTTTCCCTTCCTCTTTAGATTGTAAGCTGTTGAAGTTCTTGTTAATTGAGTGCTAGAGGAAAATAGTTGCGATGACAAATAATAACCTTAATTTAGAATGAATGCAGTAGTCTATGAGTCTGAAGAAGTGTAAGGTTTATTTTTGCACTTGTCTCTGTCCTAGGGATCTCCAGGAACTTGATGATACTACCCAGCTCCCTCTGCTTTGCCACTTCTCAGAAACTGCTGAAGGACTCACCACTATTCGGGCATTTAGGTGAGTAAACATGTTTTCCTTTTGTTGATTAGGCAGTTACATCATCAACAAATATTTACCTACATATAACTGATCATTGCTCCCATTTTTGGATGCCCACTGTGTGCGTGGCCGTGTTTTAAACTAGTAGTAAGAAAAACGTGGCAGTAAATGATCACAGAGTTTAATCTTTTGAAATTTTAATAAGAATGAAGAAAGAATTAAGCATCATGTTGGAAGGATACTAGCTGTGGGATTTAGACCAGACTTTTAAATTCCCTAGCCTCATCTCTGAAATGGGGAAATCAGTTTCGCTTCTTAGGCTTGTTGGACTAATGATATAATGCATGTAAGGCATTAACCACAGTGGTTAGCAGAAAAACACCCAACATAGAAGTTAAAATAAATGTATTAATAATAATAATAAAAGAAATATTATTACACCAAAGTTATTTTAGGATTTAATCAGTTTTCTTGAACGTTGGTAAATAGAGTAATATCCCAAGCTTTTCATCAAGAGTGTCTGCTTAATACACAAAGAATTACCTGACCCTGTTTTCCCTGTTCAGGTAAAATCAGAAAAGAAGGTGGCATCATTGAATGTTTCATTTACTCTAGAAAATCAACATCTTAAAGTATTATATATTTCTGCAGTGCTAAATGCAAACATGTATTGATTTCTGTTTTTAAATTAATTGATTTTTTATACAGCAGGTCTTATTAGTTATCCATTTTATACATATTAGTGTATGTATGTCAACCCCAATCTCCCAGTTCATCCCACCACCACCCCCTGCCCCGCTTTCCCCCCTTGGTGTCCATACATTTGTTCTCTACATCTATGTCTCTATTTCTGCCTTGCAAACCAGTTCATCTGTATCATTTTTCTAGATTCCACATATATGCGTTAATATATGATATTTGTTTTTCTCTTTCTGACTTACTTCACTCTGTATGACAGTCTCTAGATCCATCCACGTATCTACAAATGACCCAATTTCATTCTTTTTTATGTCTGAGTAGTATTCCATTGTATATATGTACCTCATCTCCTTTATCCATTCGTCTGTCGATGGTCATTTAGGTACTTCCGTGACCTGGCTATTGTAAATAGTGCTGCAGTGAACACTGTGGAACATGACTCTTTTTGAATTATGGTTTTCTCAGGGTATATGCCCAGGAGTGGGATTGCTGGGTCGTATGGTAGTTCTATTTTTAGTTTTTTAAGGAATCTCCATACTGTTCTCCATAGTGGCTGTATCAATTTACATTCCCACCAACAGTGCAAGAGGGTTCCCTTTTCTCCACACCCTCTCCAGCATTTGTTGTTTGTAGATTTCCTGATGATGCCCATTCTAACCGGTGTGAGGGAATACCTCACTGTAGTTTTGATTTGCATTTCTCTAATGATAAGTGATGTTGAGCATCTTTTCATGTGCCTCTTGGCCATCTGTATGTCTTCTTTAGAGAAATGTCTATATAGGTCTTCTGCCCATTTTTTGATTGGGTTGTTTGTTTTTTTAATGTTGAGCTACATGAGTTGTTTATATATTTGCAGATTAATCCTTTGTCCATTGATTCATCTGCAAATATTTTCTCCTATTCTGAGGGTTGTCTTTTCGTCTTGTTTATGGTTTCCTTTCCTGTGCAAAAGCTTTTAACTTCCATTAGGTCCCATTTGTTTATTTTTGTTTTTATTTCCATTACTCTAAGAGGTGGGTCAAAAAAGATACTGCTGTGATTTATGTCAGAGTGTTCTTCCTATGTTTTCCTCTAACGGCTTTATAGTGTCTGGTATTACATTTAGGTCCATAATCCATTTTGAGTTTATTTTTGTGTACAGTGTTAGGGAGAGTTCTAGTTTCATTCTTCTACATGTAGCTGTCCAGTTTTCTCAGCACCACTTATTGAAGAGACTGTCTTTTCTCCATTGTATATCCTTGCCTCCTTCGTCATAGATTAGTTGACCATAGGTGCATGGGTTTATCTCTGGGTTTTCTATCCTGTTCCATTGATCCATATTTCTGTTTTTGTGCCAGCACCATATTGTCTCGATTACTGTAGCTTTGTAGTATAGTCTGAAGTCAGGCAGTCTGATTCCTCCAGCTCCATTTTTTTCCCTCAAGATAGCTTTGGCTCTTCAGGGTCTTTTGTGTCTCCATACAAATTTTAAGATTTTTTGTTCTAGTTCTGTAAAAAATGCCATTGGTAATTTGATAGGGATTGCATTGAATCTGTAGATTGCTTTGGGTAGTATAGTCATTTTCATCAAGAACATGGTGTATCTCTCCATCTGTTTGTGTCATCTTTGATTTCTTTCATCAGTGTCTTATAGTTTTCTGAGTACAGGTCTTTTACCTCCTTGGGTAGGTTTATTCCTAGGTATTTTATTCTTTTTGTTGCAATGGCAAATGGGAATGCTTCCTTAATTTCTCTTTCTGATGTTTCATTGTTGGTGTATAAGAATGAAAGAGATTTCTGTGCATTAATATTGTATCCTGCAACTTTACCAATTTCATTGATTAGCTCTAGTAGTTTTATGGTAGCATCTTTAGGATTCTGTATGTATAGTATCATGTCATCTGCAAACAATGACAATTTTACTTCTTCTTTTCCAGTTTGGATTCCTTTTATTTCTTTTTCTTCTCTGATTGCCATGGCTAGGACTTCCAAAACTATGTTGAATAATAGTGGCAAGAGTGGACATCTTTGTCTAGTTCCTGATCTTAGAGGAAATGCTTTCAGTTTTTCACCATTGAGGATGATGTTTGCTGTGCGTTTGTGGTATATGGCCTTTATTATGTTGAGATAGGTTCCCTCTATGCACACTTTCTGGAGAGTTTTTGTCATAAATGGGTGTTGAATTTTGTCAAAAGCTTTTTCTGCATCTATTGAGATGATCATATAGTTTTTCTTCTTCGGTTGTTAATATGGTGTATCACATTGACTGATTTGCGTATATTGAAGAAGACTTGCACCCCTGGGATAGATCACACTTGATCATGGTGTATGATCCTTTTAATGTGTTGTTGGATTCTGTTTGCTAGTATTTTGTTGAGGGTTTTTGCATCTATATTCATCAGTGATATTGGTCTATAATTTTGTTTTTTTGTAGTATCTTTGTCTGGTTTTGGTATCTGGGTGATGGTGGCCTCATAGAAAGAGTTTGGGAGTGTTCCTTCCTCTGCACTTTTTTGGAAGAGCTTGAGAAGGATGGATGTTAGCTCTTTTCTAAATGTTTGATAGAATTCACCTATGAAGCCATCTGGTCCTGGACTTGTTTGTTGGAAGATTTTTTTTTTTTTTTTAACATCTTTATTGGAGTATAATTGCTTTACAATGGTATGTTAGTTTCAGCTTCACAACAAAATGAATCAGTTATATATATACATATATTCCCATATCTCTTCCCGCTTGCGTCTCCCTCCCTCCCACCCTCCCTATCCCACCCCTCCAGGCGGTCACAAAGCACCGAGCTGATCTCCCTGTGCTATGCGGCTGCTTCCCACTAGCTATCTACCTTACGTTTGGTAGTGTATATATGTCCATGCCTCTTTATCGCTTTGTCACCGTTTACCCTTCCCCCTCCCCATAGCCTCAAGACCATTCTCTAGTAAATCTGTGTCTTTATTCCTGTTTCACCTCTAGGTTTTTCATGTCATTTTTTTTTTTTTAATTCCATATATATGTGTTAGCATACGGTATTTGTCTCTCTCTTTCTGACTTACTTCACTCTGTATGACAGACTCTAGGTCTATCCACCTCATTACAAATAGCTCAATTTCGTCTCTTTTTATGGCTGAGTAATATTCCATTGTATATACGTGCCATGTCTTCTTTATCCATTCATCCGATGATGGACACTTAGGTTGTTTCCATCTCTGGGCTATTGTAAATAGAGCTGCAATGAACATTTTGGTACATGACTCTTTTTGAATTATGGTTTTCTCAGGGTATATGCCCAGTAGTGGGATTGCTGGGTCATATGGTAGTTCTATTTGTAGCTTTTTAAGGAACCTCCATACTGTTCTCCACAGTGGCTGTATCAATTTGCATTCCCACCAACAGTGTAAGAGGGTCCCCTTTTCTCCACACCCTCTCCAGCATTTATTGTTTCTAGATTTTTTGATGATGGCCATTCTGACTGGTGTGAGGTGATACCTCATTGTAGTTTTGATTTGCATTTCTCTAATGATTAATGATGTTGAGCATCCTTTCATGTGTTTGTTGGCACTCTGTATATCTTCTTTGGAGAAATGTCTATTTAGGTCTTCTGCCCATTTTTGGATTGGGTTGTTTGTTTTTTTGTTATTAAGCTGCATGAGCTGCTTATAAATTTTGGAGATTAATCCTTTGTCAGTTGCTTCATTTGCAAATATTTTCTCCCATTCTGAGGGTTGTCTTTTGGTCTTCTTTATGGTTTCCTTTGCTGCGCAAAAGCTTTTAAGTTTCATTAGGTCCCATTTGTTTACTTTTGTTTTTATTTCCATTTCTCTAGGAGGTGGGTCAAAAAGGACCTTGCTGTGATTTATGTCATAGAGTGTGCTGCCTATGCTTTCCTCTAAGAGTTTGATAGTTTCTGGCCTTACATTTAGGTCTTTAATCCATTTTGAGCTTATTTTTGTGTATGGTGTTAGGGAGTGATCTAATCTCATACTTTTACATGTAGCTGTCCAGTTTTCCCAGCACCACTTATTGAATAGGCTGTCCTTTCTCCACGGTACATTTCTGCCTCCTTTGTCAAAGATAAGGTGACCATATGTGCGTGGGTTTATCTCTGGGCTTTCTATCCTGTTCCATTGATCTATCTTTCTGTTTTTGTGCCAGTACCATACCGTCTTGATAACTGTAGCTTTGTAGTATAGTCTGAAGTCAGGGAGCCTGATTCCTCCAGTTCCTTCTTTCGTTCTCAAGATTGCTTTGGCTATTCGGGGTCTTCTGTGTTTCCATACAAATTGCAAAATTTTTTGTTCTAGTTCTGTGAAAAATGCCAGTGGTAGTTTGATAGGGATTGCATTGAATCTATAGATTGCTTTGGGTAGTAGAGTCATTTTCACAATGTTGATTCTTCCAATCCAAGAACATGGTATATCTCTCCATCTATTTGTATCATCTTTAATTTCTTTCATCAGTGTCTTATAATTTTCTGCATACAGATCTTTTGTCTCCTTAGGTAGGTTTATTCCTAGATATTTTATTCTTTTTGGGAGTGTTTTCTTGATTTCACTTTCAGATTTTTCATCATTAGTGTATAGGAATGCCAGAGATTTCTGTGCATTAATTTTGTATCCTGCCACTTTACCAAATTCATTGATTAGCTCTAGTAGTTTTCTGATAGCATCTTTAGGGTTCTCTATGTATAGGATCATGTCATCTGCAAACAGTGACAGCTTTACTTCTTCTTTTCCGATTTGGATTCCTTTTATTTCCTTTTCTTCTCTGATTGCTGTGGCTAAAACTTCCAAAACTATGTTGAATAAGAGTGGTGAGAGTGGGCAACCTTGTCTTGTTCCTGATCTTAGTGGAAATGCTTTCAGTTTTTCACTATTGAGGATGATGTTTGCTGTGGGCTTGTCATATATGGCCTTTATTATGTTGAGGAAAGTTCCCTCTATGCCTACTTTCTGCAGGGTTTTTATCATAAATGGGTGTTGAATTTTGTCAAAAGCTTTCTCTGCATCTATTGAGATGATCATATGGTTTTTCTCCTTCAGTTTGTTAATATGGTTTATCACATTGATAGATTTGTGTATATTGAAGAATCCTTGCATTCCTGGAATAAACCCCACTTGATCATGGTGTATGATCCTTTTAATGTGCTGTTGGATTCTGTTTGCTAGTATTTTGTTGAGGATTTTTGCATCTATGTTCATCAGTGATATTGGCCTGTAGTTTTCTTTCTTTGTGACATCCTTGTCTGGTTTTGGTATCAAGGTGATGGTGGCCTCGTAGAAGGAGTTTGGGAGTGTTCCTCCCTCTGCTATATTTTGGAAGAGTTTGAGAAGGATAGGTGTTAGCTCTTCTCTAAATGTTTGGTAGAATTCGCCTGTGAAGCCATCTGGTCCTGGGCTTTTCTTTGTTGGAAGATTTTTAATCACAGTTTCAATTTCAGTGCTTGTGATTGGTCTGTTCATATTTTCTATTTCTTCCTGATTCAGTCTTGGCAGGTTGTGCATTTCTAAGAATTTGTCCATTTCTTCCAGGTTGTCCATTTTATTGGCATAGAGTTGCTTGTAGTAATCTCTCATGATCTCTTTTATTTCTGCAGTGTCAGTTGTTACTTCTCCTTTTTCATTTCTAATTCTATTGATTTGAGTCTTCTCCCTTTTTTTCTTGATGAGTCTGGCTAGTGGTTTATCTATTTTGTTTATCTTCTCAAAGAACCAGCTTTTAGTTTTATTGATCTTTGCTATTGTTTCCTTCATTTCTTTTTCATTTATTTCTGATCTGATTTTTATGATTTCTTTCCTTCTGCTAGCTTTGGGGTTTTTTGGTTCTTCTTCCTCTAATTGCTTGAGGTGCAAGGTTAGGTTGTTTATTCGAGATGTTTCCTGCTTCTTAAGGTGGGCTTGTATTGCTATAAACTTCCCCCTTAGAACTGCTTTTGCTGCATCCCACAGGTTTTGGGTCGTTGTGTCTCCATTGTCATTTGTTTCTAGGTATTTTTTGATTTCCTCTTTGATTTCTTCAGTGATCACTTCATTATTAGGTAGTGTATTGTTTAGCCTCCATGTGTTTGTATTTTTTACAGATCTTTTCCTGTAATTGATATCTAGTCTCATGGCGTTGTGGTCAGAAAAGATACTTGATACAATTTCAATTTTCTTAAATTTACCAAGGCTTGATTTGTGACCCAAGATATGATCTATCCTGGAGAATGTTCCATGAGCACTTGAGAAAAATGTGTATTCTGTTGTTTTTGGATGGAATGTCCTATAAATATCAATTAACTCCATCTCGTTTAATGTATCATTTAAAGCTTGTGTTTCCTTATTTATTTTCATTTTGGATGATCTGTCCATTGGTGAAAGTGGGGTGTTAAAGTCCCCTACTATGAATGTGTTACTGTCGATTTCCCCTTTTATGGTTGTCAGTATTTGCCTTATGTATTGAGGTGCACCTATGTTGGGTGCATAAATATTTACAATTGTTATATCTTCCTCTTGGATCGATCCCTTGATCATTATGTAGTGTCTTTCTTTGTCTCTTCTAATAGTCTTTGTTTTAAAGTCTATTTTGTCTGATATGAGAATTGCTACTCCAGCTTTCTTTTGGTTTCCATTTGCATGAAATACCTTTTTCCATCCCCTTACTTTCAGTCTGTATGTGTCTCTAGGTCTGAAGTGGGTCTCTTGTAGACGGCAAATATATGGGTCTTGTTTTTGTATCCATTCAGCCAATCTGTGTCTTTTGGTGGGAGCATTTAGTCCATTTACATTTAAGGTAATTATCGATATGTGTGTTCCTATTCCCATTTTCTTAATTGTTTTGGGTTCGTCATTGTAGGTCCTTTCCTTCTTTGGTGTTTCTTGCCTAGAGAAGTTCCTTTAGCAGTTGTTGTAGAGCTGGTTTGGTGGTGCTGAACTCTCTCAGCTTTTGCTTGTCTGTAAAGGTTTTAATTTCTCCATCAAATCTGAATGAGATCCTTGCTGGGTAGAGTAATCTTGGTTGCAGGTTTTTCTCCTTCAACACTTTCAATATGTCCTGCCACTCCCTTCTGGCTTGCAGAGTTTCTGCTGAAAGATCAGCTGTTAACCTTATGGGGATTCCCTTGTGTGTTATTTGTTGTTTTTCCCTTGCTGCTTTTAATATGTTTTCTTTGTATTTAGTTTTTGACAGTTTGATTAATATGTGTCTTGGCGTATTTCTCCTTGGATTTATCCTGTATGGGACTCTCTGTGCTTCCTGGACTTGATTAACTATTTCCTTTCCCATATTAGGGAAGTTTTCAACTATAATCTCTTCAAATATTTTCTCAGTCCCTTTCTTTTTCTCTTCTTCTTCTGGAACCCCTATAATTCGAATGTTGGTGCGTTTAATGTTGTCCCAGAGGTCTCTGAGACTGTCCTCAGTTCTTTTCATTCTTTTTTCTTTATTCTGCTCTGCAGTAGTTATTTCCACTATTTTATCTTCCAGGTCACTTATCCGTTCTTCTGCCTCAGTTATTCTGCTATTGATCCCATGTAGAGTACTTTTAATTTCATTTATTGTGTTGTTCATCGTTGCTTGTTTCATCTTTAGTTCTTCTAGGTCCTTGTTAACTGATTCTTGCAATTTGTCCATTCTATTGTCCATTCTATCTCCAAGATTTCGGATCAACCTTACTATCATTATTCTGAATTCTTTTTCAGGTAGACTGCCTATTTCCTCTTCATTTGTTAGGTCTGGTGGGTTTTTATCTTGCTCCTTCATCTGCTGTGTGTTTTTCTGTCTTTTTATTTTGTTTATCTTACTGTGTTTGGGGTCTCCTTTTTTGCAGGCTGAAGGTTCGTAGTTCCTGTTGTTTTTTGTGTCTGTCCCCAGTGGCTAAGGTTGGTTCAGTGGGTTGTGTAGGCTTCCTAGTGGAGGGGACTAGTGCCTGTGTTCTGGTGGATGAGGCTGCATCTTGTCTTTCTGGTGGGCAGGTCCACGTCTGGTGGTGTGTTTTGGGGTGTCTGTGGACTTATTATGATTTTAGGCAGCCTCTCTGCTAATGGGCGGGGTTGTGTTGCTATCTTGCTAGTTGTTTGGCATAGGATGTCCAGCACTGTAGCTTGCTGGTCGTTGAGTGAAGCTGGGTGCTGGCGTTGAGATGGAGATCTCTCGGAGATTTTTGCTGTTTGATATTATGTGCAGCTGGGAGGCCTCTTGTGGACCAGTGTCCTGAAGTTGGCTCTCCCACCTCAGAGGCACAGCACTGACTCCTGGCTGCAGCACCAAGAGCCTTTCATCCACAGGGCTCCTTAATTTGGGATGATTCGTTGTCTACTCAGGTATTCCACAGATGCAGGGTATATCAAGTTGATTGTGGAGCTTTAATCCGCTGCTTCTGAGGCTGCTGGGAGAGATTTCCCTTTCTCTTCTTTGTTCTCACAGTTCCCAGGGGCTCAGCTTTGGATTTGGCCCCGCCTGTGCGTGTAGGTCGCCGGAGGGCGTCTGTTCTTTGCTCAGACAGGACGGGGTTAAAGGAGGGTCACGCTGATTGGGAGGCTCTGGCTCACCCAGGCCGGGGGGTAGGGAGGGTCACGGAGTGTGGGGCGGGCCTGCAGCGGCAGAGGCCGGCGTGACGTTGCAGCCTGAGGCGCGCCGTGCGTTCTCCCGGGGGAGCCGTCCCTGGATCCCGGGACCCTGGCAGTGGCGGGCTGCACAGGCTCCCCGGAAGGGCGTGTGGCTAGTGACCTGTGTTCGCACACAGGCCTCCTGGCGGCGGCAGCAGCGGCCTTAGCGTCCCATGTCCGTCTCTGGGCTCCGCACTCTTAGCCGCGGCTCGTGCCCGTCCCTGGAGCTCTCTCCAGCAGCGTTCTCAATCCCCTCTCCTCGTGCACCAGGAAACAAAGAGGGACGTAAAAGTCTCCTGCCTCTTCGGCAGGTCCAGACCCCTCCCCGGACTCTCTCCCGGCTAGCCGCGGCGCACCAACGCCCTGCAGGCTGTGTTCACGTCGCCAACCTCAGTCCTCTCCCGGAGCTCCGACAAAAGCCGGAGCCTCAGCTCCCAGTCCCGCCCGCCCCGGCGGGCGAGCAGACAAGCCTCTCGGCTGGTGAGTGCCGGTCGGCCCGATCCTCTGCGCTGGAATCTGTCCGCTTTGCCCTCCGCACCCCTGTTGCTGTGCTCTCCTCCGCGGCTCCCAAGCTCCCCCACTCTGCCTCCCGAAGTCTCCACCCGCGAAGGGGCTTCCTAGTGTGTGGACACTTTTCCTCCTTCACAGCTCTCTCCCGCTGGTTCAGGACCCGTCCCTATCCTTTTGTCTCTGTTTAGTTTTTTCTTTTGCCCTAACCAGGTACGTGGGGGGTTCCTTGCCTTTTGGGAGGTCTGAGGTCTTCTGCCAGCGTTCAGTAGGTGCTCCGTAGGAGTTGTTCCACGCGTAGATGTATATTGTTGGAAGATTTTTAATCACAGTTTCAATTTCATTACTTGTGATCAGTCTGTTCATATTTTCTATTTCTTCCTGGTTCAGTCTTGGAAGGTTATACCTTTCTAAGAATTTGTCCTTTTCTTCCAGGTTGTTCATTTTATTGGCATAGATAGAGTTACTTGTAGTAGTTGCTTATGATGCTTGTATTTCTACAGTGTCCATTGTAACTTCTCCTTTTTCTTTTGTAATTTTTTTTTTTTTTTTTTTTTTTTTTTGGTTCGCAGGCCTCTCA
>NW_020837980.1:10941384-11024515 GCF_003676395.1 Aethalodelphis obliquidens
CCTCTCACTGTTGTGGCCTCTCCCGTTGCGGAGCACAGGCTCCGGACTTGCAGGCTCAGTGACCATGGCTCCCGGGCCTAGCTGCTCCGCGGCATGTGGGATCTGCTCGGACTGGGGCACGAACCCGTGTCCCCTGCATCGGTAGGCGGACTCTCAACCACTGTGCCACCAGGGAAGCCCTTTTGTAATTTTTTTGATTTGAGTCCTCTCACTGTCTGGCTAAAGGTTTATCAATTGTGTTTACCTTCTCAAAGAACCAGCTTTTAGTTTTATTGATCTTTGTTATTGTTTCCTTCATTTGTTTTTCATTTATTTCTGGTCTGAACTTTATGATTTCTTTCCTTCTGATAACTTTGGGTTTTGTTTGTTCTTCTTTCTTTAATTCCTTTAGGTGTAAGGTTAGATTGTTTATTTGAGATTTTTCTTGTTTCTTAAGGTAGGATTGTATTGCTATAAACTTCCCTCTTAGGACTGCTTTTGCTGCATCCCATAGGTTTTGGGTCATCATGTTTTCATTGTCATTTGTCTCTAGGTATGTTTTGATTTCCTCTTTGATTTCTTCAGTGATCTCTTGGTCATTTAGTAGCACATTGTTTAACCTCCTTGTGTTTTTTATGTTTTTTTTCTCTGTAATTTTTTTCTAATCTCATAGCGTTGTGGTTGGAAAAGATGCTTGATATGTTTTCAATTTTCTTAAATTTACCAAGGCTTAATTTATGATCTACCCTGGAGAATGTTCCATGTGCACTTGAGAACGAAGTGTAGTGTAATCTGCTGTTTTCAGATGGAATGTCCTGTAAATATCAGTTAAATCTATCTGGTCTGTTGTGTCATTTAAAGCTTGTATTTCCTGATTAGTTTTCTGTTTGGATGATCTGTCCATTGGTGTAAATGAGGTGTTAAAGTCCCCCACTATTATTGTGTTACTCTCGATTTCCTCTTTTATAGCAGTTAGCATTTGCCTTACGTATTGAGGTGCTCCTCTGTTAGGTGCATATATATTTACAATTGTTATATCTTCTTCTTGGATTGATCCCTTGATCATTATGTAGTGTCCTTTCTTGTCTCTTGTAACATTCTTTATTTTAAAGTTAATTTTATCTGATATGATTATTGCTATTCCAGCTTTCTTTTGATTTCCATTTGCATGGAATATCTTTTTCCATCCCCTCACTTTCAGTCTGTATGTGTCCCTAAGTTTGAAGTGGGTCTCTTGTAGACAACATATAGATTGGTCTTGTTTTTGTATCCATTCAGTGAGCCTGTGTCTTTTGGTTGGAACATTTAATCCATTCACATTTAAGGTAATTATCGATATGTATGCTCCTAGTACCATTTCCTTAATCGTTTTGTGTTTGTTTTTGTAGGTCCTTTTCTTCTCTTGTGTTTCCCACTTAGAGAAGTTCCTTTAGTATTTGTGGTAGAGCTGGTTTGGTGGTGCTGAATTCTCTTAGCTTTTGCTTGTCTGTAAAGCTTTCGATTTCTCTGTTGAATCTGAATGAGATCCTTGCCAGAAAGAGTAATCTTGGTTGTAGGTACTTTCCTTTCATCACTTTAAATATATTGTGCCACTCCCTTCTGGTTTGTAGAGTTCCTGCAGAAAAATCAGCTGTTAACCTTATGGGAGTTCCCTTGTATGTTGTCATTTTTCCTTTGTTGCTTTTAATAATTTTTCTTTGTCTTTAATTTTTGTCACTTTGATTACTGTGTGTCTCAGCGTGTTTCTCCTTGGGTTTATCCTGCCTGGGACTCTCTGTGCTTCCTGAGCTTGAGTGGCTATTTCCTTTCCCATGTTAGGGGAGTTTTCGACTATAATCTCTTCAAATATTTTCCTGGGTCCTTTCTCTCTCTCTTCTCCTTCTGGGACCTGTATAATGCAAATGTTGGTGCATTTAATGTTGTCCCAGAGGTCTCTTAGGCTGTCTTTATTTCTTTTCATTGTTTGCTCCACAGCAGTGAATTCCACCAGTCTGTCACTTATCCGTTCTTCTGCCTCAGTTATTCTGCTATTGATTCCTTCTAGTGTATTTTTCATTTCAGTTATTGTATTGTTCATCTCTGTTTGTTTGTTCTTTAATTCTTCTAGGTGTTTGTTAAACATTTCTTGCATCTTCTCGATCTTCGCCTCCATTCTTTTCCGAGGTCCTGGATCACCTTCACTATCATTATTCTGAATTCTTTTTCTGGAAGGTTGCCTATCTCCACTTCATTTAGTTGTTTTTCTGGGGTTTTATCTTGTTCCTTCATCTGGTACGTAGCCCTCTGCCTTTTCATCTTGTCTATCTTTCTGTGAATGTGGTTTTTGTTCCACAGGCTGCAGGATTGTAGTTCTTCTTGCTTCTACTGTCTGCCCTCTGGTGGATGAGACTATCTGAGAGGCTTGTGCAAGCTTCCTGATGGAAGAGACTGGTGGTGCGTAGAGCTGGGTGTTGCTCTGGTGGGCAGAGCTCAGTAAAACTTTAATCTGTTTGTCTGCTGATGGGTGGGGCTGAGTTCCGCCCCTGTTCATTGTTTGGCCTGAGGCAACCCAGCAATGGAGGCTACAGGCTCTTTGGTGGGGCTAATGGCGGACTCCGGGAGGGCTCATGCCAAGGAGTACTTCCCAGATCTTCTGCTGCCATTGTCCTTGTCCGCATGGTGAGCCACAGCCACCCCCTGCCTCTGCAGGAGACCCTCCAACACTAACTGGTAGGTCTGGTTCAGTCTTCTATGGGGTCACTGCTCCTTCCCCTGGGTCCTGATGCACACCCTACTTTGTGTGTGCCCTCCAAGATTGGAGTCGCTGTTTCCCCCTGTCCTGTCAAAGTCCTGCAATCAAATCCTGCTAGCCTTCAAAGTCTGATTCTCTGGGAATTCTTCCTCCCGCTGGACCCCCAAGTTGGGAGGCCTGATGTGGGTCTCAGAACCTTCACTCCAGTGGGTGGACTTCTGTGGTATAAGTGTTCTCCAGTTTGTGAGTCACCCACCCAGCGGTTACGGCACTTGATTTTATTGTGATTGCGCCCCTCCTACCGTCTCATTGCGGCTTCTCCTTTGTCTTTGGATATGAGGTATCTCTTTCAGTGAGTTCCAGTGTCTTCCTGTAGATGATTGTTCAGCAGTTAGTGGTGATCTGTATTGATTTCAATTAGAGATTTTTCTAACCTAAGAAATATTTGTATTACACATATGTATATATATATATACATATAACTGAGTCAAAAAGTAGAATATAAAGATACAGCCATCATCTGCAACATGCATCACAGAATTTCTACATAAATCTACCTAGGTTTCATTGTGAAGCATTTATACTTTCCACAGTGGTGTGTTTTCCCATCAGAGTGTGCAGTGCCTCTTGTTGGAGATGGCAAAACCATTTATTGACTTTGAATGTAGGTATTAAGATAAGATTTATGTTCTAATAGTAGCCAGCAATGCCCAGTGGTACTCATAAGTACACCATATTAAAAATTACATTTTTCACCAAACAAGTCCTTTCAAGTTAATTTATTTGAGTTTTGAACACATGCTAGCTGCTACTCTTGCTGCGGATATAGAAAGACTCCAAAGACATGGCCTTTTGTTTCTAACCGAGATAAATACCACAGAGAAAATGGATGGGATAACATGGCAGGTGGGGGATAATCAGTGACTGGATTCAGGCAAGCTGGTAGGTGGAAGAGTTGATGGGTTCAACTGAAAACAGCCTCTATTTTCTTGGTGAAGAACAAGGTCAGGTCATTTTCCGAGAGTGCTGAGGACTGGAATCACATAAAGCATTTTGAAGGAAATGATGATTTAGCATAAAAGAGAAACTTGATCAAAAGTCAACGTTTAAGGCTTCCCTGGTGGCGCAGTGGTTGAGAGTCCGCCTGCCGATGCAGGGGACACGGGTTCGTGCCCCGGTCTGGGAAGATCCCACATGCCGTGGAGCGGCTCTGCCCGTGAGCCATGGCCGCTGAGGCTGCGCGTCCGGAGCCTGTGCTCCGCAACGGGAGAGGCCACAACAGTGAGAGGCCTGCGTACCGCAAAAAAAGAAAAAAAAAAAGTCAACGTTTAGTTTTTTCACTTACCTTCTTCACCAGACACATGAGCAGAATTTGGCTTGACTATTTCTACTTTTACATCAGGAAGATTCTAGAGAGCTGTAAGAAAGACAAACTATTACATGACATCTAAGACGTGAATGATGATCGGAAGACACAAAAGACAACCCAACTTTTATGTAGCAGTACATGCATCAGACTCATCCAGATTTAGATCTTCCACGGTTCATTTTTAAAGTAAATATAACGTACCACCAATATCAGCACTTTTAAACGAAAGGAAGTTTTACAATGTGGGGATAGTTTTGCTACCATGAAAAAAATTCTAGAATCTTTACATTTGGTAACTTGTGGTTAAGAATCAAACACATTCTTTTCCATCTATTTCTTCCTTTCTTTCAGGCTAGTAAGAGTCCCCAGAGTCCTCAACGCTTTGGAAAGTTCATATTTACTGATTAGGCTGCTTTCCTCCCCTGCGTTCAGGGTTCGTGGTGTACTCACAGGCAGTCGTGAACTCCCTCAAGTAGTTTACCACCAAAGGATCACAGTTAAATTAGACTGAGATTTCAGTGACCTTTCCTGCTTTTTTTTTTGTGGTCTGACAGAATAAAGGTCTAAGAATGTTCGAAAGATGAGCTGGATGTGGATGAAAAGATACAGACTGAGTGTGTCAAAGTTTCCATTAGGAAAACAGAAGGGTTCTTGCCAAATAGAAACACACAGAAAGAATGTTCGCTGCATTTCCACCCCTCCCCTTTCACTGCTGCTTCAGATTGTTGCCAACTCCATTTACAAACTCTTTAAGAGTATATCTGCAACAATATCCCCAAACTAAAGGAAGAGTAAGGAGAGCCCCAGACAAAGCACTTTGTCACAGTGAAGTGTTTGATGTTCATCTCAAGTGGAGTCCACAGGCTTTGGTCCAAACGCCCCCCACCCCCACCCCCAATCTCTCCATCACCACAGCCCTCTAGGGAGAAGGCCCTGTCTCCTCCAGCCCCTGAACATGTTGAGTTTTCTCACTTCTGTTCCTTTGCTCATGTTGTTTCTGATACTTCCAGTGCTTTGTCCCCCCTTGTTCACCTGAAAAATTCAGCCCATTTCTTAAAACCTCACTCAGACCATCTTCCTAGTCCTTTGTGAAACTTACTTAATCCATCTTTCCCCACCCTCCACCCCGTTCCCTACCATTCTGATCAGTCCAGATCATCACCTTCCTTTATGTTCACGTAGCATTTTGCGCATAGGGCCGTTAGGATTGGCTTCTGTGTTGTGCCTTCCTTACTTGTTCCTACCGTGCTTCCTTCCTTCACTAAACAATGGGCTCCTCTAGGGCAGAGGTCGTGTCTTATTCGGACATATATATTCTAATGTCTCACCTAGTGCTCGCGCTTGATGAATGTTTCTGAATGAGTGGGTGACACCTAACAGTGCAAATACAGAATCAGCTCTATCTGTTTACAGTTGAAATCCACTATCTCCGTAAATCCTGTAACCCTATGAGTCATCCTACCTTAATTATTCACTCTGTCCATCTCTAAAAGGGTTATCACCAGGGTAGTCCTCTTTCTCCGTCTGCTCAGTCCCGCCCCAGTGCATTGCTATTCAGCACAGGTCCTCCTGTGCATGGCATTTGGGTCAAGGCTACATAACTCAAAGTGAGGTCATTATTTGGCTCTGATGGCTGTATCCTTTGATTAGTGTAGCTCAGATGTTGCTGTCTGACTCAATTATCTGATTTTTCTGGTTTGGCATATTGGAATGATCAGATTGATTGGATAAGCATCAAGTATCTGCTTTATATTGGCCTGTATGGATGGCTTCACGGGCCAAGTGAATACCCCACCCTGGACTTCTTCATTTTTGACATAGTGATTGCTTATTATAAACTTGTGAAAATTGATTTGAAGATCTGGGGGGACTTGGAGCAGTCTCTTATCAAATAGGAATT
This sequence comes from Aethalodelphis obliquidens, assembly GCF_003676395.1. Classification (NCBI taxonomy): domain Eukaryota; kingdom Metazoa; phylum Chordata; class Mammalia; order Artiodactyla; family Delphinidae; genus Aethalodelphis; species Aethalodelphis obliquidens. The sequence goes on from NW_020837980.1 coordinate 10,947,364, forward strand.
ACCACCGGGCTGTCAGATGAAATTTGGCTGCTTCTTGCAAACATAATACATAGAAGGAGGTCTGTGTAAGATAAGCCATGAATACAGAAAATTGAACAAACCTTTGGCATTTCCTCCAGCCTTCAAACTAGTTATTTTGGTTATCTGATCCAGCTTTCCATTGTTTCTGTTACTGAGGGAAAATGATTGAAAAATAAAAAGAGGCTATTTTTGCGACGTAGAAAAGATTTATCACCATGTAACATGAGTTTCTTGGAGAAGTAGCTCACGCGTTCGAATGGATGAGGTTTTTATTAGAAGTTTCCTTTATAACACAGGTTACACAGAATTTGGTCTGATTATGTTAATTCCCTAGAATGAACTTAATTTGGCCAAGAATCAGTATCTAAACTGTATGTGTCATGGACCCTTGTAAGTACCACACACCGAGAGTTTCTTTCATGTAATGACCATTCTTACAAATAGTTTGAAACTTTGAGATTATATGATATCTTGCTTCACAAGGACATCTGTCATTTGCAAGGACCCCCATCCTCCACTTCTTGCCACTTCATTTTCCTTCTTTGAGTCCCAGAAACACTGAGCAAAAAGAAAAAATTTAAAGTATATATTTGCCTGTTACAAATGCATATTTTCCTGTCTTCCCTGAGTCTCTTCTAGTACCTCCCACCCAACTCCAACCATGCCGTGTGGAAAAGTAAAACACATGCAATAAAAAGCAGGTGGAGTATGTTGCATATCTGTACAACTTCTTCTGGTTTTTGTAGGGCACTTGCGACATAGACCATGCCTTGTTTTCATGGCTGCCATCATTATGTGGAAATTTATGAAACAATCTTTAATAGGACTTTGTCATTGGAAAGATTCCTTTCCATAGCAGGGGTTGAGAAAGGAAGGAAACACTGCACCACACCATCTCTCAGTAAGGGTGCAGGAGAGCAGTAGCAGCTGGCCTTTATTTGCAAGTAGGAGTCCATTTACTAGTCATTCCATCCCATCAGTTTGTCACCGTGTTGAGTAAATAGTGTAGTAGGAAGTGTGACTGTTTTTTATTATTTCTCCTGTTGTGTAGCTAACATCATAATATTTTTGTTTTCTGCAGGCATGAAACCAGATTTAAGCAGCGAATGCTGGAACTGACAGACACAAACAACATTGCCTACTTATTCCTCTCAGCTGCCAACAGATGGCTAGAGGTCAGAACGGTATGTTCATTGCATGATTTTGAAATGGAAACCACACAGAAAAGAGGCCTGATGCAAAGAGGAAGACAGTTGTAAAAATTAGGCTTCCACTGAGATTCAGCACTCGCTTTGCATTTTCTGAACTTTAAAATAGCTCAGGATTGTTTATGTTACGGGTGAAATTTGTCATAATGTTTTTAGCTAATGGCAAGACAAATAGCCCCCAATGCAAAAATTCATTTTGTGTTCATTAGTCGCTAGATTATATAAGTTAATGGAATAGCAAATATTTGTATAACTTCAGTTTTTTTTTCAAAAGAGCACATCTGACAAGTGAACAGATGTACTCATTTACTCCACTGAGCTGGACCGACCTGGAAGAGGTGGCGACTTTCTCTCTTTTAAGTCCGTGGAAGATCATGTTAGCCCAAAATGTAAAAAATTGTGATTAATCATCTGTTGCCTTCTTCTTCCCTCTATAAAGTAGAAGAATGAGCACAAGCTTTGACATCGTACAGACTTAGTCTAGCAAGTTAATGAATTTATCCAAGTCCCAGTTTGTCATTTGTAAGATAGGCATAAGAATGTTACCTCATGGGGGTGTTAGGATTAAAAATAATAATATAAATCCCCTAGCTCACTGATTGACAAGTGCACTCAACAAATGTCTTTTGAATGGTTGGATGGATGGATGAAAAAATGAATTGAAACAGTACCTGCCCTGGTAAGTGGTTAGAAAGCCAACCAGTTGGGGTATGAATGAAGTAGGAGACAGGTGAGACCCAAGTCCCACAGGGAAGAGGATGTTGTTTGCAGACTGGTCTGCATAATCTGCAGTATGAATAAGACACTTTGGTAGTAATGATGAGTTGACCGTCATCTTTTTTAAAAAAATAATTATCTATCAGTTTGTGAAAAGGAAAAGGAGGTTTACTCATGAGGTTGTAAGAACCTCACTTCTGCTGATTAATCACCCCTACTACCATATGCACGCTTTCTTTCAAAACTCAATGGACCAGAGAGGGCAGATGGTAATGGGAATTTGATAAAGTCGAAATGAAGGAGCCCAAATTAAAATCTGAGTTGTTGACGGATGGATACAGATTGGTAGGGAATCTTGGATCCCCCTGTGAGCTGTAGCTGCCATGATTTCTCATGGTTTACAGAGATTCTCTACTACTATATTAGTTATTGTGTAGAAATTATCCAGCAACATAACACAATTATATTTCACAAATTTTAGGTAGGAAATTTCTTATGGGTTGCTGTGGGGATTGGGAGGGGGCAGGGCAGATTCTCCTGAATAATCTGTAACTAGCATAAAGGCAGCTGAAGTGTTTAGGACTTAGAACCAAAATATTATTCCTAGATCTTACCCAGACCCTAATTCCTTGCTTTAAGCTTCTGTTTGTTTGTTTAAATCTGTTTTCTCCAAGGAAAAGAAATCATATCTGATAACAGAACTAATGATGAAATAGCTTCATCAAAGAATGTCCTAAAATCACAGGGAGAAAATATCAGTAGTTACCTTTGTGTTTGATTTTCCTGAAGTTGAAGATCAAGTATGTTTTTTAGGGGCAAGTGTGTTTGCTTTGGACTTGAGGTGAGTGTCTGACCTGACTCCTGCTTCTACTCTTTAGCACTTCCTACTGTCAGGTTAATGGACAAATGCTTAACAAGAATCTTCAAGCAAACCATATGTTCTGCTCTCATAGCCAGAAGACAAGATATTAGAGCCTTCAGACTGCCAAGAAAGGGAAGGTCAGGAAAAATTCAGAGAGGAGCAGCAGCCAGATTCAGAATGGGTTAGTTTAGCTTGACTCACACTCCGCTACTTAAACACGCCCCCCCATTAAAGGCAGCTGGACCTACTTGAATATAAAAGAATTCTAGTTCTACCTGCAGAAGTCTAACAAAAAATACTGATATGTGAAAAAGGAAGGGCGGGGTCTGCCATTCATTCTGTTACCTTATAACACATTTGTCTTTGTGTCTTTTCTTTGTTTTCTGTGTATTATACTCTTTCCACGATTTGCTGTATAGCCTTACCAGATCTCTCCCTTAAAAACCAACACAAAAACATTAAAGGATCCTTTGCTTCTATTTCTGATTAGTAAATATAAAATTTGGTAAGAAACTTGCTGATTTACTGCAACATTCCAGGCGTATCTGCTGATAGAAGTCAAGGTCCAAAGTCCTTTGTGGATGGTTTGTCTCTTTCATCTATTGAATTTATGCATCGGTAAGTTTATGTGGGTGTACACACAACACACACACACACACACACACACACACACACACATGCTTCTAGACAATCCCAGAGATCCAGCTTAAAACAGATTTATTCTCTTTCTGTTCTTTGGGTATACCGAAAGTTTTTATTAGAATCAGAGTATTTAGAATATTAGAATATTTATTTGAATATAAATGCTATAATCCAAGAACATATGCCACAGTAGGGGTGTTGAATGAATAAAGTAAAATAAAATGAATAAAAATGATGAATAAAGAATTTTAAAAGTGAGTAAACTCCAATAAGGAAATAACCTTTCTCCCAATCATATACATGTAAATGACCTCATTACTACTGTGCTTCTGTGGATGTGTCTGCATCACTGGAGATACAATTTCCATTTGAAAGAAATGGATCTTGTGTCAAAAATAGGAGAAATATGAACATTGAGAAACAGGACCTTGGAGACTGGGGTGTGAAATGTTCTCCGAACCCCACAGCTGGACATACTCTGCCTCGTAAGTCATTTACAAAAAATAAGTAATGAAAATTTCTATTTGGCCCAATGACTCTGTCTGCATGGACCTTATCTACAGTATCAACACAGCCCCCTCCATTCCCTATTCTCTGATATCTTACTCAGCAAATTAACAAAAATATCTGCTGTAGCAACTATTCTTGGAGCTCTCATAGCAGAAGCACAGTTAAACCGTACCAGGAGGGGGGCAGCATTGGGCATAACTCAGAAGACGCCAGCAGAGTTCCTGATGCGGATCTGGGGATTTCACCAATTCTAATTCATGGACTCATGACCCAAGTGGAGAGAAAGAGGAGAAAACTTATCATAGTTTTCTGTGGCTGTTTTTCTCTTCCCTTTCTCTTCATTCTCAATTTTAGCTTTCCAGAACAATGCCACTGAATTCTGTGGACAGTCTCCAGGAGAAGGAAGGGAAACTACAGTGAAAGCACCATTTTTAAATTCAGGAAAATCCCTGAGCCCCATCCATTTTTTTCTTATTATCTATTAAAATATATATATGTACATATATACGTATATATATGTATATATTTACATACGGCTCTTCTTTCTTTTCCTGGTCATGTTAGGTAAGTGTTAAGACAATTACAAGTTATTCCCTTTCTCTGGCTGAACAGTGTTCCCTATGGAAGATGTAGCCCTGCCCACCATGTTCATTTCATAGTTATTCTGAATTGGGAAAAAAATAAAGTTCACAACACACTCCAATTAAAAAGGACAAGAATCTAAAAGAATAAAATAGTTTGGCTGGTAGAAAGTAGCCAGACTGTGGCCACCCAGGTTACTTTGGCAGTGGAGGGCAGTGTTTCTCCTCTGGGTGCCAAGTGAAGTGGGCCACAGTCATGTGCAGTGTGTCACGACAGCCTAACCTTTGAATGCTGCTTACGTTCTTTTGTTCAGCACAGGGTTTTCTCTTCATCCCTCTGAACTAAACAATTCCAGTTCTTTGGCATCGGTGTTTCCATTTGCGAAAATTGTGTAACTCTATCTAAAGGGTGTCTTTCCAAGGCTTTGTCTTGCTGTGTATGGTGAAAGGATAAAAGAAAAATCACATCAAGAAGCCAAAAAAAAGTCTTTAGAATCAACAGGCTAAAGTGAAAATAGTCTTCAGGGTGAGCTTGCATGAGAGTCTATTTTGTGAAACAGCACAGAGCTTTTCTGTATGTTCATAACTCCAATATAGACAGGTGTGCGTTGTTCTTGTAACGTGAAGACCCAGGCACTCAGTGGAACCATAGACGTGGACTTCTGAGGGCTATGTGAAGGAGAAAGGTAGTGTTGTTGATAACTATTTACAAGGGTGTCGTATGGAAAATTAACAGTTTTTACTCTAATCCCACATATAGATAGAGAAATTATTGAATCACTAGAAATCTGATAAGAGGCTTCTCTTCTGACATAGGAATCAAAGGCTTCCCTTCTGGAGGGGAGTGTTGAACTCACAAAGTCAATGGAAGTTACAATTTATCACTATACTTATAAAAATGTCCTGCTGTTGGGCCCTCTCTGAGAGTGGTCATTCACGTATGTAGTAGCTTCTGTTTCCTAAGTAGAATCTCTCATTCCATTGTATCGTTTTGACTGAAGGCGTTTTTCATTGAATTGGTTGGGTAGGATGTAGAAAGCCTTAGCAGAAGAATTTGTGCTTCTAGTAATCCCTAAGTGTTTCCTCTCCTGTGTGTGAGTTATTCAGACTATCTGCTTCTCCTTTCTTAACTTACTGCCTTTAAGCCATTTTGTTATTCACATGTTTGCGATGGAAAGGAAAGAAGGTGTGGAAAGGTAGAGTCACTTTATAATTCATTAAACTTGTTGTTTAATGGTAAAGGAAGTGGAAAACTGGAAGCTAACGTAAGCTCTATCAATTTCTCACGTCTGTTACTCTTGTATTTGAAAGGAAGTGATTGGAATTTAGTGGTTTTGCTGTGAGATTTCTTGATAAACGTTATGCGCAAAGGAGCTTCCTCTCTTCTGCAGATTGAGGTAAAATTCTGATCAAACGCTTCCAAAAAGTCTCCAGTTACTTTAAAAAAAAACGTTATTGAGCAGGAGTAGTAATCCTGAAGTGAGCTGAAAAGTATCACATTGATATAACTAGAAGACAGCACAAATAGCACTTTTTTAAAAAAGAAAATGATGAAGAATATTTTTATGATAAATAACTGTTTTAGATGCTAAACTGCAGACATTTTGGCTTTTAAGCTCTTGTATCTATTTGAACTTACTAGACTGTGGAATTGGGAAGTGGGTTCATCTCCTGAAAAACTTGCTCTAAAGGTACTTCCAAAAGTTATGCCTTGGACATATATACACTACCAAATGTAAAATAGATAGCAGTGGGAAGCAGCCGCATGGCACAGGGAGATCAGCTCGGAGCTTTGTGACCACCTAGGGGGGTGGGATAGGGAGGGTGGGAGGGAGATGCAAGAGGGAGGAGATATGGAGATATATGTATAGCTGATTCACTTTGTTATACAGCAGAAACTCGCACACCATTGCAAAGCAATTGTACTCCAATAAAGATGTTACAAAACAAAAGAAAAAATAAGAAAAAAAAATGAGACAAGGCAGGGAAAGCTGTTGGCACACTGCCTGCCATGTGACAAATGACCAATAAATGTTAGTTATTATTTTATTATTAACTAAAAAAAGAGAGAGAGAGGAATAAAGCAGGTGACTTTTATAACTTCTAGCTTTCTCATATTGTATCTTATTTACAGAGAGGAAAAGTGGCCCCAAACGTCTGTCAATATAATATAAATGCAGCAGAACAAGGTGTAACAATTGTTAGGTCATGTACGTTCCAGGGATAGGAATAGGGTTTGGGGAGGCTGCCTGGCACGTTTATGTTGCACAAAGCTCTTCCTCCCACAGAACCTTCTCTTAGCCCTATGCTGTTAAAGCCCTATGAGATTTGTATCATTAAATACATGTTACACAAGTGGCTATTTAAGGTTACACACCAGAAGAGAGAGTAGAGGGTATGTGGAATACTTATTGACCTCTTATGAATAAAAGCTCCTATGAATTAAAAAAAAAAAAGCTATGCCTGTTTGCTGAGGTGTCAAAAATATCTCTTTACATTATCTTTACATATAAATGTTGGCATATTTTATCTACTGGACTAAGAATTAAAATAATGTCTGATGATCATACTGAAAACCTTACAAGTAGTTTTGAAAACATTAGCTCAATGAGAGAGACACGGAAAATATATACTGGCTTTAACTTATCGATCTCTTCCCTCCCTTTTCTCTCTTCATTTGTTTTCACTTCTTTTGCTGGTTTCATTGCCAGGATGAGGCTAACCCACCTATTATCAGAATTACCATTTCAGTTCAATAGAAAATAGTTTAAAGTATTATCTGATTCAGTCTGACATTGAGTTCTATACAATGGTGGAATCCAGGGCCCAATATAGAATATAAAGATCCATAATAAATGAACAGGGAATGAGGTGGGAGGAAGAGAGATTGAGTGGGTAATGTTTTCCATTTCCTTTATAATATTTATATTAGGCCTACGTCTAATTTCCATTTATTGAGACTCTGATTAATCTCTTGTTTCGGTATGTCAGTTGCAGCGTTGTTCTATTCCAGCCCTATTCAGATTGCTCTTTGTAACACAGAACACAGCATTTTATAAGTTTTTCCTGTACAATGGAAATAGCAAAACAATTAATAATTATTGGGAACTGAATGATGAAGTTCTTGACTTAAGAGTGCTTTTCACTTTAGAAAGGCAAAGAACTCCTAACACACGTAGCACAGCTTTCTAAGATAGTCATATCACAGTTCTAAGCAGGGGATAAAAAATCATAAAACTTTGTGCTGGGCTTCCCACCTTGTCAAATATGCATCCTTGTAATATTTGTACATGTTCAACTCTTAAGTCTGGAAAAGGGATTGGTGGAGACTTAAATGGCTCATAGGAGTCCTTTAGAAAAAAACGTCAGAAGCCTGGATTTAGAAGATATTTGGCTCACAGAAGAACTCAGTGAATGTTTTATGAAGGGGGTCAATGTATCCAGTCATGAATTCCATAAGGAATCATTGGGCCTTTACAGTGTACTTAGCATTACTGTATTCCTGTTGCTGGAAAATTTAGACATACTCTTTTTTCACGGACTTAGATTCTAGTGAGAGTAAATGGACTATGAACGTGAGAACAAATAAGCAAATAAGATCATTTCAGATAGCACGAAGTGTGAGGAGGAAAACAAAGCAAGACAATGCGCTAGAGAACAGCTCCAGGGCTGGGGGTGGGATCAGGAAGGGAAGGTCTCTCCAAAGAGGTGTATTTAAGAATTGACTCCTAAATGACGAGCAGTAGCCTGGTGTCTGAGACCTCTGGGAAACATTTCAGGCAGAGTCAGTGGCAGAAACAAAGTATGTTTCCAATGTTACTGACCCAGGTCCTTGGAATCTTTAATTAATAGAAATTGAGGGCTTCCCTGGTGGCGCAGTGGTTGAGAGTCCGCCTGCCAACGCAGGGGACGCGGGTTCGTGCCCCGGTCCGGGAAGATCCCACATGCCACCGAGAGGCTGGGCCCGTGAGCCATGGCCGCTGAGCCTGCGCGTATGGAGCCTGTGCTCCGCAACGGGAGACGCCACAACAGTGAGAGGCCCGCGTACCGCAAAAAAATAAAAAAAAAAGAAATTGATAAGCCAGAGGAGAAATTTAGGCAAGGTTTTTCTGGGACTCGTGCTACAGCACAAGGGAGTGAAAACAAGTAACAGGTGCGCTTGCTCACTTCCCGAGGAAGTGACAAGCCGATTCCTTAAATGGGATGAGGGTGAGGGAGGATCAGTGGGCTGGGGAGAAGGCGTGGCTTACGTGGTCTGCCCACCCACTTGGTGGTGCTGTGCGCAGGGGTCATGCGCAGTATCCTGCTTTTGCTCCCGGCACCTCAGACATGGCAGTTGGTTTGTGGCCTTTTTGTATCTTATTATAATCACCCGAGCTGCGCATGCGTGCGGTTATTTTTAGTCCCTTATAGTTTCTTTGTACTCTCTAGCTTGGGGGATTCATTGGTTCAGGTGCAAGCACTGCAGTAAAGGTCCTAGGTCCCAGGTCCCAGCTTATCTCACCAAGGACAGGAAGACCAACATAGTTGCAGCAGGGTGAAGGAGCAGGAAAGGAATTTCAAATAAGGTCAGAGGAGGCAGGGTCTAGACTCCAGACTTTACATCATATAAGGCTTTGTAATTCATCAGAGTCTGAATTTATTATAAGTGCAATAGGAAGGCATTGATAGTTCTAAACAGGGAAGTTATATATTCTTTTAAAAGAATATATGAATGAATGAATGGATAGATGGATGAATGAATGAGGCTCTTCTTTCCAATGAGGTCAGCTGAGAGGAAGCGGAGAACAGAAATTAGTAAAAACATACCCTGCTCCAAACCCTTAAAGTGTATGTTGCCCACAGAAATTTCTCAGACGCCGACTGGCATATTTCTTTATATCAAGCTGGGAGCATCTCGCTGGAAATATCTCCTGGTGCTAACTTACTTTCTGAAACTTATCACACAAGCGCTTTATGAGTCTTTTTAGAAAAGATAATATGGAAATAACAAATTTATAACATAACATTAAAAGTATTACTTTTCACAAGAGAGTGGGAAGGAAAAATTCATATTGCTGTAAATATTTTGCAAGTATTTTGGGAACACGTTGGCATTCATAAAATATAAAAGAGCAGCCCAGGCTGGTTAGATTCTGCATTCATGTAGTTGTTGCTTCAAATAAAGGGGGAAAAGGAAGAAGTGTCTGATTGGGATGTGACAAGTTGTTAACAAATGGATACATCGGAAGAAGCGATCAAAGGAGTATTTACTACCTCTGTGGAATTTACTCCCTCAAGGGATTAACTCTCATGATTTCTTTCTTTATTTTTTGTAAAGATAACGGGAGTCATTACAGAATTAAATTTTAGTGCCTGTTTTAACCTTTGATGTTTATGATGCACGCAGACTTTTAAGCTTGCTTCAAACCTTTGAAAATCATCCAGGGGGAGAAAAAGACATCCTGTTACATGGAGGGGGGTAAATCTAACTGATATTTAATCTTTTCTATTCCTTTCAAAATCCCTGTAAATTAGGTATCATTTCTATCTTCCGAAGAAGAAACTGAGTCTCAAAGGGGTTTAAATGACTCATCTAAACTTACTAGCTGGTAATTGACAAAAGCATCATTTGAACCCAGATCTCTGATTCCAAGGCTGGGATCATTGATTGCTCCCCAACAGTTTGATCTTTGGTGCTATTTAAGAAGAGGCAAGGGTGTGCACATGCTAGCTGATTTGAGAAACTGCATTCTTATGTGTATATATATATATATATGAAGTTTTATAGTTTTATTTTGTTTTATTTATTTTTGGCTGCATTGGGTCTTAGTTGCTGCGCACTGGCTCTCTTGCGTCGAGTGGGTCTACTTTTCGTTGCGGTGCATGGGCTTCTCAATGTGGTGGCTTCTCCCGTTGCAGAGCACGGGCTCTAGGCACGTGGACTTCAGTAGCTGTGGCACACGAGCTCAGTAGTTGTGGCTCACGGGCTCAGTAGTTGTGGCTCATGGGCTCTAGAGCGCAGGCTCAGCAGCTGTGGCGCATGGGCTTAGTTGCTCAGCAGCATGTGAGATCTTCCCGGACCAGGGCTCAAACCCATGTCCCTGCCTTGGCAGGTGGATTCTCAACCACTGCGCCAGTGGTTGAGAAGGGTTGACCAGTGGCTTCTCAGGGTTGAGAAGCCCTGAGAAACTGCATTCCTGACTTCAGCATGTTAAACACTCTATTACTGTCATTATGGTCTTATCACCTAGTTACTAGTTATTTTTTTGAGGTAGCAGAGGTTATCTTTCTAGAGATGGTCATCACCAGTGAGATGAGACTTGACATAATTCTAGAAAGTGTTCCTGCCTGAACTTCTCTCTGCTTCTGGCATGTGTGACACATCAGCATGACAAGTTTTAAAGATTTCTTTTTCAGAAGATAAGACGTAATAGTGCCTAAGAATGCTGGGAAATGGGGAAGAAAGAGTGTGTTAGAAAATGGACAGATGTCCCTTAGCTCTCCTTTGAGTTTAAGGCTGGCCTTAATGAACTTTTTAAATTTCTCAGAAGAGTTTATCATTGGGTCATAGACAATTCAGATACTCTAAGACATGCCATATTTCTAATTTAGGAAGAAAAATTACACTTATTCCTATTTCCATGAAATCTATAGATTTAATATCCCAGACTCTGAGACCAGATAGTCGACAGTAGTTCAGATACAAATCCCAATAAGCTAACTAGAGGCAAACTTCTGCAAAGGCCTTGACTTAGCATACAAGAGAGCTAATCTCAACCCTGGTATAAGCACACATGAAATTTAAGGTAGAAAGTTAAGTTCAAAAATAATTGCTTGTCTGGCAACACAATGCAGTAGATAAGAAAAAGAAAGAAAGAAAGAAAACCCTGTGTCTGATCCTGGTCGTGCCAGAAATTGCAGCTTAATTTCTGACCAGGTGTTTAATGTCTCTGAAAGCATATCTGCATGAATATAATCAGAGCCTTGTATCGTTTCCCTTCCCGTCCTAATAGTGTGAGTGGTTATACCTTCTGTAACATTCTTCCGAAACGTAACAGGATACACAAGGAGTAGCGTTTATTCTCTTAGTGATCACCTGGGTTGATTGAGATCTTTGGTTTAAGAACTTGGGGAAAATCTTTTAATATTTTTTTCTCACTCCTTTTTAGGATTATCTGGGAGCTTGCATTGTTCTCACTGCATCAATTGCATCCATTAGTGGGTCTTCCAATTCTGGATTGGTGGGCTTAGGTCTTCTGTATGCACTTACGGTACGTATGGATGAAAATCTCTTTTTGCGCAGTGCTGGAGGTACTTTCTGTATGTGGTTATTATCAACTCTTATTCGTGGATGTTAGAGAGGTGTTAGAAATTCATAACAAGATGACAGCCTGCAAATAATAGTAGATTTGGGCCCAAACCCAGCATTTTAGAATGGCATGGATTCATTTCTGATATTGCGAGCCAATTTTTAGAAAGTCCTCAAACCCTCTGGTCAGAGTTCTCCCAAGGCTGTTTGGAATTCTTGTCCTGAGTTGCTCACCACACATTTAGGGACACTGACTTGAATATGACTATAAATGAGGTAAATGGAAACAGAGATACAACTATCCACTGTGCAGGGAAGTCAGGACAGTTCACAGAACAGTGACATTTGAGGACCCTTGAAGAAGAGCAGACACTTTCTTTGCCAACTTTATCCCATGACATCCTCTCTGGTCTCTGATATCCTGCAGCATTTATGAATTGTACCTATATGAACTGTCCAAGTCACCCTACCCCCTAATATCCAGTGCTTACAAAAATTATGACTTCATTTTATATGTGTTCATTGTTTTTGTCACCTGACACAGATAACCAATTATTTGAATTGGGTTGTGAGGAACTTGGCCGATGTGGAGGTCCAGATGGGGGCAGTGAAGAAAGTGAACAGCTTCTTAACTATGGAGTCTGAGAACTATGAAGGCACCATCGGTATTCTGAATATCATTTTATTTCACTTAAATAGTTATTTTTAAAAAAAGATTAGTTGTGTGTCAGGCACACTGTCATTTTTGCTTTTGTTTTCCACTTCAATGGCCAGAGAATCCCCTCTCATCTTGACTTTGCTTGATGAGGTACACCTGAACCTGAAAAAGATGTGATTATTTAGGCCTGAAAAGTCTTGGATACAACAAGAGTCCAAATTGATATTATTTAGTAATACTTAAAGAGAATGATATATATGGACTTTATTAATTACCAACCTAAATTATGAACTATTCTATTCTCTTTCTCCAGACCGTATTAACTTAGATGGCAAGAAACTTGGATTTTAAATTCTAACTGAGATTCTTAGCCTTGCTAGCATAAAACTGGCAGAAAATTCAATACTGAGGACAGACTAATCTTCCTTAAATGTAAATCTCATGCTTCAAATGCATTCTTTTGCCTAAATCCTTCAATAGCTCTCGAGGTCTTCAAGGACAAACTCCAGGTAACTTAGCTCAGTCTGCTAGACCCTTTGTTAGTCAACCCTTACCCACCTACCTACTCTCATTTCTCATCATCCCACCTATACACCTTTTACTCGGGCCATACCAACATGCTATGCTTTCTTTATATCTTTGTTCTTCTCCCTCTATAAATTTGAAACAACTTTCCCTACCTCTTATCCTTTAAGATTCATCTCAGGCACCGTCTCCACTTGAAACCCTCCTGGAACTCTTGGGTTACCACCATCTCTGCTCCCAGAACACCTCGGATTGGCCTCCATCACGTGACTCTCCATGCAGTCCTGTAGGGTCTAACTCACTTGCATGCGTCCCCCGGGCACAATGAGCACCTTGAGGCATGTCTTCCATCTCCATATTCCCAGCATCCTGCACAACACCTTTCACATTTGAAGCATTCAAATATTTGATGACCAACTGAGTGAACAAATGAATCCATTCACAGATGAACCACTATGAATAGAATTGAGTGATGGAATGCTGGGAGATATGATGCCCATTAATGCTCCAAAACAGACACACAAAAGCTATTTTTAAAGTTCTTAATCAAGAGGCTTTTACTCTAAATGAAATATTAATTTAAAAAACTCAGAACTTGGTTCAGTACTACTTTCAATTTAGAAAAAAATCATGTGTGTATGTATAAATGTATATAAGTATGTGTGTGTTTCTTTCTACCTCTCTCTCTCTGTCTCTGTCTCTGTCTCTTTCTCTCTTCCCTTACCCCATCTCCACCCCCCAGATCCTTCTCAAGTTCCAGAACACTGGCCTCAGGAAGGGGAGATCAAGATTCATGATCTGTGTGTCAGATATGAAAATAATCTGAAGCCTGTTCTTAAACACGTCAAGGCTTACATCAAACCTGGGCAAAAGGTATGGAATTCACTGCCATTTGATTTATTTCATACAAACCCTCAGATGGAACCACTCCATTACCACCTGAGCTCTTTAGACATCCCAGCCAACCACAGCCTCACTGGGGTCCCTTTATATTCCCTACACTTTATAGGTCAGATCATTTGCACAAAAGAGAAGAGGGATAGAGTGGATCCAGATAAAATACACATTCTCTAAGTTGTATTGCCATTCATTCGTCTCCCATGAAGATCAAGAATGTGAACAATAGGCATGTTTTTCAAAATTTCTAGCTTTTGGCTCATGACCATTCCAGATATCCCCTTGAGAACCTTTGTGTTTGTACTAGCTCTAGTCCCAAAATGATTTATTTTAGTTATTGTAAAAAAGAGCAAGTGTGCAGAAAAATGGACTCATTTTACATTTTGTTATAAAATCATCACTTCTAAGATAAAGTGGAACCCTTGTTTGCTAGGTCAACAGCATACTAAATGCAAACATGAAGCCACAAAGGTAAAACAACACACCCACATAGAAATCAAAAGAGTTAGAGTGGAATCATTGAAGATTTGTTGAAGACCCCATGTTTTTAGCTTAATAATGATAATTCCTAAGGGAGATCTGAGAAGAAAATGATTACTTTAATGTAACTGTTTACATAGAGTTGCAGTTTCATCATGGTGTCTTACCTAAGGTAAAAATACTTCTGCCTATTTTCTATCTTTTGTCTGAGTCCTCTTCTCTCTGAGTGACAGTTGATTTCTTAGGTGGGCATATGTGGTCGCACTGGCAGTGGAAAGTCATCGTTATCTCTGGCTTTCTTCAGAATGGTTGATATATTTGATGGTGAGTTACTAACTAAACTTTTTCATTAGCTGTGTGATGCTCTTCCTTAAAAAAAACAAAATGCAACATCGACTTACCTAATCCTGCAGAAGTAAAAAGTAAATATTTATAAGTACTGTGTGTCCTGAAACCCATGATTTGAGACAGGTATCCCAGATAAGCAGTCTAGGAGTAAAGAAAAAACATAGAATTGGGGAAATAAAATTATTAGGCCTAAACTCAGCTCTAGATATTATTATTAGACCATTCTATTCAATTGGTAAAATGAAAACAAGGCCATCCATTTTGAATAGCAACAGATAGAGGTGGCATTTCAGGAGGAAGGAAGAGAGGAAAAGACTGTCTCGCTTCCTGCAAACTAAATATATATATATATATATATATATATATATATATATCTTTCCATCAAAGGAATAAAAAGAAGATAAGTAATCTGCATTTTAATTTTCGTGCATGACTCTTACCATCATCTTCTTAATAACATGGTTTAATGATGTTGAGCATTTTGTTAGGGGGCAACCATTGCTGTAAAGTGCCAAGCACACGTTGACAATATACAAAAATAATTATTCATCCACAAAATTATTAATAATATTGAACATGGAAGTCATCTAATCTTTGCTTTAGAAAAAATATGTCATTATTTAGTCTGTCAAGTGGCCTATAGATAGGCCCACACATATGCCATCTTGAATGAAAGGAGATCCATCAGCTCAGGAAGTACTTAACTATTATTATCTGTAATGATTGTGATAATGGCGATAGTACCTCACATTTTTATCGCCTTTGACAGTTTATATTATTTAATTTAATCTACACAACAGCTCTGTGAGATAAAGAGGTCAGTTTATGAACAACAGAGTTGAACTGTGGTCATTGCAGGTTCTTTGGGGTTTAGATTCAGTGACGGGGTAAGTATCTGCCTCTAGGTGAGCAGCTTGCTCTTTCCATGGCTGGTAATAAGACACAGATACTTTAAGGATTTTCTGTGGGATTTGCATTATAAGCCAATTACATGATCCAAAGACAATTGATTGAAACTTTTCATTAAAAACCTGTGGTTATGATGAAACATATTAGATTAGCCATATTCTCATGAGTCCAGAAACATCATTTCAGGCCCCATGAGGACTATGATGACTGTTTTTAATACCATTATAGGTGACTGAGATTTTAATAGATAATATATTATTCTTGAAAGAAAGTTTAAGCTAACATCTTGCCCGCTTTTGGGTCTAAATCCAGCTGGAAAAGGGACTCCAGTTGCCATTCTTCTCTGGGCATTCTCATCTCATAGAGCAATATTGTCTTTGCACAAAGCGATATGATAAAATAAATCTATCGGGGAAAGGCAAGGACATCAAGATTGTGCAAGTCTATGTACAGTGTGGAAAAATTCACCAAAATGTGATACCTATGTCATAGAATTTACTTTCTTACTTGTAATGCACTGTACTGTTCAATCAATAAACGAGGGAATAAGACAGACAAAAATGCCCATCTTCAACGATCTTGTATTCTAGTTGGGGGAGAGAGACAATAAAAAAGATCAGTAAATGTATATAGAATGTCCTGTGAAGGAAAATAAAGCCAAGAATAGGATAAAGGAATATTGGAAGGAAGAGGACCACTGAGGGAAAAAAGTACTTTTAGTTTGTATGAACCACATAAACTGCATAAAAAGTGGAAATCCCTTTAGGAGAAAATACATAAGAGCAGATATCACCGAAATGTATATTTTTCGTAGAGACATATCATGATGTTTTTAATACTTAAATGGAAAGCTTCCTCTTCTGAATTTCAGTTCTGAACTAGGAAAGTACTTCCAATCTGTAAACAGATATTACTTTACTCGTGATTTGACTACATGCCGCCATTTTTGTTTTTCTTTAACAGGAAAGATTGTCATTGATGGGATAGACATTTCAAAACTGCCGCTGCACACACTGCGTTCTAGACTTTCAATCATTCTGCAGGATCCAATACTATTCAGCGGTTCTATTCGGTAGGTGACGTATTCATTCATCAGAAACCCATGTGCCTCAGGACTTACCCTTTGGCTCACAGGAGGGTTTTACTCAGAATTGCTTTTCAGGTAGGTGTGAAAGTTTGTCACCAAGATGATGAGGTCAAATGTTCCGTCCCACAGTTTGGATTGGGGCACCTAGAGTGGCTAAGTCAACCTATAGAAGCCCATCCTTTGTGCCGCCAGAAGTTCATCTCTTCTATCCGACCCTACAAACGTCACTTTTTCCTCTGTACTTGGGGACAGTGATTCCTGGCAGACATTTCTGAGGTGTCCACCCTACAGACACCCTGCCTATCTCTGTGTGTCTGGTCTGGCCTCAGCAGATATTGAGTTTGGTTAATACCTTGAGTCCCTCCCATCACCCACAACTTCTCCTTCTGCCGAAATTGCTCTGAAGAAGCTGCTACAGCCTTCTCCATGCCTGGTTTGTGGTTTCTCATGAAAAAAAAAAAAGAATGGAGGTACTACTCTTTGCTAGGTCCTTTAAATATTGATATATCATCTCATCAAGTCCTCAGAGCACTGCTCTAGTGTTCATATTATTGTCCCCATTTTACAGATGAGGATTTTGAACCTCAGAGAAGCTGTAGCTTGGCCAAGTTCATATACTTAGTAAGTGGTAGCACTGCCATTCCAAATAAAGTTTGTCCAACTCCAAGGTCCACTGTGTCATCATCCACCAGATCATGGCTCTCATTCCATCCACCCTCTGTTCTCTCTTGCTCCCCTCCTCTATCTACTTAACTGCAAAGTATTTGCCACCTTTTACTAAATATTCCTTGTCTTGAAGAGAAGATGTATGTAAGATTGCTCCATATTCAATTGTAAAATTACTTTAATTAAAAGTTCTGGGCGTATCAGATTATTTAGCAATATTATAGTAAATCTATATCTCTGATTATATTTATTATGAATATTGTTATTGTGGTTGGTGCAGCATAGCTCATCTGAAATAGCATTGCACGTTCCCATATAGATTTATGTATTTAATGTCAGTTCTGTAGGAATACTTTGCTAGACACTCTTCAAGTTATATTATACATAATATGAAAGTAGATGTATCCAATTTAATGAATTGTATCAAATCTTATCATGGATTTAAACTTACTAATGATATCATCGAAAACCATTGCCCATAACATTCAGGTCATTCATTCACCCATCAAGCATGAATTGAATGCCTGTTCTATCCTAAGCACTGTTGTAGATCCTGGGCATACAGCAGTAACCAAAACAAATAGGATTTACATTTTAAGGAAAGAACAGCAGTAAGCAAATGTACATTAAAAATCATTTTTAGGGGCTTCCCTGGTGGCGCAGTGGTTGAGGGTCCGCCTGCCAATGCGGGGGACACGGGTTCGTGCCCCGGTCTGGGAGGATCCCACGTGCCGCGGAGCGGCTGGGCCCGTGAGCCATGGCCGCTGAGCCTGCGCATCCGGAGCCTGTGCTCCGCAACGGGAGAGGCCACAACAGTGAGAAGCCCACGTACAGCTTAAAAAAAAAAAAAAAAAAAAAATCATTTTTAAAATTTATTCACTAATTAACTGATTTTTTTTCCTACAGATTTAATTTAGATCCGGAATGCAAATGCACGGATGACAGACTTTGGGAAGCTCTAGAAATTGCTCAATTGAAGAATATGGTCAAATCCCTACCAGGAGGTCTAGGTATATTTTCTAAATGATACATTTATTTTTTACATATGCAGTGAATTCTACATATCTACATTTTTTGCTGGAATCACATAATTCTAGTGTTAAATCTCCTTATATTTAAAATAATCTCCTAAAGGTCATTAGGACAACTTCAAAATCTAGTGTTTTTGCAGGGGGTGCAAGAGGATGAAACCTTATAACCTTCTGTTCTAGGCGAGCAGGCCAAAATATTCCAATTAATACATTTATCTCTTTAGTCTTTCCACCATTGATGGATATAGATCAGTTTAATTAGAATGTTTCCTTGTGGTCATTCTGCTCACATGATTTACATGAATGCTTAACCCTCAGTAGGTAGATAAGAGGACTGAAAAGGCTGTTAGGTCCAAAGAGTACTTGGTACCATTTAGAAGCAGGTATTTTCTCCACAGTAGCAGCCATTTTCCTTGCTGCCAGGAGGGCATATTCCTTTTACTTACATAACATAATTTTTTGGAAGACATTATTTTCTATTACCTAGCTGCAGGATCAGTTTGGGTACTTGTGTAAGATATGAAACATGTACTCAAACGATCCCTGAGTTAAATTCAGTCCCAGATGTAGTGTAATTTCTGGCAAATAACCGATGATAAAAACAAAAGAGCAATGTGAATAACGAAAGAACAACATGATTAATGAAACAAGAGAGAGTTCATGATATAGTCTTTATTCATAAAAGCGAACATCTGTAGTTTTGGACTTCTGTTTCCTTAAAACCCGAACACATTTAAGAAAGCGTCGGAAAGGTAATGGTTGGTTGGTATTCTAAATTTAGTACATAATGTGTAGTTGCCAAATTGATTGTGTTGTTTGGCATCTAGTTTGTTTTTTTTTTTAATTAACCCACAAAATAAAATGATGTTTATGTGTTAGTTTATTTGGGAAAGGAGACTCAAAAACAATACCTTTTATGATGATAATTTAGTCCCAAAGAAAAGGCATCCCACAAACGAAATTGGGGCAGCGTGTCTTTAAGGATAGTTTTACTGACTTTGCCTGTGTCACCGTGGAAGTAATTGCAGAGGTCTGGGTGAACTTTCCCATGATAATTTTTGATGTCTGCTCTGGAAAGCCCAGCAAATGTACTTGAAAAGTCTACTTGCGATAATGCTTACAGACCTTTTTTCCTTGGTATTTAGAGACTCTGCCCTCCCCCCGTTAATAATTGGAAAGGCAGACAATTACATCTTTATAGTTCTCTTCACTAACATGAGACCTGCATGTACCTGTTTTGAATCATGGGCATAGTGTTTGGGGGTCTGGTACAGTGTAAGCAACAGGGAATTGCATTTACACTATGTAACTGAATACTGTTTATGCTCATTGTCTTAATAAAGATTACATCAGTGGTTTGATAATGATCTGGTTCATGCCAACTCTAGTGAAGAACATTCATCATGCCCCGCTTCCTTTTTATTTATTATATACATTAAAATTTGCATAGCCTTCAAGCGTGAGAAATTATAAGAATTTGATGCAGTGAGGCAATAATCAATAGAAATTTCCTCTCAGAGCCCTACTAAAAAGTGTTTGAATCCTAATAATATAGATTATTTTGGAAATAGAACTTAAGCTAAACTCACAGTAGTACTTTATAAAATGTGGTTGAAACCAAAAAAAAAAAAAAAAAAAACGAAACTATAATGAGGACATAACTCATTTATCCATGCAATAAAGTTTCATTCAGCTACTATGTCAGATACCAAGTGGTAAGTACTGGGGATACATTGATAAACAAAAACAAACCCAGTCCTTACCCACTAGGAGCTTAAAGTCCAGGGGGATGATATAATGGAAGGAGAACAGGTATTGGAGTTGAGAATATTCTGTTTCTTATCAAGCTCTACTACCAGTTAACTAGGTGATCTTGGGCAAGCCACATCATCTCCCTGGGCCTTGGATAATTATATTAAATAATTAAATAATCTCCAAGGTCTTCCAGTCTTTAAAATGTTTAACAGTATTTTATATCCTACTATAAGGAGGGAATTTACCACCTGTTTTCAAACACAGGGTGACCCAGGATCATCTTAATTTTCCCCAGTTAAAGTTCCTCTTTGCTTTTCCAATGTGAAATCCTTGCACCAGTACAAAGTGATATGCAGCATGTTCTTGTAGGACATAATGTGTTTTCCACTGCTTTGCCCAAGGAAAATGTTCGTATCATTTCTTTAATGAAGTCCTTGCTTCTTTTTTTTGATTTAGATGCAGTTGTCACTGAAGGTGGGGAGAATTTTAGCGTTGGACAGAGACAGCTGTTCTGCCTTGCCAGGGCCTTTGTCCGCAAGAGCAGTATTCTCATCATGGACGAAGCGACAGCTTCCATCGACATGGCCACAGTGAGTGCATTATCTAAGCTTCTTTAAATTGATGAGATGAAGAAATGCATGTGAAAATTACAATTTATTTTTCCTGATTGGATTCTGAATGCTCAGTACTATTGTTTTGAGTATCTTCTCAGCCACCTCCTTGATCAACCAATGATACAGCACAACAGAATTTCAGTAACGGAGACTTGACTCTTCTTTTAAAGGACCTCCTATTGCCAATAAACATCATATAAATTTGTCATCACTTTTTTTTCTAGTTTTATTTTATTTTACTTTATTTTTCTCCATTCTACCTCTTTTTAATTGAATAATAGTTGATTTACAGTGTGTGTTAGTTTCAAGTGTACATTAAAGTGACTCAGTTATACATACACATATATGTATTTTTTTCAGTACCATCACTTTTTGATAAATCCTCAAAACAGTAAAATTCCAGGGCTCAGTTGATGAGAGTACTGTTCTGTATTCAAGTATTCAAGTGTTGTGTCATGGAAGTTCTAAGATGAAGTGTGCAAATCTCTATTTAATAGAATCTATTGATAATCGAAACCAATCATTTTCTAATGCAATTTGAAGATGGAGTCATTATAATTAATGTTGGCTAGAATTAATAATGGCCTTCTCAATGTATTCATGGTAACGAGGCAGAAACTTTGCCTTTTGCAAGAAATCATTTAAAAGTGTCAAATAGGGGGAGGGATAAATTAGGAGTTTGGGATTAACATATACACACTACTGTATATAAAATAGATAATCAACAAGGACCTACTGTAGAGCACAGGAAACTATTCAATATTCTGTAATAACCTATATGGGAAAAGAATCTGAAAAAGAATGGATATATGTATATGTATAACTGAATCACTTAGCTGTACACCTGAAACTAACACAACATTATAAATCAACTATACTCCAATATAAAAGAAAAAGTAAATTTAAAAAAAGTGTCAAATATGTCCAAGAAGGATCTGTCTGGAAGGCTGTGATTGAGTGGGGAAAATATCACATTGAACTGCTATCAATTAATGTTGTTCTTATAAAAGTTAACTTGATATTAAAAGTTTGGTATCAGAAAGGACAAAAATAAAAATCTTATTTCTTTTCTTACTGTACACTTTAGATTGAATAAAACTACCCAAAAAGGTGAAACAGTTTCAAGATTATTAAGAGCCATATATGTGGAGGTGCTAATTTGACATATATATCCTTCTCCGAGTTAAGATAATTTAAAGCAATGAAGTAGTTTCTAATGAAGCCATTTCACTAAGTAAACATAACTACATCAAAATTAGTATTAATTACTAAGTTCTTACAATATTGTGGCTTATTGGAAGGATAGTACTGCCTCAGTAAAGATGAGAGAGAGAGAAAGAGGGAGAATAAGAATGAATTAATTGGTAATAAACCATGTGATTGGAAGAAATAGCTCCTTCACTTTAAGACGTAGGTAATCGAACTTTTTTTCTGGGATAGAGGTAGAATCCTTACCCAGGACATCTTTTAAAATATAATGATAACAATGGTTTGTGGTGGGAGTAAAAATAGTTCCTGCCTGGAATGTACTTTTATGGGTCAAAATCCAAATTTTTAGCATGTACTTTATTTTTTCCTTTTCTGACACAAAACTTAACACTATTTTAGGGTTTTATTAGTTTTGAATACATCCTTTTTATGGCATAACTCAAGTGAGCATTTCCACACCCATTTGGTTTCATTTTCCTCATTCAGTTTCCTGGCAATAAATCTATCAGTAATTCCTAGTTGATAAGCTGAGTTTTATTTGCATTTTGAAGACACTACAGAAGCCAGCCAGAGCTTGCTGCTGGGCACTGCTCCCTGTTAGGCCTTCTGCAGAAGACTTAGCAGTGAGAGTTCTCGGAAGAGATTGGGCATGTTGAAGCCTTGTTCTTAGGGACGCAATATCAATATTATGGCAAGAGAAAGTAGTCCAGAGAAAATTCAGACTCTATTTATTTTTTGGCAGGAAAACATTTTGCAGAAAGTGGTAATGACAGCTTTTGCAGACCGCACCGTTGTTACAATAGCTGTAAGTATGGGCGACAGAGTTGATTTACTGCTCTTTGGTTTTTCTTCCAAGATTCAATATTCTTTATTTTTGAGCAATTAAAATATGTTGAATCATGTATTTCTCTGCTAATATTTCTGTATCTGTACAAAAAAAAGAAACAACAACAAAAAAAGAACAGCTATGGTTTGAAAGCCTTTACACTGTTTTTTTCCAAGCCGTCTGCCCTACCTTCCTCTGCTAGGTTACAATGAAAGAACATTCTCAGTCTCGGGATTCCAGCAGGTCGTGGCCTGTACTTTTTCACCAGATACAGATGGCAGTTCATATGGGATTATTCTTTCTTTTAATAATCGAATTGTCTGATGATCAGTTTCAGAAGCAAAATTCATTGGTTTGACTCCCTAGTCTGCTACTATTTGCACTTAACTTCTATGTTCCTATTTACTTAGCTGTTTGCAAAGAGACAATGAGACAGCTGTTCTGCCTTGCCAGGGCCTTCGTCCTCAAGAGAAGATAATCAAATTGAAAAAAATGCTTAAATCTTTGTAATGCCCATTATAGCTTACTTCAAAGAGGCCATGGTTTTGTCTCTTCCTCTTTGCAGATGGATGGATTCTTATTGACATTTAGGCTTCCATTTAACAGAACTACTTTTTAAATGAACTGCTTAGACATTTTTCCCTCTTGCTGATTCTTTTCTCTTCTTTCCCTTTTTCTTTTCTCTCCAGCACCGTGTCTCTTCAATCTTGGATGCAGGCATTGTTTTAGTCTTATCTGAGGGTATATTAGTGGAGTGTGATACTGTTCCCAACTTGCTCGCTGTCAAGAATGGCCTCTTTACCACTTTGGTGATGACCAACAAGTAGACATCCTGAGCTACTCTGCCAAGTAGGCCATTCTCTGGTAGTTATCTTAGCAACCTCCCCCCAGTAAGGCCCAGCGAAGGCAGAGATTAGAGGGGAGGGAGGTGTTGAGGGAACCAACTACAGGGTATTATTATACAAATCAGTTCAACCAGGGTGCCACCGTGCTCAATACAAATGAGGCACTTGAATGTTTTCAAATGTACACGTGCACGAGAGACAGAGTCGGGAAACCTGGACCCAGATTTACCTCTATCTTAAGGAACACTTTCGCTCTTCCTTGAGGATGTTCTGTAAGCGTCCTTAAAGTACCGTACACGTGTTGCTCCTTACCTGTCCTGAAGAATGCATCGTTTAACTTAATAATTACTTAAGTTTAACAGTTGAGTCATAGGAGTTATGTATGGAGTGCTTGCTTGCGCTTCCAGTTTTGTGAATGATGCATGGGAGAAAGGGTACCCTTTGAAGTGCAGCTTTTTCAGGGTGGCTGGAAATGATTCCCCATCAGGGCCCACCTTCTGTAAACTGGGCCTAAGTAAAAAGAAATCCACTTTCTCTCACTTTCCCAGTGAACTCTGTGATTCTTTCTGCCCTGGAGTCGCTTGATTAACTCATTCACACTAAAGTGTGAATGACTTAATGGGTGAGAGAATTGGCTAACTTGAAAAATGTTTCTATAATATTTCCCAGAATTTTCTCACTGAAGAGATGGGGAGGAAGACCTTCCTGCTCCCCTGAAAAAGGCAGGTTAAAAGGGGAAAAACAGACCTTTGTTTACTCAAAGAACTAGTTTTCTTTACTCTGCATGAAGCATGGTATTTTTGGGTGCTCCCGTTTAGTCAACACCTGAAAGATACTTGAGCATAATTTGTATTTTTTCAACAAAAAAATATGTTCTCTTACCTGATTTCTGTTCTCCTACATTCACTGTTACTTTTCTGTGTACTTGACTATCTTTTACCCATTCTTCCTTTCAAGACCACCAGTGTGGAGGTGGCCACCAGGATACCTAGAGTTCTCTCCCCTGGACACACAGAAAGCTGTAGAGGAGAACAGATTACTGTGGGATCAACTCTTTTTACCAGGCTTATAGGAAGGAGAACTCCACGAATTTGTGGTAGACCCCTTGTACAGCAACCCTCAGCTCTGTTAAGAGTAACTATTTTTCCTTCCCTGATAAAAGTTGTTCTGTTACTTTTGGTAACTGCCGCTGAAAATTGTGGAATAACTTTTAAGATAACTTTCTCAGGCTTCGAAAAAGCAGCGCTCATACCCCAAAATAGTGCATGGCATTTTTTTAAGGAAGGTGATCTATTCTTCGCTCTTGATGAAATTAATTTCTCTGGAGCATTTTGAAAATTTCATCATTGCTATGACAATTGATACCGTACTTCGTCAAGTGAAAAATACTTTGGAGTAATAGAATAAACACTTGATATATTTATTTCTATAGGCCACGTGTTTCAATATTTTTAAAAGTAAACATTATTTTAGAATATCAAGGCAATGTTTATAATATTCTGTTTATGGATTTAGAAGCCAGGTTTTTTTTTAGTATCTATGATATGGTTATTGAAGAACTAATTTTTTTGAAGGGAATGCATAGCAGCTATTAAATAGCTCATTATGTTTATTTTTTTTCTAAATGTATGGGGATGCAAGTGGCTCTGGTCCATTCTCAAAGATAGGTAAACATTATCCTTCAAAGTGTGATAATTCCTAAATATATACCATTCATTACCTGTATTTAGTGAATGATGTAGGTTTGTCTATGGATGTTGAAAATAGTGGTGAATATTCTAAGCAGTCATCTTTATCACATTCCGTATTCATGTTGCTTTTCCCCTCTAGTTGTGAGTGCCAGCCAGGATTGCTCGCTTTTCTGAAAGCATGAGCATTGAGACTACCCCATCTGCATGGCTCAGGGCAAGTGATAAGCCTTTGCTTCTGGGGACGGCTTTAGGCTGGACTTTGGATTGTTAGGAGAAGACGCTTTGGAAGACTGTGTACCAGCTAGAGAGATGATATGTCTAGGTTCGGCAGTCCCATCTTCATACTGATGTTTTGACCTGTTCAGTCCAGGTCCAATATGATGGGCCCTGGCCACCTGTGGCTCTGAGCACTTGAAATGTGGCTGGTCCTATTGAGAGGTGTCGTAAGTGTGAAATACGTACTGGATTTCAAAGACTTAATACTAATAAAAGAAAGTAAAAGATCACATTAATAATTTTTATATTGGTTACATGTTGAAGTAACATTTGGGGTATATTGGTAAAATACATTACTAAAATAAATTCCACCTGCTTCTTTGTGCTTGTAAAATGTGGCTCCTAAGAGATTTAAAATCACACGTGCCTCACATTTGTGACTCACATTATATTTCCGTGGGACAGCACTTATCTTAGCAAGAGTAGTGAAAAGGTCCACGGCAAAGACTTTTCCCTTGTAAATCCTAACGATAAAAAAATTATAGCAGCTGACATTTATTATTTGCTCATATGTATCAGACAAAGTCCTGAATTTTTTTCTACATGGATTATCTCATTTGATCCTCACCACCGTTCTCCAAGGCAGGTACTATGACGATCACCATTTCACTGATGTGAAACGTGAAGCATACAAAAGTTGTTTGTTGCTCGAGGTTGCACAACCAAAACATGAGTCCATTCTAACTTCAGAGCCTTCATTTTTTTTTTTTTTTTTTTTTTTTTTTTTTTTTTGCGGTACGTGGGCCTCTCACTGTTGTGGCTTCTCCCGTCGCGGAGCACAGGCTCCAGACGCGCAGGCTCAGCGGCCACGGCTCACGGGCCCAGCCGCTCCGCGGCATGTGGGATCTTCCCAGCCCGGGGCACGAACCCGTGTCCCCTGCATCGGCAGGCGGACTCTCAACCACTGCGCCACCAGGGAAGCCCCAGAGCCTGCATTCTTAACCATGATGCTAAGAATGACAGGTGAACAATCCTCTAAGTACCAGATCCTCCCAACAAAATGGTGGAAATAGCTCACACTTTGAAGTTAATAAGTCTGGTGTGGTTGCTGGTTCCGCTACTTATTATCTGTGTGATATGCTTTTGCTTTACCTCTATGAACCCCAGCGTTCTCTCCTATAAAGTGGAGAGAGATAACACCCACATTCGAGGAATGTTCTGATGATTAACAAGTATTTGTGTGGCGTACCTAATGTATGATATATGCTCAGTAGGTGGTAGCTTTTATAATGATGAATTACTAACACCAAAGCTTCTCTCCAGATGGTACCATGTGGGAAGAGAGAATGAATGAGTGACAGTGATCTCTAAAGGCAAAGAGACAGCATGCCTACCTAAAGTCCTGGATAATTCTTTTTAACACTGCATGCCAGAATGGACTTCCCCTCATGGTCTTACTAGAATTGAACCACCTTCCAGAGTTCTTCAAATTGTGTGTCAGCCCACGGAATTATTGACTCTACTCAAGAGATAATTTTAGTGTAGATTAAACTATAACCCAACTGGTTCACGATGACTCTTCTTATTTAATTACTTAACAAACATTTGTTAGCCTACTCACGTTTCCGTGAAAATGATGAAACTACTATATTAGCTACACCCAATTAATACAGCCTATATAAGACCATACTGGCTGGTGTTTAAAAGTATGTAAATCAATCATACTTTAAATAAGAAAGAAAAAGAGGGGCTGTGCTTCTTGCACCTCCTGGCTTCCCAAGATAAAGAAATGTCCTTGAATAATCAGTGAAATATGCATTTTCCCTTGCTTTGGCTGGTGTCCTGAAATTTATAACGAATACATTTATTCTTTTCTCACTCACAGCATCGGGTTCACACTATTCTGACGGCAGACCTAGTTATTGTGATGAAGCGAGGAAATATTTTAGAATATGACACTCCAGAAAGCCTCTTGGCCCAGGAAGATGGAGTATTTGCTTCTTTTGTTCGCGCAGACATGTGAAGGAATGTCTTAAAACCATACGTGTATTTAAAATAATGCTGTCATAACGTACTTAAAGGATCATCAGCTTGGCCTTTGGAAAGTGGCATCTTAAACTTTTATATGCTTTTGTGAAGCTTACTTGTTACGTTGTGGAATTTTGTAGTTAGTAACAATATCACTTTACCAGTGAATATTGTGTTTTCTATGTTGACATTTATTCTTCCTGGTTTTTTCTTTTGTCTTGCTTTCCAAGCTATTACTGCTTACTATGTTTATTACTGATGCTTTTTTCTAAAGATTCAGCCACGTCACCTTTAAGAATAACAGGTTGTATTAAAACATGTACTTTAAGTGGTAAATCAACTGCTATGTTTAAGTCTGGTAAATATCTCTCAGGCATAGAAGTTATAATGAGTGTTCAGTATTATTGTACTCTGACTTATAAGAATATATTTTCCTTTTTGTTGGTGTCTCCAGATGTTATTGGAAGAAAATAAGAGGTAGACAGCTTTTCTACTCAGTTAGAAAGTGAAACACTCAAATTCATTATCTGGGGTCTGAGAATATTTTCCGTATTCATTAACATTAGTAATACTGATGCTTCTTTTAGCAGTCTCTTTTTTTCATCTAAATTGTTTCCTGTCACCAGGAAGTCATCACATTTATAATAATGCTGTAAAGCCAAAACCTGCACTAGAAAGATCATGAAAAGAGTTTGAAAATTTGACAAATTATACCCAAGGTTCCATTTTTCCCTGTCTAGTAAGAGGAGAGTTCTTAAGATATCAGGCATATTGTGCCCTTTCCAGACTGAAGTTCAAAGAGTAATTAGGCTCAACCTTTCAGTGGCAGGTCAGCTACAGCTTTTTATGGTTTATTTAATCATTAGATGTGATTATGATCCTCAAGCCCTAAAATTCCACATTATTCAAGATTAGGGAGCACAGGCAAGTGGCCTTATTTTCACAGGATATATGTATACATACATACATACATACATACATAGACATCTGTAGGTGTACATATATATGTAAAACAAGTATCTATTTCTAGGTGGAAGAGTATACTTCTTTTAGACATTTATGCCCAATGGTGTCACACATGTATACATTTGCTCCTGCTCTAATTTTAATGTACATGTGAAAAGTGTGTCAAAAATGTTATTCTAATTTTAATGTGCATGTTCACAGTGCATTAAAATGTATGACATATTAGTATTATGCTTGCTTAAATGTAAATTAATAGATTCAAAAAATATTAAAAGTTACCTTCACTGTCATGCTAGCAGCCAAAGCTTTCTACTGCAATTCTGTACCTGTTTGTATACATATCATTGATTTTCATGTGAGGATCCATGGGCATTGTAAGATTGTGAAGAATTATGATTGACGAAAAAAGAGAATATATGCTCCGTCCCTATAGTTCTGTGTTCAATTTATTGTATTGTGTATTCATGCTTGCCTGATGTTTACCTAAAATAAGTTTCACGAGGATGGACAAAAATGTTCTATGTTATTTAGCTCAAATTGTCACCTTTTGTTGTATATATAAAACTTCATTGGGAGAAAAATCCTCTTATTGTTTCCTAAAAGCTAAACAGAACAGAATCAGTAACTATTGATTTGATCTTGAAAATATTTTCTAAACATTCCACCAATCTCCTCTAAGTATTTCTGGCATTCAGATACTTTGTAAGGCTGAATTTACATGATGCTTGTTACCAAGTTATACCTCAATCTCACAGAGAAACTGGGATTTATCCACTGACGTAATCCCTCACAATATTTGTAAATTCTACTGCTATCCAGGCAACGTCAGTAGAAGCATATCTAATAACACTAAACAGAAAGTCACGTTTACCATTTTTACACCCAAGTGGTCACTCGTTTCCTCATAACTTTTAGTCACTTGAGTGTTTAATTGTTTACAAAACTAAATTGAAAAGTCAAGGATGATTTTTTAAATTGTTTAATCATTTATTGTGTTATATGTATGATCTATTGAATATAGAAATGACTCATCCTGAAATAATATTTTACTAAATAAGTACATATATATAGAAGAAGACCAGCCTTTACCTAATCAAATTTCACATTCACAAATGTTACACTTAATTAACCAAATCGATTTTACCAATTTTAATTCCTTAATATTTGTTAAAAGCAGTAAATACATAAATCTTTATGTGAAAATAGATTCTTGATATTGTTGAGAGAGAAAAAATACTTCTCTTAAAGGATTGTGCATCCTCTACTTTTATGCTACTCCCCACAATCAATATAAAAGTCAACTTCGCTCTAGACTAGAGAAGAGAAGACCCTCCTAAGTAACTGATACTTGAGGTCTGGGACCAAGTCTTGTTTGTCTTTGTACCCTTGCCATAAAATACAAGTGCCTGGACCACAGCAGGCCCTAATAAGTATCGTTGATTGATCCACTGATTAATTTCACCATGTGCCTATAACTCTTCACTTTCTGTGTTGTGTTTACTGTGAAAATATATTGCTTTGGTATTATATAATAAATTACTCTTTTTGTTTGCTTAATTAAGAAGGATGATTATTCTTTCACTTATAATACCATTGGGGATCAATCACGACTGATCAATAGATGTAAATTAACACAGGTTGACAAGACAGTACCTGATCATGCTTTGACAATTTTGTTTCATATCTGCCACAGTCATGCACTTCTTTAGCTTTATATGTAGGCTCTAGGGAAGTTTCCATCAAGTGGAACAACTATATCAATAAGTTTTGTTACGTCTCTAATTAAATAGCTGGATGTCTGGACTTTTCCCCAAGGTTTATTGATCAGTTCTTATGATTGCCTTCCAATATATCTTTTATGACATTTTGTACTACATTCTTTGGAGTTCTGTGACTTATACTACTATAATAATTCCCTTATTAATCCATTATCCAAAGTTAAATGCAATCTTCTAATCTTAGCCTTTTAGAACAAGAAACAGTAGCCAAGAGGCTGTATCCTGTAACTTGTTTAATTTTTTCTTTAGTAACTATACGTCATTTACAAGATTTGCTCAAGCATAAGTAAGATTCACCTAGCCCAAACTCTCCAGTGAAAGGGCTTATCTCTGTATTTCTAGCAAATGCTTTCAGATGAGATTCATAATTAGCCAAGTTTGGGAATCGCTGATCTACCTCAGTCATCACTCTCATTTCTTTTTATTGTGCATAACATGGAGCTATAACACGCTGGAGGTGATTTCCACACGCTTCCTATCTTTGCTGCCATTAACCTATCCTGGATAGGTTATGACAACCTATCGGTGTCATTGAATGAACTGCCTTAGTTCCGTCATGAAGGAAACATAGTGAAATGAACTGAATCTTAGCTGAGAATATATAAACAAGGACTCTGAACGTGATTTTCTTTTGTGGTTTAATCAGCAATATGTGATCTAAGGGGTTTTAAAAAGATGTAAAGCTTTTTTTACCCACATCTGAATTCCCTGTTGAATCATTTGCACATTATTCTGCTGAGTTTGAAGTCATATTTCCAAAATGTTTATAGTGTGTAAATGTGATCATTGTGGGTAGGTTTCACTAACGATATTTCACGATATGGAAGGAAGACAAATTACCTGTGATGATTACTCCCCTTGCCACCTTCACATTTTTCCCGTAGGTATCATCATCGCTGACATATGAAAGCTGATATAGTCATTCTACATATCTACTACATGGTATTTAAATTATTTCTTTTTCTAGGGACTATAGCTAATTTCCCTTGTCATTCACACTGTGGTCACCAGTGCCCTATTTCTAAATTGACAAAGATCAAGGGAGCCATACCTGGCTAAATAAGTTAATTGCCTCAAAGAAGAGAGCCTATGATTTTAGTGCCACCAACCATCAGAGGCCATCTTCAAATGTATACTGCATATTAATGGCAAAGAGCTTTGTTTTCAGACAATTATTTTTTTATCACTTAATCTGCCCTTCGCGTAAGTAACTTGTTCATATAACAGCAACAGTGCAACACTGGCCAATGCTGCTTCATTTCCGTTTTTCTCTTAGGGCTACGGTATGTGCTATTTATACACGTTATCAGTTTTTATTAAGTGAAAGACAGTTGACCTTTAATATTATCAGGGCTAAGTGGATTTAGGCCAACTCTTCCATATCTAAGTATTTGCACTTTGACTCATAGTAGTTGGAACTTTGTTCCAACACTAGTTAAGAGCAATTTAAAAAATTCCTAATCTCTTTCTTTCAGAGACCCAAAATGTTCATCAATCCTTTGAAAGTAGGCATAAACAGAATCCTCCGGTGAAGTTTACTCTTAATCCTCTTTCACAGGTTACAATCTATCTCCCAACCTCTCAATATGCATGGGCCCCCCCCCCCACATACATATCCTAGATAGAGTCACTTCTATCTTAACTTGCTGCCCTAAGGAAGTGCATAGTTGCTATGCATTTTTACAGCACATATTAACACAATGCATAGATAAGTCAAATACAAGTGCTTAGAATGGATGGCAGAAAGAGATGCTTATAATCATAATATTCTTAGTGTTTCTTCCAGATAGAAAAAATCACCTTAGGAAGAAATTTCACTTCTTGATAAATCATAAAATGTATTTCCACACTTGGTCTTAGCCAGAAGGCTGAGAAGTGCTAATAAAATGTATTTCCAGTGATAGGAAGTTCAACCCACCTTTTCTACCAGTTTTTAAGATAACAGTAGCAACACATTGCTGGGTTATGGTGGGCAGGTTATTTTTAGTTCAACAAAGGGATGATAATAATTGTTATGGGGACTTCCCTGGTGGTCCAGTGGTTAAGACTCTGGGCTTCCACTGCAGGGGGCATGAGTTCGATCCCTGGTCAGGGAAGTAAGATCCTGCATGCCATGCGGTACAGTCAAAAATTTTTTCAAATAAGTAAATTAATTAACAATACTAATAATAATTGTCATGAAAGCTAGTAACCAGACATTTTTGAAAGATGGTTGTCTCCCTACTAAGAAAGTTTGCATGAAAATAAACTTTGGTTACTTCGTCTTGATTGATAATTTGTTGAGTATCTGCTAAGTGTCACCTTTGAGTAACAGAGTGTGATTCAGGGAGGTTATTTGCCAGAGTAGTACAAAGCTTTCTAGTATATTAAAATTAGTATAAAATCTTCTGAAATAACTATCTTTATTGTATTTATTTTACA
The DNA here is from genome assembly GCF_003676395.1 of Aethalodelphis obliquidens. NCBI lineage: Eukaryota > Metazoa > Chordata > Mammalia > Artiodactyla > Delphinidae > Aethalodelphis > Aethalodelphis obliquidens. The sequence goes on from NW_020837980.1 coordinate 10,980,146, forward strand.
GATGAGAAAACAGAGGCTAGGATTTAAATGAATTACCCCAAAATCATGGATTTAATCATTGATCTCTGTCCGACTCCAGAGATGGCACTGTTTTTTTGTTTGTTTTTGGTTTTTTGGGGTTTTTTTTGCGGTACGCAGGCCTCTCACTGTTGTGGCCTCTCCCGTTGCGGAGCACAGGCTCCAGACACGCAGGCTCAGCGGCCATGGCTCACGGGCTCAGCCGCTCCGCGGCATGTGGGATCTTCCCGGACCGGGGCACGACCCCGTGTCCCCTGCATCGGCAGGCGGACTCTCAACCACTGCACCACCAGGCAAACCCCAGAGATGGCACTTTTAAACACCAGAGAATGGAAGTAGAAAGATGGGGGTGGTATCGAATGGAGATTTGTGCATTGGAATCTAGGAAATGCAGAATTATTGGGTGTCAGGAAGAGTGAGGACTGGGCCAGTTCTAAAGACCGTCCACTCTCTGATACTGTCTCTCTGTCTCAAGCTTCTCAGCTTCCTCTTCCCTTCTGAGCTGCCATTTCCATCCCTCTGTCCACTCCTTCCTCATCTTGTGTGTGGCCTTTCTGACCATTCCTATCTTAGATGAAATCTTGGAGCCCCTGGGCCCACAACTCACTATCTTCACTTCTCAGATTGTCTGTTTCCAAGTACCCAGCAAGGAATCTACTTTGTCCAGCTGATCTTTTGATCTTATGTGTGACTGGACAAATTTGCATCACTTCACTTTGGGTCAAGAATCAATCTCTGGCCTAAAAAGCTGTGGCCAGAAGGTCTGAGCCAATTGGAAGTCATGTCTTCTGCTGAGGTGAATTTCACACAGTCTGGAGAGTGACCTGAAAGCAAGAATACAAACCCCACTCTCAACCAGTAGTTCCAGGAAAAGAGCGATGAAACTGGGCTGGCTACTGATTATTTTCAGAAGAAAAAGGAAAATTGGAAGGAGGGAGAACCATTCTTCAATCACATGAGCACTCAAGTGAGGTAGTTGACTAAACTCTCGTGCATTCTTCACATGTTCGCATACCCTACCTTTGCTCCAGAGAGAAGCAAAGTCCAAAGAAGGATATAATTTTCTTTTAAAATAAGAAAACAAGACAAAATCTCCTGCCATAAGTAACTTCCAAATATTGACTTTTTAAGCCCAAGTTTTATGTCCCTGTGGCAATGACTGCATAACACACAGCCTGTGAGACATTTCCTCACAGCCACCCATTCAAAATGAGCAGTGACACTCACCTAGAGCTGCACCATCCTTCTCATTTCAGGATCCCCAGCACATATGACAATCACAAGCATACTTTAGATAGAAGCACCCATTTCTCCCAGTGATCTATCACTTCCATTTCTAAGTGCCAAGCACTTGGCCCAGACACTGAATTCACTGTGTCCTTGGCAAACAGGAAAGAGAAAGTGGCAGAAGGCAGGTTTGGGGGGTGACACAATTTCACCTGAAAATAGGAGCTTCTTTTCTTTGTTCCCACCTGACAACTTCCAGCATATATTAAATGCAGTAAAATATTATATTGGAAACGCAAGGCATCTAGGCTTTTGGCCAAAAACGTAGGGAAAAAATTAGCAAGCCTAGTATTTCATGGGAAATTCTTGGCTTAAATAATATTTTAATAAAGCTTAGCTACATGTGCCAATAAAACATAGAGATGACAGAATGATTTATGATTTAAATATCATATAATCGCTGAAGTGTCTAGTACCATCTTATATCAAACAACATAAGAGAAGCAAATTCCCGGGGGCACAGAAGAAAGGAGCAATGTGAAATCAATGCAGATATCAGTAGAGTGCATATTGCATAAACCATCTCATTAAAAATTGGATGAAAGGATAATAATAGCTAACATATCTTGAGAAGATATAATATGAGCCTTAGAAGTATACTCTCATTTAATCTTGACAAAAGCTTTATAAGGTAAGCATTATTATCCCCATTTTAGAATTGAGGTACAGATTGGCTAATTTGCCAAAGGGTTAGTGGAAATGAGATGCAAACTCAGGCAACCTGATTTCCAGGCTCATACTCATAGCCATGTGCTATACTAGACTAATGATTAAATTAATCATTTAACTTTCCTTGGGAATAAATTATTTATATTATATATATATTATTATAGATCATATATATTATATATGATCTATAATAACAAAGAATTATGTCAGTCTACATAGAATATATTGAAAAAGAAACCGGACCAGGAATTAGAAGACCTGGATTCTAGTTTCGATTCTATCACATATCGAATGTATGGCCTTGGACTTATTGAAAGCCTGAGTTTCCATCTCCTCATTTGCAAAAAGGAAAACAAGATGGCGTGATAACAACCGCCTGCTGGCCTCATCGAGTTTTTGTGAATCTTTTAAATTAAATGATGGTGAAAGAATTTTATGATTTGAAAAGCACATTCTGGTATGAAATATCAGCATTGAGAACCCACTACATATACCACATCTTAATAGTACTATAGGGATTTTTTAAGTCAGAAAATAAGCTTTTCCCTTTTTAAAAAACTTGATATGATTCTAACTTTACAATGGTGAGATGATATATTCAAGCTGAAATATTATATAAAAATGGCTCCAGAATATTGATATCCTTGGGGTTCTGGAAAGGGCAAATGCAAAAGCAGTCTTCTGGGGTACAACCTACCTGTCCTGGGGAGGACATAAAAAATTAAGTGAACTCACACTCAAAATTAAAACCACCAGGATGGGAATCAAGAGACACAACAAATAGGGATATTAGCACAAGAATGAGAAATAATAAAACAATCTATAAGAGATGTAAAAATATGGATGTTTGCCAAAAAGGATGTGAAAACGTGCTCAATATCATTCTTCATCAGGAATGCAAATTTAAAATTAAAAAAGAAACAAACAGCTACCTACCCACTGAAATGACTAAAACCACAAAGACTAACAATACCAAGTGTTGGTGAAGGTGGGACTCTGACACATTGTTGGAGAGAGTGTAAATGGCACAACCAATGTCAAAAACTGGCTGTTTCTACTAAGACTAAATATGTGCCTTTACCAGGACTCAACATTTCCACTCCTGGGCACCTATCCAAGAGAAATGAGTGCTTATGTCCACAAAAAGACTTGTACAGAAATGTTAAGAGCAGCTTAATTCATAAGAGTGAAAAAAACCAAAAAAAAACCCAGCCCAAATGCCCAACAATGGGAAGATGGATAAATAATGGTGGCTTATCCACTCAAGGAAATACTATTCCTGGTGTATGAAACAACATAGCCAAAGCTCACCAATATTGTATTGAGTGAAAGAGGGCAGATACCAAAGAATATCTTTATACATGATTCCATGTATACCAAGCTAAGCAACAAGCAAAACATGCCAATGATAAAATAAGCCATAACAGACTGAGCTCTGGTGGGGAGCAATTACAGTCTGGAAAGAGGCAGAAGGAAATCTTCTAGGGTGATAGACGTGTTTTATGTCTTGATTTGTAATCTGTATGGCAGTTACATAGTTGTTTACATGGGTTTTTTAAAAGGTAGGAAAAAGAAATTAATTTAAAATAACCAAATAGAATGTCTAGAAAAGAAAAAAGCCATTAAAATTAAAAATTCAATGAACAGATTAAACAGCAATTAAGCTTAAATGATGAGAGACTTCTTCCATTGGAAACAGATCTAGAACGCACCTGGAATGCAACACAGAACAAGCTGATAGAAAATAAGAAGGACACTGAAATGTAGAAAACAAACTAGTTACCAGTGGGAAGAGGGAAGGGGGGAGGGGCAACATAGGGGTAGGGGATGAAGAGGTACAAATTATTATGTATAAAAAAAGCTACAAGGATATATTGTACAACACAGGGAATATTGCAAATATTTTATAATAACTATAAATGAAGTATAATCTTTAAAAATTGTGAATCACTATATTATACACCTGTAACATATAATGTACAGCGAGTATATTTCAAAAAAAAAAAGAACACTGAAAAGATATGGAGGATAGGGACTTCCTTGGTGGTACAGTGATTAAGAATCCATCTGCCCAACCCTCAGAATGGGAGAAAATATTTGCAAACGAATCAACGGACAAAGGATTAATCTCCAAAATATATAAACAGCTCATGCAGCTCAATATTAAAAAAAACAACCCAATCCAAAAATGGGCAGAAGACCTAAATAGACATTTCTCCAAAGAAGACATACAGATGGCCAAGAAACACATGAAAAGCTGCTCAACATCACTAATCATTAGAGAAATGCAAATCAAAACTACAATGAGGTATCACCTCACACCAGTTAGAATGGGCATCGTCAGAAAATCTACAAACAACAAATGCTGGAGAGGGTGTGGAGAAAAGGGAACCCTCTTGCACTGTTGGTGGGTATGTAAATTGATACAGCCACAATGGAGAACAGTATGGAGGTTCCTTAAAAAATTAAAAATAGAATTACCATATGATCCAGCAATCCCACTACTGTGCATATACCCAGAGAAAACCATAATTCAAGAAGACACATGCACCCCAAGGTTCATTGCAGCACTATTTACAATAGCCAGGTCATGGAAGCAACCTAAATGCCTGTTGACAGACAAATGGATAAAGAAGTTGTGGTACATATATACAATGGAATATTACTCAGCCATAAAAAGGAATGAAACTGTGTCATTTGTTGAGACGTGGATGGATCTAGAGACTGTCATACAGAGTGAAATAAATCAGAAAGAGAAAAACAAATATCATATATTAACGCATATATGTGGAACCTAGAAAAATGGTACAGATGAACCGGTTTGCAGGGCAGAAACTGAGACACAGATGTAGAGAACAAACATATGGACCCCAAGCGGGGAAAGCGGCGGGGGAATGGGGGTGGTGGTGTGATGAATTGTGAGATTGGGACTGACATGTATACACTGATGTGTATAAATTGATGACTAATAAGAACCTGATGTATAAAAAAACAAATAAATTTTTTTAAAAAAAAGAAAGCAGGGATCAAAATCTAAAATCATAGATGCATGAAGAAACCCTCAAAGGATATGCAGACACTCACAATAGTGGTTGCCAGAAATAGGCGATAGTGGGAACTGGACAGATCAGCATCATGGAAGGGAGGTAGACCTCTCACTGAATAATTTTTTATATGTTCTAATATTTGATCAGTGTGAATATATGCTGTTTTTCATATAAGAGAGTATATGAAAAACAGCATATTTTGTTTATTAATAAGACAAAAATGCAACCTGGAAAAAAAAAAAAGAATCCGTCTGCCAATACAGGGGACATGAGTTCGAGCCCTGGTCCGGGAAGATCCCACATGCCGCAGAGCAAATAAGCCCGTGCACAACAACTACTGAGCCTGCACTCTAGAGCCTGTGAGCCACAACTACTGAGCCTGCGTGCCACAAGCACTGAAGCCCATGCGCCTAGAGCCCGTACTCTGCAACAAGAAAAGCCACCACAATGAGAAGCCCACGCACCGCAACGACAAGTAGCCCCCGCTCACTGCAACTAGAGAAAGCCTGTGTGCAGCAACGAAGACCTAATGCAGCTAAAAATAAATAAATAAATTTATTCTAAAAAAAAAAGTTATAGAGGATAGATTTAGAAGGTCTGAAAGAGGGATCCCAGGAGGAAAAAAAGAGAATGAAGAGGATTCAAAGAGCCAGGAACTATTCCTAAAAAAATTTGGACTCAGATGATTTCAAAAAGTGGCTAACCCTATTCTGTTTAAACTATTCCAGTCCATAGAGAAGGAATATGCATCAATTTTTTTACGAAGACTCATAACATTTACCCCAAATCAGGCAGAAATAAGACAGAAAGAATAATACAGACTAACTCACATACATATCTATGCAAAAATCCTAAATAAACAGTAGGAAAGACAATCCAGCCTTATATTAAAATAATAATTTATCACGACCAAGTGGAGTTTATCACAGGAATGTAAAAACAATTTGACTCTTTTTTTAACCTAGTAACATAATTCACCCTATTAACTGGCCAAGGAAGGGAAAAAAAGTCACTTTGGTATATGCTAAAAAGGTCTTTTATGTAATTCATCATCCATTATTGAATTTGAAAAGTAGAAAAAGCACACTACCTCAAAATGATAGCCATGTAAACTATATATTCTGGAAGCATTTTCTCAAAATCACTAAAAAGAAAACATGTCTGATATCACCATTATTATTTACTATTGATCTGAAAATACCAACAAATGCAGGCTAAGAAAAATATACACAAATTATAAATTAATTAAATACTAATTAAAGAAGTTACATTAAAGTTATAATTATTTTAGAAAATATTATGTTTTAATATTTAATTTAATATGTTTAATTATAATAAATTAATATGTTTAATTTATTAATATAATTTATTAATAAATTAATATTAATTTAATATTTAATTTAATATGTTTCATTGGCCTATGCTAAATCCTTTACACACTTACCTCATTTAATCTATACAACTCGAAGAGGTAGATGCTAGCGTCTCCATTGTACAGAAAAGGCAATTGAGGCTCAGAACGATTTAGTGTGTTGCTCAAAGCCACCAACCAAGGAAATGGCAGAACTGGTCATTGATCTCACATCCTTCTGACTCTAAAACTATGTGAACTTAAACAAAAGGTATATTTCATGCATCTTCCACAATTCCTCAATTTCAAAAAAAAGACTCAATTGCATAATAAATTTCTGTAGGTTTATAGAGAGGAGATCATTTTATTACCCCATTTATTCTGACAATAAATGAGGTAATTTGACATTTTAGATTAGCAACAAATATCAAATATTTAATTCTAATTTGAACCTGTTTAGAAAAATGGTCTTGTAAAAACTTTTCTGGCACAGGTAATTTTTACCTAAAGGAAAATTCAGGTCATTTAACAGCAGAAAAAAAAATCCTGGCAAATGATCATTGGGGCCAATAGTCTAAATATCACTTTAAAATTTTCAACCTCTATAATCCCTCTGCAGCAGGCATTTTTGAAAGGTGGCAATAAGGAGTCACCTTACTGAGAAAGTTCTGGAAAATCTCAGGTTTCTCCTACCAAGCACTGCATGTGTCACTGATTTTTCAAAACATAGTGATATGAAAGCTTAGCAATGGATCAAGACATTGTTGGGAATAGCTGTTTCCCCAAGAGCTTCAGAAAAGCCTATAGCAAGATAGATCCCAGGATCCTGCAAACTTGCCTTTCTTCTGCACAGAATATCAAGGCATAATTTCAAGGTCTGGAAAAACAAATAGTGACAGCCACTATTATTCATCTCCTCTTGGACGAGACCCTACCAGCTTTATTTAGTACTAGCATTTTGTACACTAACAGCAGAAAATAATTACCGCGGGTACTCTCTACTTGATTGAAGGAACCACTTGTCTCTTGGAGACACTATTACAGTAAACCAGACATGTTGATTTCCTGGGTCTCTATTTTATTACCAGTATCTTGGCTGGCTCCCTTTCAGTCCTCTGTCTTGATTAAATTCAGGAGTTGAGGAGATGCCAGTACAAGTACTGGACAGTTAGGATTCTGAAGGTTGGTGAGGTCTCAAAAATAATACTTAAGTCTATAAAATGATATTATCATGTATTTTCTTTTCTTAGTCTTAGATTAAGAAAGATAGTTAAATAATAGTTAAAGGAATCTGGGGGTCTATCCTTCCCCCCGTCCCACTGCCATACAGCTCTGAGGTCTTTCTGACCATCACTAAACCAAAACAAGCCTAATTTATTAATAAGAACTGACGGGCTTCCCTGGTGGCGCAGTGGTTGAGAACCCGCCTGCCGATGCAAGGCACACGGGTTCGTGCCCCGGTCCAGGAAGATCCCACATGCCGCGGAGCGGCTGGGCCCGTGAGCCATGGTCGCTGAGCCTGCGCGTCCGGAGCCTGTGCTCCGCAACGGGAGAGGCCACAACAGTGAGAGGCCCGCGTACCTTAAAAAAAATAATAAAAAAATAAGAACTGACGTTTTTAAGTACTTAGACCAGTCACTATCCTCATCACTTTATATGGATTGTGTCCTCTTGTTCTCATAATAATTCTATGAGTTTCTTAAACCTAAGTGAACAGCAGAATCTCCAGGGGAACTCTTAAATGTGCTTTATTAGAAGTGTTTATACCTTCTCATGAAAGATATTTTAATTTGGGGGCCAAAGATATTATATCTTATTCTATCCTTCCTCCATAAAAGCCTGGAGGAGCCTAAAATAATGTAACCAGGTGTTTCCCACATAGCTGGATCATGGATTAACAATCATCCCTTTGAGATATTATTCAGTGAAAAGAGTTTAGGATTAGGGGTCAGATGTTTTGAGTCTGTTGTAGCTGGCCACCTGCTAGGTATTGGTTTTACACATCATCGTGCTATACTCAAATTGACTGTTGTGTAGGATAAGGACAATAACCTAATTCTCACATAGCTGTTCCCAAATTAGTTCAATAGTTTTCATCACCTAGAATACGCAGACTCTGAATCTTTATTCATTGGGTGAATGGAGAGATGGATAGATCAGTGAATGCACTTCCCAGTTTTCCCATCTCATCTCCTGCTTTTCCTCATTTCCATCGGATACATGGATCTTGTTACTATTCTTCAAACACACCAAGCAAGCTTCTTCCCACCTCAGAGCCTTTGCTCCCAGGCTGCCTGAGCCCCTGGCTGATTCTTTTTTCAAATTTTACCTTCTTAAAGAGGCCTTTTCTGAACCCTATGTAAAATTGCCAATCGCTGGCCCCAGTTACTCTCAATCCTTATCCTGCTTTACTCTCTTTATAAGTTTCAAAACCATTGATAATTATAGAATATATTATTTGTCTACTTGTTCACTAACATCTTCCTCCCTAAGAATGCATTGGAGCAGGGACTTGGTTTTGTTCACCTGGCTGTATATTAAAAGGTAGTGACTGTTATGAATGCCCCCTTCCTGACTCGCAGATCCACACCTGTGAGCTGGCAGAAGTTTGAGGCCTTAAGCATGCAAACTGGATGGAGATCTTTTTCATTGAAGGTTCTAATGGATATCCTTAAAGAAAGGGGGTACCTAATTTAAAGGAGACGGAGGCTCTTTTGCACATAAATAGATACGTATCTCAAAAAGAAATGTTCTCTGAACTCACTGGAACAGATAAGTACGAAGAGTTATATTGTCATTCCCATTTCATGATAACTCCAAAAAAGTGAGTTTATAACATGCTGTTTTGATTACTAGTTTATGTAACAGTTTTATTAAGCTGATTCCAAAGCAATATGTTCCAAGGTGGTTTATGTGAGGACACTAATAAAGCAGCATACCAAGCAAATAGACCAACTGTTATTTGGGCTGCTAACATGAACCGTTTCCATTGTCATTTTGAAGACTCTCCAAATTCTTAAGTCTAATACAGCTCAGGAAAACCAAGAGCTCTAAATTCACAAGTCACGTCAAAGGCAAGGTCATCAAACGCTAGGACTTCACCCTTTGGTCTCAAGAGTACTTTCAAGAATGTCACTGATTTGTATTTGGTAATCAAAGCAGCAGACAAACAGGAAAATCGTCAGTCTTTCTCCCCTTGTTGGAAGGCACCTGACAAACTTCTTTTCTTAGGAAAGTGAGAAATGCAGAAACGTCTTTATCTGCAAATGAAATGCGCGTAGGGTCTAAAAGGAATCTAACAGATATTTACTTATAAGTGAATAGATATCCTTGAATTGCTTCCCAATTACTGCATAAATTTCTCCGGGATGTAACATGAGCAGACAGATTCTTACAGGATTCCTGAAGAGTCAAGAAAATCATAAAATTTAAGGTTAGCTCTGTTCTAAACTCATTATAGGTCTTCTCTAGGAGTAATGCACAAATTAGTCTTCACTCTTGAAAGAGCAATTAGAAGATCATAGAACAGTTAAGAAAACCTTAAGTGGATGACAGCAAAAAATAGTGATTAAATAAGTAGACCAATAAAATAAGCCTGAAGCAGTAAATGTGTTCTTGAAAAATTGATTTCCTTCACAAATTTCTCAGAGGTAAATTTAAATGTTCATTATTTGGCCCATAATATGAAAAGAGGATGATCAAAGGGGGAAGAACTAGAGATCAATTAATAATATATATTGAGCAGCTACTGTGTGTCCAGAAAGAGGTCTGGGGATACAGATATGTCTCCATTAGGTTCAAAAGTTGTCAAGAGAAACATAACTAGCAAATGCCAAGTTTAGACAAGTTTAGTATTTAAACAAGTTTAGCACTGGGGACCTGGAGTGGTCAGGAGAGTTGCTGAGGAAGGAATGGATAGTTTGAAGGGAGGAGGAAGAAAAGGTCAAGAGAGAAGGGAGAGGTGATGAGTAATGAAATCTTTGCAGACAGATATGGCCCTAGACTTCAAGGAGATCTCCAAGCTTCAGATTACCTGCGTGGGCTGTGAGAAATGGCTGCAAACATGTAAAGGAAGGAAAGACAAGAGGTAGAGTAAGTGCAAGAAAGAGAGAAACACCATGTTGACAGCACTCTTCCTTCTTTCCTTCATTTGACAAGTATTCGTTGAGTACCCACTTCTAGGAGCTAGGAACAATTCCAGACACTGGGTCTGTAGTATTAACAACAAGCTATGTGCCCTCATGCAGCTTCCATTCAGTGCAGAAAAACTAGCTAAAGGAAAAAGACATAAAGAGTTGGTTTTTAAAAATGTCAGGAAGGGAATGGAAAGAGAAAAGAAAGAGAAAAGTCTGTAATATTTCTACAGTACACATTCTCCATCTTTTTTCCAAATGGCTATTTGTTTTCTAGGCATATTATTGCCAAAAATTTACCTATTAACTTCTTAAAATTAACTTTCGTTATGTGCATCCTTAGTGCCCTTACTCTGAATTAATCAGTTTAAAGCATTAACTATTAAAAAGTAGGGTACAGAGTTCGTCACTTCAAAACAATTCAAAACTTGACTTGAAACTGCATATGTGGAAGAATATATGTCACTAGAAAAAAACTGAATCCCAAATATGTGTTATAGCAGAAGACCAGAATTTTCATAGGATTCCTACATGGATTTATTTGTTGCCAATCTTCTCATAATTCTCCTCAACACTTCACCTCTTCTTATTCAATTTTCCTACTATTTCTCTGTCGTCACAGTAAATGTCACAGTCGCCGATGACTTTACCCTCTCCCAATACTGACTTTGTAGCATTCCTTTTGCATACATTTGTATACTGTCCACTGACATTGCTTATTAGCCCCAGACCTCATTCCTTCTCTGATTAACACAATAGTTTCCAGGGTCCCCTTCTGCCAATCACAGAAGTTTGGAGCCTAAGGGACTCGACTTAGCAATGCACCTTCAAAGCCATCTTGGCCTCTTTTTCCTGGTCAATCCTCTTAAAGCAGGCACTTGCGGTGTTCTCTAATCAAAATCCTTCCATGGCTTACCACCACCTCCTAAAGACAGTCCAGACTCCCTTTTTAGAGGATTTAAGGCTGTCTACGTTTTTTTTGTTTGTTTTTTTTTTTCTGAGGCACCAACATGGTTGTCAACCTTACCCTTCCCATTCATTGACTCAAAAGTATTCTTTGAGCCCCTCTAGAGCCCTCAGTTTCATGGGTTGTGGGGAAGGAGGAAGGGGATGGGACAAGTACATGAATAACCCATTACGTGTTCAGAGAGGTGGTGACAAAGGCTGCTCAGAGAGCACTGGACTCAAGCATCCAGTCCTGCTCTTTTGCTGACTTTGTTTCATCAGTGCTGATTAAATTAGTTTGTTATTAAAACATGGCCCACTCTTGTCGATCCTCCCTCATGATCTTCCATCTCAGTAGGAAGAAGGTCTTTTCTCTGCTTTTCTCTAAACCCAAATACATCTGGTCTTTCAAAGACTAGATCAGACGCCAAATAATCCATGTAGATTTCTTTCCTTAGTCTTCTAGGCTTAATATGTCTTGTTTAGTTCTATTTCCATTCTCATTCTAATCACATCCTTGCTTCAATTAGAGTTTATTATCAAATCCATGTCTTTTACTGCAACTGTCTACCTCTTAAGAACAGCAACTGTGATTATATATATATATATATATATATATATATATATATATATATCTCCATATCCCTTCCCCAAATAGGTGTTTGATGAATATTCCCCCAGCTAAAATAATAGGGAATAAATCGTACACCAAACAATTCTAAAATGGAATGATGAGGGGATTAACTGTACAATGTGATCCCCACACACTTGTAGTAAAACTGCCACATAAATTACTGTAAAAATTCACAACAGTAGAGGAGAGAGCTACCACTAACAGACGAGGATCCCCAGGCTCAAACTGAAGGGGTTAAGCAGCTCTATCTGCAAGGGGGAAAAATGATCCTTCATTTGCCTTCATCAAAGACTAATTTTAGGTCTCTTGGTAATTAAATGAACACATTGTTTATGCTCCATACACTTTCTGTCCTGAGTCTTGGAAAATACATGAAATTTCCAAGAATTAAAGTTTCCATTAACACAAGTGCCAAATCAGGAGGCCTGACCTGTGGGAGAAAGCACATTTGTCTTTGCTGGCTCCTTTTCAAAAAGCTACAGAAAGATATTTACTGTATAACTTTCTTGTGCGTAATGGCTCTTTTTTATCATTGAGGCCATCTAGACAAGACCGAGAAGCTGCCACATTTCAGAAAGCCACCAATTACTGAAGAATGACGGTTTGAGTTCTGAAGTGTTGACTGCAGTCCCTGTTCGGGGTAAAATTTTTGTATTGGAAGAGACTTCGAGCGGTTTTCTTCTTCCACTTTTTTTTTTTTTTTTTGTCGTAGTTGTGTGTTTGTGTGTGTATTTAATTCCCTGAGAACCAGCTTTGGCTGGCGAAGAAATATGTCAACACGAAGTGGGTTTCAGAACACTGCTTCCACTTATCATCCCTACTAGACGGAAATTTAATGTAAATCAGTATGTGTGCACGCAGCCTGGATGCGTCAGAAGACTATTTTCTGATCTCTATATCTGGTTTTATGTAACCTGAAGTAGCACAGTTATCTACCCAGGTTAAAAAAAAAAAAATCTCTTTACGTCAGTGAACTCGAACTCAGAAAGTTCTCTCCCCGGAGCTGGGAGCCTTTTAAAGACATGCGTGTCACGCTGGCTGCGGGTGGTCGCAGCTACTGGGAAAAAGGCTGGTTCTACAGGCCCCGCCCTCCACCCCCCCGTCGCCCCTCCCTCCGGCGGGCTCCCTACCTCCCCGGGTCTCGCCTCTCCCCCACCCCCTCCCTCCCTCATCTCAGCAATTTCGGCCTCAGAGGTCTGGCGCGCGTCAAAGCCCGAAGTGGGAGGCTGATTTGTGGAGCATCACGCCCCAGCTCCTCTCCCCAAGCCTCTCCTCCGTCGTCGGCAGCGGCCAAGGGATAGAGCCGAGCAGGGGGAGGGGAAGAGCGACACCCATCCCCCTCCCTCCAGCCCTCCCCGCGTTCAGATTCAACTGCACCTTTTATTATTTTAACTCTTCTCCCTAGGACGCGCGGCCCCGGGATCTGTCCCTCCGGCAGTCGCGGTCCCCGCTCCCGCGCCCGGAGATGGGACAGCGAGGGACCCGCTCGCGGTCGGCCGGCGTGTGCGGGGAGGTGCGGCCGCTGCGCCCGCTCGCCAGAGTCTGTAAGTTTCAACGCTCCTCTAAGCGGAGGGGAGGGGGAGGCTGAACGCGTCCCCGCAAACGATTGAAAATGCAGAACACGGGCGAGGTTGACAGCGTCGGATGGAATTTCGGGGCACACTCTTTTAATTGACTCTATCCGCAGCCCGCAGGCTATTGTCCGGGGTTTTTCCTGCAGCTTGTATGTTTGATCCCTTCGTCGTCAAGAAGTTTTCAAGCTATTACATTATGAGTTCCAGTGGGATTTTTAAAAGAAAAAAAAATGCAAGTCACACTTCTTTCAAATTTAAAATACCTCTACGTAATTTTCAGGTTACATAGCACATTGCTTATTATTATTTTGTCGAATTACAAGAAACATTTATACTACGCAGGAGCTCACGGCCTTTGCCTATTTCTAAAAATAACAGAAAAAGAATTTCCCCTCTTTACGTTTAATATTGCTACATCATGTGAATAGTTTAGTAAATAGATCCTTAATTTTCCTCATAGACGTCGCGTGCTGGTATCCTTGCACTAATCTACAGACGCGGGTAATTTCAGAATTATCACTGAGCCTGCTGTTTACAGGAAGGCTCTTGGTTTTGTTTAACTAAGACTGTGCTCTTATGTGTTCAAAACGATAAGGAATATTAAAACAGTTCTGGTTCAGACCAAGTAATTTTTCCGGGATCCAAGAACTCAAGCACTAACTAGGCTCGTGTTTAGATTAATAAGATCATACCTTTAGCTTTGCACGTCACCTGGAATGTATAGACACACCCCTACATGCAAGGACTGAAGAGGTGAGGAAAATAGGGGGAAAAGTTTTTAATCTTCGTTTCCCTCCTGCAGGACGGGTCTCGAGGGAAGGAGAGGCAGGTCGGAGACAGGTGCATAGGCTGGCTATGGTGACGGGACGATGTTGGCCAGAAAGAGCATCATCCCCGAGGAGTATGTGCTGGCGCGCATAGCCGCGGAGAACCTGCGCAAACCGCGCATCAGGGACCGCCTGCCCAAGGCCCGCTTCATCGCCAAGAGCGGGGCCTGCAACCTGGCGCACAAGAACATCCGGGAGCAAGGACGGTTCCTCCAGGACATCTTCACTACCTTGGTGGACCTGAAATGGCGCCACACCCTGGTCATCTTTACCATGTCGTTCCTCTGCAGCTGGCTGCTCTTCGCCATCATGTGGTGGCTGGTGGCCTTTGCCCACGGGGACATCTATGCTTACATGGAGAAAAGTGGGATGGAGAAAAGTGGCTTGGAGTCCACCGTGTGTGTGACTAACGTCAGGTAAGAATGCAGCGGGATGAGGCAGGGGTGGAAAACAGTACAGAAAAAGAGATGAAACTGTCCTTTCTCTTTTCACTCTGTTATTTTGTTGCAAGTGAACTAAAGAGTTTGTTTCAGTACCTTCAGAAGCAAAAAAGTAAAAACATAACAACAACAACAAAACCAATCCAATGTATTAAAAATCTTCTCAGATGCAGCTTTATGGATGACGAGTCTTTGAAAATGTAGCACTTCAATCCTTTGAGCTGGCCTTGAAAATATTATACCAGTTATTTTAAAATGGTCGTGGTTCAAAGGATTCCACAGAGCGCCTTCCTCAGAAAAACCACATACTGAGTTTTCAGTCTGAAAAAGCTGCTGTCCATAGTTCCAGCATCCACAAGGCAATATCTCTGATCAACAAAAAATATTGTGCAAATGCTAGTAATGTTTTTCCACAACTTCTCTTACCTGTGACATTTTCAGAAATAATGAGAAAAATGGAAAACACTGGTGGAGAGGTGTTCTAGCTTAAAAAAAATTTTTTTAATCCACCAGAAATGAAATAAACATAAGCCCTTCTTTATCAAGATTATCTTAAATAGCTGATTGCTTGCATTGAATTCCAAAATTAGAAGTTATGCTGAGATTCAGAACTAGAAAAAAATTATTTTTTAATGGAGATTGGTCCAAATTTTTAATGGAAGAGATTATGTAGAAGTGACTTCGTGTTGTGGTTTTCTCTAAAAGTTTTAGTAGGATAGGAAGACAGTTCCTAGATTGCCCTAATTTTGCTTTTTTTCTCTTATATTGTAAATATTTCAAAGATAAGTAAAGTGAATTTGATTTCAGTGATTCTCCTCTCATAGTTTCACATGGCCTAAGAACATTTACTTGGAGTGATTTGTCTCTTATGTTGTTGGAAGATGGAAAAAGGTAATATCAATTGCAAAAATATGCACTCTGCAGTGAAACATTAGTAGTTATGCTAGCAACTTTTCCAGGACCTTTTCTCAATATATTCCAAATTCACATAATTCATAAAGCAAAGCAACTGAGTAAGCACCATTCTTCCAGGAAACTGTAAAGAATAAGACCTTTGATGACCCTGAAATCTTATGAAATTAGCATACCGCTGCAAGAAGCAGAAACTCAGACTGTAAACTTGTCCATCCTTCCATTGCCTGAATAGTTGCAATGCCAGCTTATCAAGGGGGGTTGCGGTATTTGTCGTAGAGATCACATGCCACAGATTTCAGCTCAGATTTTGAGGAGAAAAACAAATTGAATCGATCCATTGCCTTTACCATCGAGTTAGATATTGTTTTCTTGTCTTAAACTTGCCACAGACTTTTGTCTCAAAGAAAATATAGATGAGGAATGTAGGTGATCATCAGTACACCAAATATAAAGGAACAAAATACTGTGTTTAACGGGTATATGTAGGTCAGATAGCATTATCTATAATATTTCTCTTTAAGAAATTTATTGGCACTGATGTTGGTGAATCATTTTCTTATCAAGGTACATTTTTAATAAACATGAAGTAGATACACATAAAAAGAGATAAAAGAAACAGAAATGATAAACCTCGGAAAAATAAAGGACAGATTTTATTCACAAGACGAATATATTGGCTTTTCCTGTGGGAAAAAAGTCATTAAGCAATTTATTAAAGATATGTCATCAAAAGTGAGATATTTTCAATGATTTTGTAAAAGAACTTGATGGAGTGCACTGGTTATTAAAAGCTGTTTTACTGCTAGCTTTTATTGTTCAACAAGAGGTGTTCTGAGGCATGTTTATCCCCCTGATGTATTCCTGCTGGTTTGAACATTCAATTCACTATGAGAAATGGCATCACAGATACAAGGAGACACACTTGATCTTATCAGTATGAGAGTTTTAGCATTTTATTTATTTATTTTTCATTAGGTGATTCTCTAAAGCATATTTCTTTTTTAAAAATTTTTATTAAAATATAGTTGATTTAATCTTAGCATTTTAAATTGCACTTCTTACCTAAAAAAATAGTATTGGACATCTTGTAAGGTTAAAATCTTACTGGTTTTATTTTAGCATTGTGGTACTATTTATACTTCGATGCAACATACAATTTAATCTTAACCAACCGTACATAATACTTTTTCACCAAAAAAAAAAAAAAAATAGAAACAGAAAAAATCTCTATTCTCTCCCAAAAGGGATTTAAAAGATGACTAATAATATGTCTAATTCTTTGCATTTCCTTTCCTTTCATAAGTTCAGTGTCTCACCTTGTCATCAGAACCGAAAACAACTGATTGTAATGAACATTCTCCAGTGTATCCAAATAACATTTAACATTCTCCTTCCAGGCTGGCTCACTTTCCCTTTCACGTGGATGACTTTCTAACATGAGTCAGAAAATAAACCAATATATTTCCTCTTCTAATTCAGCCTCACTCCCTCTGTAGAAGAACAAATGAACAGTTAAACACTTTCATCTCTTGAGGTTGTTTAGCATGACAGGTGCTCATAAAAGCCTGGGTCTTGCACAATATAATGTTTGGAAGTAAGTTCTTTCATAAAATAAACAACATACACAATATGGCACATGAATGATATCTTAAGCCGTTAAAATGAAACATCTGAGCATATTCATCATACGCTGCTCCCTGAAGCATGTATAATTAGAAATCAATGTTGTATCTGTGCCCCTTCACTGAGGTCTTTTCTTATTCTTTGCCATGTTTTTGGATCATTCAGTATTAGCTCATGTGTAGCTAGTGCAAAAAGCAATCATTGGTTTTCATGAATCGTTTGAGCAACAAAAGGGGTAAGAAAGGCAATTTTCACACTCCATTTAAAAGTTAATTAGAAGAATCAACTATCTTTCAATTAAAAAAATAAAAATCCCTGATTATGAACCTGAATAGAAAAAGATCACCTGCGTGTGCTTGCCTACCATTCACGGTGTCCCGCCAAAGTGCAGTACTTAACTTAGTATTCAAATATTTAATATTTGGTCTCTCATTGTGTGTGGCATTAATACACAGCTAATACTTTGACAGATGGTCTCTCGTCTATAAAATTAGAAAAGTTTGAAATTGGGGTGTAGGGCAAACACAAGACTAAGACTGTTTCTATTAAGAAGCTACAGCAGTGTAGGATATGTAGTTAAATGAATAAATTAGTGATAAGAATAACCAAATGTGGTGCTTCTCAACCAGGGGAGATAAAACAGAATTATCTGCAAGCTTTTCCAAAGTTTTATCCAGGTCCACCCTAAACTACCAAATCAGGGTTTACACTGAGCTAAGGAAGAGAGTGCAGTTTGAAAAAGCTTCCCAAGAAAACCCTGACACTTGTTGGCCCCTTCCCTGTGATTCTTTCGGAGACTAGCCCAGAATTAAGAGAATTCGTGTTCTTATTAATTATGGAATCTTGACACAGTCACTTATCTATCTCTACCTCAAATCCTTCCTTTAATAACTTCAGTATTCTCTAGATCACTTAGAGAACAAAACGAGACAATCAGTAAGAAAACATGTTTCGTTCCAAATGGCACAACATGGTTTTTTTTAATTAAAAATACTAGTATCTTTGAATGATGTGCTTTGTACCACTCTTTAGCACTGTGCTTTCTCTATATAAGGTACACAAGCAGTGTTTGTTAGGGAGTATGACTTTTAAAGGTTGTAAATAATAAAAAGTTCACTTGTTACTCAGTACTTCCCATATGACTCAAGTCACTTAAACACAGACAGGCAATAAATAATAGACATCAACCTGGAAGAAAATTTCATGAAGTAAAATAAGCCTATAAATCTAAATATGTCTAGGTATTATTTTAATGTTTTCACATAAACAGGCCCATCATTACATGATTTGAAAACATTAATAGAAGTGTATCCCAGAAGCCTGGAGGTAGATGCATGCGGAGAGAGAGAGAGAGGGAGAGAATGAACAAGTGCTTGTGTTTAGAACTGGACATTTGATACATTAAGGTGGATGGTCTTTCTAAAAGCCTTTAACAGCCTTTGGACATGGGACTTCCCTGGTGGCGCAGTGGTTAAGAATCTGCCTGCCAATGCAGGGGACATGGTTTGACCCCTGGTCCGGGAAGATGCCACATGCCACGGAGCAACTGAGCCCGTGCATCACAACTACTGAGCCTGTGCTCTAGAGCCCGTGCTCTGCAACAAGAGAAGCCACTGTGATGAGAAGCCCACGCACAGCAACAAAGAGTAGCCCCCTCTCACCGCAACTAGAGAAAGCCCGTGCGCAGCAATGAAGACCCAACGCAGCCAAAGATAATAAATAAATAAATAAATTTTTAAAAATAGCCTTTGGACATCGACAAATGAATGGATAAAGAAGATGTGGTGTGTATATATCTATATCTATATATAGATAGATATATATACACAATGGAATATTACTCGGCCATAAAAAGAATGAAATAATGGCATTTGCAGCAACATGGATGGACCTAGAGATTATCATACTAAATGAAGTAAATCAGACAGAGAAAGACAAATATCATGTGATATCGCTTATATGTGGAATCTTAAAAAATGATAGAAATGAACTTAGTTACAAAACAGAAATAGAGTCACAGACATAGAAAACAAACTTATGGTTACCAAAGGGGAAAGGGTGAGGGAGGGATAAATAAGGAGTTTGGGATTAACATATACACACTACTATATATAAAATGGATAACCAACAAGGACCTACTGTATAGCACAGGGAACTATACTCAATATCTTATAATAACCTGTAATGGAAAGAACCTGAAAAAGAATATGAATGTGTGTGTGTGTATACACATATATATATATTTCACTTTGCTGCACACCTGAAACAACTAACACAACATTGTAAAGCAACTATACTTTAATAATTTTTTTTTAAAAAAATAGCCTTTAGAGGAAGAAAACGCAAAATTCAACTTAGCCTGTTATTTCGTGATTCAAAATCTGATCCAATGGCATTGTTTTCTGGTCTCATTTCTTACAGGTCTTTCACCTCTGCTTTCCTCTTCTCCATTGAAGTTCAAGTGACAATTGGGTTTGGCGGGAGAATGATGACAGAGGAATGCCCTCTGGCCATCACAGTCCTGATTCTCCAGAACATTGTGGGTTTGATCATCAATGCAGTCATGTTGGGCTGCATATTCATGAAAACAGCCCAGGCTCACAGAAGGGCGGAAACCTTGATTTTCAGCCGCCATGCGGTGATCGCAGTCCGAAATGGCAAACTGTGTTTCATGTTCCGTGTGGGCGACCTAAGGAAAAGCATGATCATCAGTGCCTCGGTGCGCATCCAGGTGGTCAAGAAAACCACGACACCCGAAGGGGAGGTGGTGCCTATTCACCAACTAGACATTCCCGTTGATAACCCCCTTGAGAGTAATAACATTTTTCTGGTGGCCCCTTTGATCATCTGCCACGTGATTGACAAGCGCAGCCCCTTGTATGATATCTCCGCCACTGACCTTGCCAACCAAGACCTGGAGGTCATCGTGATTCTGGAAGGAGTGGTCGAAACTACTGGCATTACCACCCAAGCGAGAACCTCCTACATCGCTGAGGAGATCCAATGGGGCCATCGCTTCGTGTCCATCGTAACCGAGGAGGAAGGCGTGTATTCCGTGGATTACTCCAAATTTGGCAACACCGTGAAGGTAGCGGCTCCGAGGTGCAGCGCCCGAGAGCTGGACGAAAAGCCTTCCATTCTTATCCAAACCCTCCAGAAGAGCGAACTGTCCCACCAGAATTCTCTGAGGAAGCGCAATTCCATGAGAAGAAACAATTCCATGAGGAGGAATAATTCCATCCGCCGGAACAATTCATCCCTCATGGTGCCCAAGGTGCAATTTATGACTCCAGAAGGAAATCAGAACACGTCGGAATCCTGACAACAACACAACCCCCAGAAAGTCTTTGATAAGATGTTGAAGAGTTTCTACAGGGCACAGACTGAAACAGAGCTGGAACACAATAATTTGTCATTCTTTATCTTAATGCACTAAATGATATGCATATTCCAACAGCAGCACTTTCTGTGTCAATAAACAGTAACACACAAGCTGGAGGGTTCTTGGCTCACTTGTTTCATCCATGCAGTATTCGCAGAGATAGGCTTAAGTTATGTAGGGGAAATGCTCTCATTTCTCTCAATTTGAAACCCAAGAATTACATTAATAGTAATAGACCTTGAATATGAAAGTGGACCAAGGGATGATGCTTTATGAAATACTTAGCGGGTGACACCACAGTTGTCTCTGTTTCTATTGTTCACTCTTGAAATGTGATAGAATGGGCAGGGGGCCCCAAAACTGTGTTTTTCCTTTCTCTCTTTCTCTCTCTCTCTCTTTTTTTTTTTTTAACTGCACCAGGTAAGAAGCCTGCTTAAGACAAAAACTGCTTAGTTTTGTTTTGTTCTGTTGTTTATTTTTTAAATACTGAATTTTATTTTTTCCTCAAATTGTATAGTGTAAGCATAACTAGTATTAGGAAAATTACACTAAAATTTTAAGCAGGGACATCTGTGAAATTGGAAAACAACAACAACTGAGTTCAATTCTAGCATGTTTCCACATGAACATAATTGAATCTAACTAGAAATCAAAATTCCTATTCCATTAAATCAACTATTGTAGTATAAGGCTCAAAGTTTCAAAGCTATAAATCACCCCACAATATGATTGATGAAGCAAAGTTCCTGTTAACTTCTCATTCAGAGCCTTGAAAACATGAATAGAAACTTGCAAATCTATTTTTGGATTTCCCACAGAAAAACTGCTTAGTTCTGCATTTTCCCCGATGCTCAGCCAGGTGTCTGCAGTCCTGCTGGGGCTCCCAGCTGCTTAAAGACAAGCCATAGGAGGTACCAACTGACTAAGAACAACTCACAGAAGAAACATTTAACCTGAAAAGTTTTACCCATTTCCCTGTGAGTTGGAAAAATATTTTTTATTAAAAACAAACAACAAAAGCTGCTTAGCTCTCATCTAGTTCTAAGTGGATTCTCTTCATTCACTTGGTTCTTCACAGTGACCTCCAGAGGTTTCTTTGTCCCCCTCCTGGCCACCTGTTGGCAGAACTAGGCAAGGAGCTTTTGGAGAAAAGCTAAGAGCATTCCCGTGTCATTTAGGACTGGATTCCCAAAGGGGACAGCTACTTCTTTTGCCTTCTCAGTTCTTGTTGAAAGCTTCCACTATAGTGAATATTTTATTAAAATACTTTCTTTGTATTCACTGTAGTTTTGCAATTTCTCTTTCACAAAATTATCCCTAGTGAAAGCTCAAGGAGAAACAACACATTTTTAGAGGCATGTGAAACAGCGATCACACAGCGAGGACATTCACCTCCGAGATCTCTCTCTCTGAGGGTCCCTCTCTTTGAGATCTGTTGTTCCAAGGGAACTACGTTTTTAAAATTTCATGTTGATTTCATTTCATTCAAAGTTTTAGAATGTTCTCTTGGTTTTTCTATTTGAGCTTGATGTATCATGGAAATCCTGTAACCTTTTTTCTTTGCGTCTCCCACCTCCCATCTTAAAACTACATCTCCTTCTCAGTAATATCTGAATGCAGGCCTGGCATATAAAGATTTAGCGTTATCTCAATTGCTAAAGTGAGATTTTCTATCAACCCTTGACTTAATCATCCTTAGCTCTTGCCTCTTCAAGGAAGGGATGAGGGCACAGGGAGAGAAGTACAAA
This sequence comes from Aethalodelphis obliquidens, assembly GCF_003676395.1. NCBI lineage: Eukaryota > Metazoa > Chordata > Mammalia > Artiodactyla > Delphinidae > Aethalodelphis > Aethalodelphis obliquidens. The sequence continues at coordinate 11,002,739 of NW_020837980.1, forward strand.
GCTAGTAAGCTATAGGCTTATTCTCATATTTCACATAGCTAAACATCAGAAAGTTGAGCCCTTGTGTAGCCTTTTACACAGATTTATGGGGTCTTTATTTATTTTACTTCATCTATGGACATTGGTATATTGAAACATTTCTGTACAGTTTTCAGTTTGCTAAAGAAAAATCTACCTTAATCAGAGTTAGCCCACCAGTGATTACAGAGTTGGATATCAGACCTCCTAGCAGTTCTGGCATAGATGCGGGTCCCCCTCTCCCATCCCAGGGAAACCAGACAGATGCAGAAGGCAACTGCCACACCAGCAAAAAGAACATGCACAGTGCTTACCTGTTCTGTGCAGGGGCAGCTCAACATCTGTGAAGGTGACACAGGCTGTGGGGCAGGCAATGTCTGGGCATAGTGGGGCTGAGATGCAGGATTTCTGAGTCCAGGTGATACAGAGATCCTTGGCAGCCAGGGGCAAATCTAGCAATGGAGTTAGAGCAGTTCCACCAGCCACCTTCCAGCTGCAACCAAAGGCTGGGTGCCAAAGACCTGATGGCCATTGATCTCATGGGGAAGTCGGTGGAAGAGTTTGATGGAACCCCTATGTCAAGTCATGGCTCAGATAAGGACGTCATTTAGCTAGTGACAGTCACACCAAACAAAAGGTCACATCAATTTCTAAAAATCTGCAAGTGTTTTAGAACATTACAATGATTTCAGAACCTATTTTTACCAAAATATATTTAACTGGCTAAGCAGTTTTGGAACTATTTAGTTTAGTTTTAGAAAATAAGATTCTTTATATGTGTGTGTGTATATAATTTTGACTTATGTATTGAATTTAAATATTATTTTATATTAAATACTTAGATTCTTCACTTCCGTCCTAGTCATCATACAGCAGCTACAATATTCTTTTAGATCATATTACATCACACCTCTGCTTAACACCCTCCTATGTCTTTCCATTTTTCTAAAAATGAAAATCGAAACCTTTTCCAGGGCCCACAAGCCACTACATCTTATTATTACCTTTTCCCCTGAATCATTTCCACTCTACAACTCTGGCCTTGCTGTTCTCTGAAACAGAGCCATACATACTTTCATATCATGGGTTTGCTTCTACCAGGAACATTTCCCCAGAAGGCCTCCTGGGATTATTTAGGATTTCTGCTCCAGTGCCATCTCATGAGACAGTGCAGTACAGTGGTTAAGAAAATAGACTCCGCAGTCAGACTCTCTTGCTTTAAATTTCAGTTTTAACACTTAGCATCTGTGAGGTCTTGACAAAATTAATATTTGTGCCTCATTTTCCTCATACATAAAATCAAAATGATTATAGTACCTACCTCATAAGTTGCTGTAAGAACTAAGGTAGCTAATGTATATAAAGGGCTTAAAATAGTTTGATTCATTCACAAAGGACAAAAGCTAGAAATGAAAGACTGCTTGAAATTAATTGGATTCTTAGTAGATGACATTCAGTGCACTATATTTGTTTTCTAGAACAGAGAAAAAAGATCTTTGCAGCATGAATCTGATCTCTTAAAAATTCTGCAGCAGAGACCTTATGCCCATACCCAGTTGCTTTTCCTGCTTATTTGATACATGCCACCTGCCTGTTGTCAGATAGTATAATGTGTAGAATACTACAAAGTGTAAAGGGAAACATTTTACCTACAGAGGATATTTCTGGTTTCATGTATCTGTCATTAGTTTATTTATCCAGTAATATATATTGATCTTCTACCATGTCTGACATTCACCATCTGGCAAAAAAAAAAACTAGGTGTGTTTCTTCTCTTTATGGAGGAGCGGAAATTTATAAGCAGGTTAGGTGTTGATTTTGCACCCAAATACTTTGAGATGGAAAGTATCAGGAGAGGAACACTGGCTTAGGTGCCAGAATTGCATGATCAAAATCGAGACCTACCCTTGGTTACTGGGCAGGCGTGGGAAGGCAACGGAAGATCCAGAGCTGTGCCACGGGATAGTTTTGTGGAGAACTGGGTGAGAAAATAGAACACTGCTCATCTTTAGAGCTGTCATTTTTTTTCCTGCTTTATATTATCCCAGTCCCACGGTTTTATTTTACAATTCCTCATCATTTGCCACTTGGCTCAAGACTTTCTCTGAGTAAAAATCATGGTCCCCTGGACTCAGATATTTCTAACTCTCTGGTCAAGTGTTTTAACACTCAGGTGTCTCAGAACCAGCAGAGACTTAAAGAGATGACCTCAGTTCCCAAAGAAAGTCTAACTCCCAGAGAATTTATTAGCCGCTTAGTAAACATGGGGTGGCACTTTTTCCCCTCCATTGGTTGGAATCATTTATTTTTTACTGTTGTTTACAGATTTGGCATTTTTGGAAAAGAAATTTCCTCACAGATAATAAAATAATTATAGAGAAAGAAGAAAGAATGAAAAGATATCTGCATCTCTTGGGGTTCCCACCCACAACTTTTGTCATTTTCACCATGTCCAAAGCAGAGGCAGAACTGAAATTAGTGTCTCCAAGGACCAGTGCATTAAAATAACCATAACAAATCCTACAGGCTGTTTAAGAGGAAACCCAAGGGCCATGCTCTTCCCATGATCTTTATGCACAATTCTCATCAATGGTGATGGGAATTCCCCAGAGATCTAGGAAGGAAGTGACCCTAATTACACCTCCCTTGATAATTTACTGCACAGATTCAAGTTTAAGTTCATGAAAATCTTAATCAGCCTTTAACTTCAGCTCAAAATACCACAGCAGAGCCCAATTTCATTTTAGAGTATTTCTATCTTCATTAGTACTCATTTTCAATCGTTGTTCCAGTTCTCATGGAGATTTTCTTGCCAGTACTGTATGACACCCCTCCCCCAACTCCAACACTCTCTGGCATAATTTAAATGAAACTCTTATTCTTCACAGTGTTTATTTTAATCACTTGAGAAAACAAAAATATTAAGGCTGGATTTCCACATACTATTGGACTACTTCAGCTTGTATTGAATAAACAGTGAAAAAGTGGAGGATAAAACAGTTACCTGTAAAACTGAAGTTAAAATATACTTTTCACTTATTAATAGATACATTAACAGATTTTTCAGGAGTCTTCACTTACTCGCCATTGACCGGTGAAAAAAGTCTACACTCTTTAAGCATACTAGTCGAGGCTCCTTGCGGTTTGATTCCAACGCACGGTTTACAGCTTTGCTTCCTAACCCCTTCGAATAGTGCAATGTGTAAAATACTACAATGTATAACATAGTGCTTCAAGTTCACTGACTGCTTCACTCATATTCACTCTCCCACACAAGTCTGCAAGTCTCTGAGCTTGAAACTCTGTGCCTAACAAAATTACTACTTTTACAAAGCCTTCTCAAATCCTCCGTCTAAATTACTTCTTTATCTCCACAGTGTGGACTGTGTTTATTGGTTATTTCATAATATCTGGCACTATATAACTTTTGGATATCATATGCATCTCTCCTCAGACTGTCTTTCCCCCAGACGGCTTATCACAGTGTTTGCCTAAAATAGATGGTGAAGCAGCCTGACAGTTACCTCCCCCAAATCCATTCATCCTTTCTTTCATAGCAACAGAGTTGTTCAGCTAGAGCCAACACATTCCTCTGTCTCTGTTAGCTGTGGCCATGTGCCTGATTTGGGGCCAATGGCCCATGAACAGAAGTCAATGGACCACTTCCCATTCTTGATTTTAAAAACTCTGAGCTTATGTTTCTGTACCTTCTTTCCCCTCCCATGGACCGGACACATAGGTGGTGGAGACCAGCTTTGACCGGGCCGATGACGTAAGAAGATGTGGTACGTGTGTGTGTTTGTGTGTGTGTATAAAATGGAATATTACTCAGCCATAAAAAGAATGAAAAGAATGAGCAAAGTGGATGGACCTAGAGAATATTATGCTGCTTAGTGAAATGAATTAGATAGAGAAAGACAAATACTGTATGATATCACTTATATGTGGATCTTAAAAAACAATACAAATGAATGTGTGTGCAAAACAGAAACAGGCTCGCAGATATAGAAAATAAGCTAGTGATTACCAGTGTGGAGAGGAAGAGGGGAGGGTAAGTTAGGGGTATAGGATTAAGAAATACAGACTAAAAAAAAAAAAAAAAAAAGAAATACAGACTACACTGGAATTCCCTGGTGGTCCAGTGGTTAGAATTTGGTGCTTTCTCTGCCAGGGCCTGGGTTCAATCCGTGGTCAGGGAACTAAGACGCCGCATGCCATGCATCTTGGCCAAAAAGAAAAGAAATACAAACTACTAAGTAATAGATAAGCAACAAGGATTATAGCCATTATCTTGTAATAACTTTTAATGGAGTATAATCTATAAAAATACCAAATCACTATGCTGTACACATGAAACTAATATAACACTGTAAATCAAATTATTAGTATCATTAGAAAACTGAATGAGTGTGAGTAGGATTTTTAACTCAAAATGATAAGCTTTGCCTTTAGCTCATCCCCTTATCACTAAAATAACAAAACACAAAAACTTTAAATCAAAATTAATCTAGTGCAGTCCCATTAATAAGATAGCTTTTCATCAATGGGAAAGAAACCCTGAGGAATTTCTGGGAAATATAAAGAAGATGGAATGGATTTGCTGGGAAAACTAACCAGAGCTGAGACATAAAACCCAGATTCACTCAAAAGAAGGAACAGAGTGGCTGGACAAGAGGATCTGCAGCAGAGGTCAGAAAATATCCAAAGTTCAGAGACAGTACGATCTGGAAACAGAAGCAGGAACAGACAGTGATATGGGGATAGTGCAGGGCTATAGAGACATGGGCTGCTCTGTGGACGATGCTTGGCACTGTGAGGACCTGGGAATCTACTCCCTCGGGTCTCTCATGAGACCAAGGGGGCTCTGGGCCTGCAGATGACTTGGGCCACCAAAGTGACAGAGAGAAAAAGAAGAGGATCTCAGTTGAGGGTAGCATCTGAATTAAAGTTTTATTCAATGTCCTTTGAAGTTTCCTAACATTGGGTCACAATTTATGTTTAAAGATTATGCATGTTGATACACTTTTTAACAGATCACAATTTTGGCATTCTCTAAAGGGCCTAAATTCGACATTGACATTAAATCTTCACCAAAAAAAAAGTCACCCAGGAACATAATTCAACTTATGATATTCCCATTTTAGGTGGAACTACCATTAGGCAGAAAGGATTCCTGGCACAACTTTAGTCTTTGCACTTGAATGGTATTATCCTGGATTTGAGAGAAAAAGCAAGCTGGTTGTCCAGGATGTGCAGTGGCGGTGGAAATGTGCGTCATCGTGGAGGCCACGTACAGAAGAAGACGTACAGAGAGCGTAATCTGGAATGCTCGGAGTGGCAGCTATGGCAAATATAACAAAGGACAAGTGTTCAGCAAACATGCAGAATTTATCAAATTTAAATAACATGTCTGGCCCTTGAATAAAAGATTTTCTGTGTGTTTATTCAAAATAAAATGATTCTGTCCCTGACTTCCTTTTGCAAACCACCATCAAAACCAATTGTATTTTATTGGGGGAAAATGTGACTCTTTTCTCTTTTTAATCTTTTATTAGAGAAAATTTCAAACATGCAGAAGTGGAGAGAATAATATAATAAACTCCATATATTTATCTCCCACCTCAACAATGACCAACTCATGACCAATCGTCTTTCCTCTTTTGCCCCCCTAGAATTCCCTTTCTCTTTCTCTGATTGTTTTGAATTACTCCCAGCATTATATGCTTTTATCTGTAAATATTTTATTACATATCTAAAAGATAAGGAACCTTTAAAATAAATTATCACACCTAGAACAAAACCACCAACAACCTCTTAATGTCATCAGTATGCTCCAGAAATTATTATTGCCACAGCCGTGGTAATGCTCATCCTTAGTGGTAATTAGAAATACTTATAGAATAGAAAATTTTATATATATTTGCTAAAACTATAATGTAACAACAAGGAGATTAGAATAAAAACAGTGTGAAGAATGTCCAGACCACCAAGAGGTAAGACTAGTCAGTGAATCCAGTTAAAGTCAAGAGTACAAAAAATAAAAGAGAGTGAAAAATGGCAGAAATAGAATGAATTATATCAGCATAAGAGAGGCACTGCTAGAAACAGGCACTAATGGAATTCTAACAAATTATACTTGAAAATAGTTTTGATATTTTAAGTTTTGGTAGGGTAGTCAAATCCTATTTACTTACTCCTGCTTTTTAAATTCAAGTCAACTTCCCATTATGGTTCCTTTAGACCTATTAGATGTCCCTATCCATGGAACCAATTATTTTACTACAAAAACAAAAAGGGAAAAAATGTTATACTTGATTTTTCCTTAAAATGATGTGGCTTACATTATCTGCCTTTACAACTATTAATTGGTACCACTGATGAGTATAAAAAAAAAAATCCTCTATGAATAATTAGCTCCAGAGACACAAACGTCCTCTAAGCCCTAGAACCAACAGAATTAGGAAATCATTTGTGAAACTTTAGCGTTATTTTTTGCCTTTTAATTCAACATGTCAACTATGTATATAACTACAATTGTTTGGGCACAGTAATTAGATGTAAGCATGAACATAACAAAACCTCATTGCTAAAGAAAATTGTAATCCAATGAAGAGATGGTAGAAGGTTTAAAATAACAAGGCAGAACCTGGCAGGGCCATAAGAGGTGTGCAAACAAAAGACTATGTAAAAACTTGAGGGTGGGAATAACATTCAGATATCAAGACAAAAGAGAGGGAAGACTTCGAGATGGGCTTAAATGATGGGCGCTATTTCAACAGGCAGAGATGGCAAGGAGTACAACCAATGCAGAATAAGTGGCATTAACTCATTCAACATATATTTATTAAGCAAGGTGGTATGATACTGTTAAATGCTGGGAACACAGCTGTGAGCAAGATAGACAAGGTCCCTGGCTTCGTGGCATTTATAATGTTGTGAAGAAGAACAAGCAACAAAAAAGTAACCAAACAAGTTTTTTTAACCACAAGATAATTTCAGCTAGAGGTAAAAAGTAGTGAAGAAAGTAAACAAAGTGATATGAATGACTGGGTAGGCCATGGGCAATTCTTTAGGTGGGATGAGGTAGGAAACCCTCTCTGAAAACGTGAAATCTTTATTTTTATTTATTTGTTTTATTTTTTAAAATTTTATTGGAGCATAGTTGATTTACAGTGTTGTGTTAGGAGATTCTTTACCCTTCTAGGTTATTACTCAGTCTTACAGAACACTGAGTATAGTTCCTTGTGCTATATAGTAGGTCCTTGTTGGTTATCTATTTTATATACAGTAGTGTGTATATGTCAATCCCAAACTCCAATTTCAATTGAAACCTGTAGGACAAGAAGTTGCCAGAGGAAAGGCAATGAGAAGGACAAAAGCTTGAGACAGGGCATGTTCCGAGTAATAAGACAAAGGCCATATGCCTGGGGGGAAGAGGGATTGAAGAGTCAGAGCACAAAAGGCCTCCACTTTTACTCTAGAAGGAATGGGGAGACACTGAAAGGACTTGGGCAGGGATCGTCACCATCTAATTTATATATATTTAGAGTTTATTCTGGTAGCTGTGAGCAAAGTGGAAAAGAATGGGGCTTGCGGACTTCCCTGGCGGCGCAATGGTTAAGAATCCGCCTGCCAAAGCAGGGGACACAGGTTCGAGCCCTGGTCCGGGAAGATCCCACATGCCGCAGAGCAACTAAGCCCCTGTGCCACAACTACTGAACCTGTGCTCTAGGGCCCGAGCGCTGCAACTACTGAGTCCACGTGCCACAACCACTGAAGCCCGCACTCCTAGAGCCCGTGCTCTGCAACAAGAGAAGCCACCGCAATGAGAAGCCCGTGCACTGCAACGAAGAGTAGGCCCCGTTTGCCGCAACTAGAGAAAGCCCGCGTGCAGCAAAGACCCAACGCAGCCTAAAACAAAGTTTAAAAAAAAAAAAAGGAAAAAAAAAAAGAAAGTGGCTTGCTAGAGAACAGCAAGAAGGGATAAGTTGAAGTCTTCATGGAGGAAATAAATGAGAAAGAGGACAGAGATGAATTCAGAAAGTAGATTAGGGTCATATTATGACCCTAATATGACCCTATTGGGTCATATTAGGCTTTGAGTTTTGGGGTGAGGAGTATGGATTTAATTTAGAAGGAAAGAGAAAGTTTAAACAAGGGATGTGATCATGGTTTCACTTTATGAAAACAGTTTTATTAACAATATGTTGGACTGTTTTGAGAACAGAGAGGCATAAAGGTCGGATTGGAGGTAATTGTACCAGCCTAGGCAACAGGTAATGAGGGCTTCTACTAGGATTAGAGTAAGAAGAGTGTAAAAAAAGACAGACGCACAGGACATTGTGAGACAGAAAATCTCTGATATTTTGAAATTTACTGAGAAGAAAGCCAGGGGCAGTAGGGGATCAAAGAAAAGTAACTATCATTTGTGTTGGGTTTTTAGTTCATTCAAAGAATGGAAGATGAGGAATAAATGTGTGTGTGTATGTTTGGGTGGCATCTGCATAGACAACTCAAATTTGACCAGTCCTGCTAGAGAAGAGAGAATACTAAGTAGAGCCAGGAAGAAAATTTGCTAAACTTTAGAGAGACAAAAAGAGGGAAAAGTCTGTTAAAAAAAAAAAGAAAATTATAAGAAAGGCAAGGGAAAAACCTGGAAAATTTATTACAGAAACCGTAAAATAGGAGAACTCTCCAAAGGATAAGAATGATCAATAGTATTGAAGTGACAGAGAAAGAAAAACAAGTCTCTTTGAGTCATTATGGTCCTCTTCAAATCATATTTTAAGACGATTTAACATCCTGACTTGATTCAGGTATATATGACTCAAGAAATATCCCAGTCAGGTTTCATCAGAGGTTACATGCAGGTATTGACAAACTGCTGTGGAACATTTAGGATTTTCCATGTTATATCAGTTGGTCGCATATCAGTGGACAAAGATAGTTCTTGGTGCTTCTCAGGCATTGATGCATTTTGTTACAGTTCAGAGACTAAAACTCCTTTCCCAAGGCATCCTCCAATTTCCAGAGCCTCAGACTCCTTGGCTGTGGTCATGCATTACCCATTTAATGAAGAGTCTAAACTTGGTGAAGGTATATAGTATATACATGAAACAGATTAATTATCTTCCAAGCACTGTCCTATGTAGATTCTGTCAAATTTCCCTTTCTGGTTGTGTAAGAAATCTCTTAATGAATGTTTGAGCAACTTCCAAAAACTATGTTCATTTAAAATTTTAATCACGTATCAGAGGAAAAACTTCTACTCTCCTACCACTGGCAAAGCTGTGGCCCAGGGGATTTGAAGTGAATGGGGGGATGTGGCCCCTTCTTTTCATTCTCCTCCCCCTACCTCACCTTCAAGGAATGGCCTATCTTTGGGACTTCTCCTCCCTCTTCCTTTTTGACATCATGAGTATCAGGGAGACAAGTGGGAGTAAGAGAGATGGTAGAAAATACCTTATGTAACTGGTACCCAGTATGTTTCCATGTGTTGCTAGTAGCCTCTCCCAATGTTATGGTCTCCGTGAATATGTGTACGTATTTTTCTTGGGGTGATTTTAGCTTCACTCAGTGAGGGTCTTCCCACCCTCCATTCATCCTTTGCCAGTGGCCATGCTTTCACTGTCTCTGTATTGGATATCTATTGCTGTGTAACAATTACCACAAACTTAATGGCTTAAAACACAACATACATTTATTATCTCACAGTGTCTAAGCTAGGGCCTCCACTTCAAGGTCTCTCATGAGGCTCAAAGAAATCTCATCTAAACACTTAACTGGGAAAGAATCTGCTTCCGAGCTCACGTGGCTGTGGGCAGCATTCAGATGCTTGTGACCTGTTGGATTGAGGGCCTCAGTTCCTAGCTGATGGTCGGCCCATGGCCGCCCTCAGTTCCTTGCCACATGGGCCTCCCAACATGGTTGCATGCTTCATCAAAGCATGCAGGCCAAGAAGGCAATAAAGAGAGTCAGCTAGCAAGATGTAAATTACAATCTTAATAACAAAATCCTGTAAGTGACATTCCATCACCTTTGCCTTATTCTATTGGTTAAAAGAGAGTCAAGGTTGTGAATACTAGGATGCTGAGATCATTGGATGCCGTCTTAAAGTTGACCTGCCCTAGTTCCCCTTGGGTAAGACTGGAACACCCCCTTCTTCCTGCCCTACCCTTTATCCCTGCTCCTTCACTTGGAGGTTCAGAAAGAACTGAGATCCTCTTCTGTATCTTGTCTGGGGTGAGGTGTTTCCCTCATTTTCCCAGGGATATTATAACACAATCTCTTCACTCTGTCGTCACCATCAATTCTAGCAAGGCTCATACTTTCAGAATTGTCCAAATGACAAACAGACACTAGCCTTCATATTCATATAGGGCTTGCAAACTCCAGGGAACACAAGTAAAGCTTTATCAAAAAGTTGGCTACCCTCTCTATACTGAGAGGACCTGTAAGAGCTACAGTTTAGTAAACATCCATCCAGAGAGTGAAAGAGCCGTCCTTATATTTTTCAGGCATCCGTTAACTTTATGAGTGAATCTCTTAGAGCCTTGTCTCATAGGGAATGAGAGGAAAAGCCACAGAACTCCCCATTCAAATGATGACACATGACTTTAACCATTACCCTTCTTCCCAGAGTCTTCTTATACAGGCACAGAAAATGCAGGAAGATTTGAGGCTGTAGCTAACCGTGGAGGCAAGTTCTGTCATCCCTTATAAATGCTAGGGACAGGTTGGGTGAAGAGGCTATAGGTTTCCCGTCAATCAACAGGATACATGGGGTAAGTTGCACTCTGACCCCAGGGTTAGCCCCAGTTGCCAATTCTGGGTGAGGAGAAAGTCCCTCTATGCATCCTCTTACACATCTAAGACTGAGAAGAGTGTTAGATGGGTGTTTTTCTAAAGCCTTCCCCTCACCATCAACTTAGGTTGATAATTCAGGACTCCTGTAGTTGATCCAAGTACTGGTTCCACTTCATCTGCATCCTACCGTATTCCATCTTGAGCTCACATTTTTTTTTTAAAAGTGATCACTTTGCCATGGTCCTAGTGAGATATAGGCTTGCACTCTTGGTCATCCCCTGTTCCCTGTGCCTGTTCATTTCTCTAAAGCAAGCCAATCTTCCTCCACTTCCAAATCCTCAATTATTTTATGGCTGGAAATTGAGCCTGGATCACATCATTTTCACATCCTTATATTTAAATATTTCTAGCAGGGCAGGCATAAGAGAGCTGAGCCTCCTTAAAAATGCTGAGCTATTTCTCATCTGCCATAGAAGAATGAAGAGTTATAGATTCTTAGAATGCTAACATTAAAAGGAAACTCTGAGGTTATGTAAAGCAACTCTCTTCATTTTGTAGGTGAACATCCTAAAGGTGAAGTTGTTTAAAAGAGGGTCAAATTAATTCACCTGGCTCCCAGTATCCTTCCACTGTACAATATAGTTGTTGGGGGGAAAAATGGGCAGAAATATTAAAATCACACCATATTTATCACAATTACATACATCATATATATGACACGATTTAAATCATGTCATATATATGAAGTGACTTTAACTGAGTTGCTATATTTTTAAACTGGCTTGAAAGGCTGTCCCAAGTTTTCCCATTATAAATGAATTGTGCTACTTTGTTTTATGAGTTTTGAAATCAGACCACTTATACAACGCTTACAGAAAGTACTTGCTTCTCCTGTTACGATGCTTAGTGACCCATCTTGGGGGTGAGAGGGCAATTGAATCTCCCAGAATCTGGGAAAAGGAGCTTTTCTATTGCATCTGCCAAAAGGGAGACTCCATTTTAGTTAATAAGAAGTCTGTCTTAATTCAACATTTGTATGAGGTCCAAAGTCAGTTGCAGTAAATCTCAATAACTACTGCTCATTTCAAGTCAGAATCAGGCAGTTTGTTTATTTAAAACGCTTGCTCCATGGGTTACTCCCCTGGGAAAATGACCTTATTTCCATCTCAGGCTCAAGGGAAGCTTCTTACACTGTGGAATCTTATTCTAGAACGTGTCTGGAAAGATGAAAGTTACAACTTACACTCAGCTAACATCAAATGATTCACATCATTAAAGTTTTTCTTATTTTTTAAAATAAAAGTAGGAAGACTGATACATTGTAACCCTTCTTACCTCCTGCCCACCCCCCCACTAGTCAAAATCAGAGTTGAGAACTGCTCAATGCCACCTACGCTACTGCATCCTCTTTACGTTCAGGGCCCCAGAGGGACTTGGATCAGCTCTAAGAGTCCTCTTATGAGTAAAGTTAAAGGAAATCTTTACTTTCAGTACCCCAGAGGTGACAGAGGTAACAACACCCGTAAAGTGAAAAGAAACTCAGGTGGTTCTATGGACTGTGGGTGGGTGTGAAGCAGTGTGATAGGTAAACTTACTGCAAACAACGAGGCAACTGGAATGGGCAGAACACGAGTTTGGAGTTACCTTATGTAAATGTGGGACCTGTTGTCACCCTAGAACTACTCCTCCTCCTCTCCCTCTCCCTCCCCACTCCCTCTCTTCTCCTTCTCCTCCTTCTCCTTCTCTTTCTTCTTCTTCTTCATCTCCTTCTTCAAAACACTAAAAACTCAGCAGGAATTTGCAGTGCTTGCCTTTGGTTAGGAACCAGGTCTCTCTTGCACACACAACTAAGGTGTAAATACCCCTTGCGTGATAACACCTTATGTTATCTCAGTCACTAACACAATTCTCTGCATTAGTTAGTTTTTTGACTTTTCTTAGACACCCAGCTAAGGAAATAAAACTGCAGAAAAGGAGCTTTGTAACTGGAAGGGAAACACCATAAGCACAACTTTGAAGCATCTGGCTTCACCTTCTTAAAAGGCCAAAGAGGAAGGCTATAAAAACATGGATGTAAGCCATAATCTCACCACCCTCAGAAATCCTTGCATCTGGAGAGTGGGGGAGGGGAAGGGAAAGACAAGGTGCGAAAAGAAAAAAGGAACAGAGTGAATAAGAAAATAGTGGAGAAAATTAGACTAGGTCACTATCTCACTTAGGACACACTCACCAGACCGTTGAGTTTACACCTCGTAAATAATCACTCCATTTCTGGAGCCAGACTTCCACTAGTCTCTACAAATACAGTCTTGTTCTCCATCTGAGGTCATGAAAAAATCATTTTGACCAGGATGCTTACCAAAGATATTTACATTGAGATTGGACACCTTGTCTGGAAACATGGTGAGAATAGGCTCCCTAGTGACAATTTCAAGGTGACTCAATGTGTCAGGTGAAGCAGCCTAGGCTGGAGAATGGCAACCTGTGCAAGACGGAATCTGTCGGGAACGCCAGGCCAGCCCTGCTGCTTCTGCTGGTGTCAGTTACAGGGCGGAAGCAGAAGAGGAGAATGGAGAATGAGAGCAGACCCCATAAAGCTCTGTGTCCAGATTCATAGACTAACCTTCCTAATCACTCTCCAGACACCCTAGACACAAACTCTAAACAAATAAACAGACCCCCAGATCTATATAGGAAAAAATCCTCTAGTGCTCCATTTTCTTGGAAAATTTACTCAAGGCATCTTGGTTGGAATAATAATCAAAGGGAAAAACAAGTATAAATCCGTTCTTCTCATGAGCAAAAAGAAAAATAAAGTAGTTCCCATATAAAAATTGCAGCACCCCTTCAACTACACTGGGACAGACTGAAAAGGAGGTGGTGTTTTCTTGACAGAAAAGATTTTCAAAAGCAAGGTTGTCTTACTTTATGCTCTATATTCACAGAATTCAGGGTTTATTCATTTCAAGGCATTAAGAAAAAACAGTATGTTGTAAAAATAGCTTCTTCTATAAGCTACCCACATTTTTTCAGGGTCTGGGCAAACCATGTAATGACCTACGATTTGCCAACTGGTAGCTGAGATACCAGATAAATTTTGGCAAGTACTTAACAAGGAATCTATCACCTCACCCATAACTGTATCTATTTATAAAGTAATGAGACAGACTGTAATAATGCTTGAAAAATAGCTCAATAAAAACGTTTGCATGTTTTTAAGAAATTGTTTAAAAACATATTTAAGCAATTGTTTAAGCAATTGTTTAACAATTGTTTAAAAACATATTTTGCATTTAAGCAATTGTTTAAAAACATATTTTGCAGTTGTAAATTTAATGCAAGAGAGGTTTTCCCAAATGGGTGGAAAGTATAGCTTGACATAGAGGTTACTGGCTAGTTACTTCACTTGTAGCTTCCAATATGTAAAGCGAACAGATAAATGTGCTGGGATGGCACTATGCTAAGACACTAATATTAATACAGGTTTAGGTTCCTCAGAGAGACACAAAGAGCAGGAGTCAATGGAACTTCCATGAAAACATATTCAGTGTTAAGAAAAATAAACTTATAACAACAGGGATTTAAAAAAACAAATCAATTTGAGGTGGTCATTCACTATACAAAAGGCAATCCCATACAATGACATAAGCAAGATGGGAAAAAAAGAAGCCCCAGGCCCTCCTTCCTTCACAGAGACACTGAGTTAACAGTGATATACAGACCAGAGTACTTCTGTGAGAACTCTAGAGACAAGCTGAGAAGCTATATCATCCAGGCCAATGTAAAGCCAAGAAGAGATTCAGGAAAACGGGTAGGTAGGAAATCTTGTGAGTTTTGCATGCCAGTCCACGCCCCTCCCCCAATGTAGCATAATGCTGGTGTGGTGCAACAGAGAGGAAGTCTCCCATAGTGGTACTTCTCTCTCTGGACAGAAACAAAAGAGTGGACCATGCAGCCAATGTTCTAGCTTGTCTGGGGGCTGCCTGAGAGACTGGTTTCTGTCTCTCCTGACTACAAGTACTGACTGGACTGATGGCATAATTTGGAAGCTGCTGAAAATAGGCTAGCAACCAGGCACATTAGAGCTACAGTTCCACATGCAAATGCCAAGGAGAGTAAGATCAGAAAATGTTTGAAAGGTCCTGGAACCTCTAGCCAGGTTGATTGCTGAAGGTCTTCTCCTGTAAGAAGCCAGTATGCAAAAACTAGGAGAGGTAGTTGTTTTCTTCAAACGCCCAAATCTCAGCAAACGATTGAGGAGCACAAAGGAAACAGGGAAACATGGCTCCATCAATGGAACAAAATAAAACTCCAGAAACCAATGCTAAAAAAATGCAGATCTTTGAGCTGACAGTGAATTTAAAATAATTGTCAAAATGATGTTCAATGAGCTAAAAGAAAATATAGGTAGACAATGAAAAGAAATCAGGAAAATTATGTATGAACAAAATGAGAATATCAACAAAGAGACAGAAACTATTAAAAAGTATCCAATGGAAATATTAAAAACAAACAAATAAAAAAATCTCCAGTGAGGATAAACCCAAAGAGAACTACAAAGAGGCACATAATCAAACTGCCTAACATCAAAAACAAAGAAAGGATCTTGAAAGCAGCAGACATAAGCAACTTGTCACAGAAAAGGGAATGTCCATATAATTATCAGGGGATTTGTTAGAAGAAACTTTGCAGGCCAGAGGTAGTAGGATGATATATTCAAAGTGTTGAATAACAACAACAAAAATCTGTCAACCAAGAATACTGTAACCGGAAAAACTATACTTCAAAAATAAAGGAGAAGCTAAGAGTTTCCCAGGTAAACAAAAGCTGAAGGAGTTCCTTACTACTAGACCTGCTCTACAATAAAAGCTACAGGGAGTCCTTCAAGTTGAAACAAAATATTGGTAGACAGCAACTTAAAGCCACATTAAAATATAAAGTTCTCTAGTAAAAGCAAATACATGAATCTGTATTTCAGTAATTTTGGTGCATAGAATTTAAATGACAAAAGCACAAAAAGTTACTATAACTACAAAAAATTAACTATGTTAATTGGTATACAATATATAAAGATGTTATTTGTGACACCAATAACATCAAGTTAGGGGGTGGAGCTCTAAAGGAGAAGAGTTTTTGTATGCAATGGAAGTTAATTTCTTATTAATTTAAAATAGAATTCTAAAACTTTAAGACATTTTATGTAATTGCAATGGTAACAAAATATCTATAGAATATACAAAACAGAATATGAGAGGAAAACACAAAGGAAGACAGTAAGAGAAGAAAGGAAGGACAAAAAAGCTACAAGGCATACAGACGACAAAATGGCAATAGTAAGTTCTTCCCTATCCATAATTAATTTAAATATAAAGTAAATATATTTTAATGTTATAAAGTAATATATTTAAATATAAATCAGAAGACATAAATTGGCTGAATAGATAACAAAACATGATCCAATTACATGTTGTCTACAAGAGACCCACTTTAGACCTAAGAACACACATAGGCTGAAAGTAAAAAGATGTAAAAAGATATTGCATACAAATGGTAAACAAGAAAGAAAAAGGGCGGCCATATTAATATCAGAAAAAATAGACTTCATGTAAAACTGTTACCAGAGACAAAGAAGGACATTATATAATAACAAAGAGTCAATTCACCAAAAAGATATAATAATTATAAATATTTATGCCCAAACCTCAGAGCTCCTAAGTATGTGAAGCAAACTATGACAGAACTAAAGGGAGAAATAGACAACAACATAAGAATTGCAGGAGATGTAAATGTCTCGCTTTCAATAATGGATAAAAAAAACAGGCAGAAGATCAATAAGAAAATGAAGGACTTGAACAACACTATAGATCAATTGGACCTAACAGATATATACAAGAGACTCCCTCCAACAGCAGCAGAATATATATTTTTCTCAAGTGAACATGGAACATTCTCCAGGATAGACATGCAAGACCAAATAATAAGGCTTAACAAATTCAAGATTTAAATCATACAAAGTATTTTTTTCTGATCACAATGAAATGAAACCCAACTGCAGAAGGAAAACTGGAAAACTCATAGATAGGTGGAAATTGAACAACACAATCTTAAACAACAAAAAAGAAGAGAAATTAGAAATACCTTGAGACAAATAAAAATTTTTAAAAAAGTATACCAAAACTTATGATATGCAGGAAAATAAGTACTAAGAGGGAAGTCTATAGCTATAAATGGGTACATTAAAAAATAAGAAAGATCTAAAATCAGACCCTAACTTTAAACCTCAAGAAGCAAGAGAAATAAAAACATACTAAATCCCAAACTAGAAGATGGATAGAAATAATAAAGATTAGAGCAGAGATAAATGAAGTAGAGAATAGAAAAACAATAGAATAAAATCAATGAAGCTAATTAAATTTTCTGTCTATTAAATTGACAAACCCTCAGATTAATGAGAGAGAGAGAGAGAGAGAAGACTAAACAAATAAAAAAAATAAAGACTAAACAATTAAAATCAGGAACCAAAGAGGGGACATTACAACCAATGCCATAGAAATAAAAAGGATTATAAGAGAATACTATGAACAATTCTATGCCAATTAACTAGATTGCCTAGAAGAAATGGATAGATCCCTAGAAGCACACATCTTACCAAGACTGAATCATGAAGAAATAGAAAATCTAAACAGACCAACAACTGGTAAGGTTGAATCAATAATCAAAAACCTTCCAACAGAGAAAAGTCTCTGGACAAGGTGGCTTCACTGGAAAATTCTACCAAATATTTAAAGAATTAACACCAATCCTTTTCAAACTCTTTCCAAAAACTGAAGAAGAGGGAACACTTCCAAATTCATCTATGAGGCCAGCATTACCTTGATAACAAGGAAAAGAGAAAACTACAGAATACAAAATCAACAACACAAAACTTGGTTGCATTTCCATACATGAACAATCCAAAAAGGAAATTAATAAAATAATTTCATTTACAATAACATCAAAAGAATAAAATACTTAGTAATAAACCTAACTAACCAAGGAGTTGAAAAACTTTTACACTGAAAATTATAAAACATTGCTGAAAGAAATTAAAGCAGACAAAAATAGAGATACATCTTGTATTCATGGGCTGGAAGAATTAATTTTGTTAAAATGCACATACTATCCACAGCAATGATTCAATGCAACCCCTATTAAAATCCCAATGGTGTACTTTTTTACTGAAATAGGAAAAAATAATCCTAATATTCATATGAAACTACAAAAGACCCTGAGTAGCCAAAGCAATCTTGAGCAAGGAGAACGAAGCTGGAGGCATTACACTTCCTGATGTCAAACTATATTACAAAGCTTCCATAACCAAACTAGTATGGTACTGGCATAAAGACAAACATATAGACAAATAGAATAGAATAGCAAGCCCAGAAATAAACCTTCATGTATATAGTCAAATGATCTTCAACAAGGGTGCCAAGTCCACTCAATGGAGGAAAAGACAGTCTTTTCAACAAATGGTGCTGGGAAACTGAATATCCACATGCAAAAAAAAAAAAAAAAAAATGAAGCTAGAAACTTATCTTGCACCATATACACAAATTAACTCAAAATGGTTGAAAAATCTAGATGGAAGACCCAAGACTATAAAGCTCCTAGAAGAAAACATGGGAGAAAGTTTTCATGGTCTTGGATTTTGTAATGTTTTCTTGGGTATGATACCAAAAGCACAGCAACAAAAGCAAAAACAGATTAATGAGATTACATCAAACCTGAAACATTTGTACATCAAAGGACACAATCAACAGAGTGAAAAGGCAACCTAAGGAATGGTAGAAAATATTTGCAAATCATGTCTGGATATGGGGTGACTATCGAGAATATATAAGAAACTGTTACAAGTCATCAACAATAAAATAAAATAACCTGATTAAAAAATGGACAGGGCTGGGCTTCCTTGGTGGCGCAGTGGTTGAGAGTCCACCTGCCGATGCAGGGGACACAGGTTCGTGCCCCGATCCGGGAAGATCCCGCATGCAGCAGAGTGGCTGGGCCCGTGAGCCATGGCTGCTGAGCCTGCGCGTCTGGAGCCTGTGCTCTGCAACGGGAGAGGCCACAACAGTGAGAGGCCTGCATACCGCAAAAAAAAAAAAATGGACAAAGGACTTGAATAGAAATTTCTCCAAAGATGATATACAAATGGCCAATAAATACATTAAAAGTTTCTCAATGTCTCTAATCACTAAAGAAATGCAAATCCAAACCATAATTAGATGCCACCTCACACCCATTAGGATGGCTACTATATAAAAAAATAAACTAAAAAAAATAAAAATAAAAAAAAATAAACTAACAAAGTAAAAAGTGTTGGTAAGACTATGGAGGAATTGGAACCATTGTGCACTGTTGCTGCAATTGTAAAATTGTGCAACTCCTATGGAAAACAGTATGGAAGTTCCTAAGAAAGTTAAAAATAAAACTACCGTATGATCCAGCAATCCCACTCTGGCTATATATCTAAAAGAACTGAAAAAACTGAAGAGATATTTCCACATGCATGTTTATAGCAGCACGATTCACAATAGCCAAGAGGTGGAAGTAATACAAATGTCCATCAACAGATAGATGGATAAAGAAAATGTGGTATATACATACAATGGAATATTGTTCAGCCTTAAAAAGAAAGGAAATCCTGTCACATGCTACAACATGGATGAACACTGAGGACATTATGCTAAGTGAAACAAACCAGTCACAAAAAGACAAATACCATATGATTCCTTTTATACGAGGTAGCTAAAGTAGTCAAATTTATAAAAAACAGAAAGTACAATGGTGGTTACCAGCATTAGGGGGAGGGGAAAAAAAGAGTTGTTGTTCAATGGGTACAGACTTTCAGCTTTGCAAGAAAAAGTTCTGGGGATCTGTTTCACAAAAATGTCTATATACATAACTCTACTGAACTGTACAATTAAAAATGGTTAAGATGGTAAACTTTATGTTATGTGTTTTTTACCATAGTAAAAGACAAAACCATAAAATTAACTAAGTGGGATTAAAAAAATATTTGATTTTTATATATCTCTTTGTAGCCCCTCCCAGAACTTTATCCCTGTATCTATGTACTGTAATAATAATAGTTCTAATCATTATTTGTGATACAATCAACAATTAATACAGCCAAGATAGATTAGAACCTAGATTTGCATAACTTCAAATTTTTGTACACTTTACTATGTGAAAATAATTTTTTCTTTGCTTTTAGTTCGTTTTGATTTCTTAATACACAGTCCAAATGAAAAACAGGAGCTTGGTTAGGAGAATGTAAGTCTGAGACAATCCTCAAAAGGTTTGTATTTTTACTTAAGGAAAAGGAAAAGGAAGAAAGTATGTCACTCTTCTGTTCCATAGAAAACCAGGGAGAAGTCCTGTGAGGAGGCAACAGATGGTTAGAAAAGCAGGAAAGACAAGCAAAGAGGGGAAAAATAACAGAAGAATAACCAGGGAATCAGAAAGTCATTCTCTAGCTCCTCACTAGCACCCGAAAGTCACTATTACCTGGCTCCCCAAAGATTTTCACCTTTCTGCTATCTTCCTTCTCGGACATTCTGTGCCAAGATACTGGAGCTACCATCATGACTTGTAGCTTAAAGAGTCCCTATTTCTCTCTCTAGCAGTTGGGAAGTGTGGAGAAAGTTGCTCCAGCCTCAGGAGAGAGATAACTGTGGCAGGTATTCAAAGTATGAAGTCTAAACGCATATTCTTGAATAAACACTATTATTCTTAGAAATTAAATTTCATAGTATTGAAAATACCCCTTGCACTTCAGGGAGCTTATGGGATATAGAAAGTTGTTGCCGATGCCCTGCGCAGATCCATGTGAGAGGGCACCCATCCCACAAGTGCTGTGAACTGACTGGTAAGAGCTCACAACTACACCTTTCTCTCAGAATTGCCAAACAGGAACTACCTTGTATGGAAATGCCTGGAAAGTTATAACCTCCCTCTTTAGGGGTAGCCTGTGGCCACAGGTTGACTAATTCATGGGTAGAAAAGCCCATCCCCCTTACCTAAATTTGGGACAATAGTGTGGCACATTTTTAACTCTAGAGTTCTCCAAGGGATAGGTGAATCCAGACTTTAGCTGAAGCCCATTTTCGCTTGGCTTTTTTCTTGTCCTCTCCTGCTTCCCTCAGTTTTTCACAGGTTTTTCTTCTGAGAGCACACCCTTAATAAACAACCTTCAAAAGAATTCCAGGATCTGGCTCTGCTTCTAGGGAACAAAACCCAAGACATAGGGAAAATAGATTTTTTATAAATAGACCTGAGAACCTAATTAGAATATAGGTTTTTGTAGAAAATGCATTTCAAATTCAAATAAAGTCACTTGTGCATATTTTTTGAAATAAGCCTGTTATGCACCTAAGACTAAATATATATTAAAATACAGGGTTTTTTTTCAGATTGTTTTATAAACAAAACCAGATAAACATATATGCAGAGAAATAACTACTCTTCTGCTTCTGGGTAATCACAGAGTAAATAGTTCAGAACTACCTTCTTGCTGAGAAGAAAAGAAAATTTGGAAACTATTTTTAAAATTTTGTTTGAAAGCAACATAGAGTTAATAAGGTAGTAAAGAATGATGAGAAAAAATCCATAGAAAGATAAAGGCTTAAGAAGGTGATCTAGAATTTAGGACCACTTTTCCCCTGCAGGAATTTGCAAATTCTATGCAGGTGAAGATAAAGTGATGACACACCAGGAGATAAGATAACATGAATAAACCAGCAGAAACAACATACAGTAGAAATAGACCCACAACAACCCCAGATATTAGAGTTATCTCAGAGGTGTTTTAAACCAACAATACTCATTAGGTTCAAGGAAATGACGAGATTAAAAATTTTAGCAGGGAATTGGAAATGAATATATATATATATATATATATATATATATATT
>NW_020837980.1:11024915-11356351 GCF_003676395.1 Aethalodelphis obliquidens
AAATATATATATATAATATATATATTATATTATTATATAATATAATATATATATTATATATATATAATATAATTATATAATATAATCTAATCTATATATATATAATAGATTAGAACTCAAAGAGTATAGCAGCAGGTGAAAAAGAGTGAGGAGATTATTACTGAACTGAAAGATAAAAATCCATAATGAAGCATGAAGAGACAAATGGGTGGAAAACCTAAAAGAGAAAGTAAAACAATTAACAACACTTGTGTTGGGAGTCCCAGAGAGAGAGAGAGCGAGAGAGAAAAGAAAATGGTCAAAAGCGATGTTTGAAGAGATAATGGCTGAGAACATCTCAAAATTAATAAAACCACAGATTCTAGAATCCCTTACCTATTCAACAAGGGAAGTAATATATCAACTTTCCAAGGATAAATTTGTGAAATGTAAACATATTTTTGGAAATATTATCTATAGAACTGAAGTAATATCACTTCACAGGATTATTGTAGGATCAAATGTGGTAACATATATAGTTATTTCAACAATTTTATCTTGATAATTCTAAATTCTTTCATTTACTGAGCTAAGATTCTCTAAAAACTTTTATTTTATACAAGTCATGAAAACATTAGGTTAAAAACCCACATAATTTATAGATTTAACTCATGTAACAACACTTGTTACAATATGTGAGTTATAACGTTAACTACAGTAAGTCCCCTACATACGAACCTTCAAGTTGTGAACTTTCAAAGGTGCAAACGTGTGTTCCATCAACATCAGGTGTGAGTGAAATTGCAGCCTGCCCTCCATCTCCTATTGCTGACGATCCTTCCGTTCTACCATCTCCCACCTCCTCTCCCTTCTCCAGTCAGTAACTCTTCTTGCCTCTTCACTCGATACCAACCCCTGTATGCCAGCTGTTGGACTGTACTACTGTACTTTCCACACCATAAGATTAAAAGTGTTTTCTTTATTTTTTGTATTTGTTTGTTTTTATGTATTATTTGTGTGAAAAGTATTATAAACTTATTACAGTACAGTGCTATATAGCCGATTGTGTTAGTTGGGTACCTAGGCTAACTTTGTTGGACTTACAAACAAATTGGACTTAGGAAAGCACTCTCAGAAAGGAACTCATTCGTATGTAGGGGACTTACTGTATTCTCCCTCTTAGCCTTTATAATTTTTAAGTGTAATATTTATCAGTCTTAAAAAGTTGCTGGAATGATTTGGAAGTACTAGAGCCAAGTGGGGTTTTTCTGGCATTAAGGAAAGAATGTGGAAGAAAACCAGCAAAGTAAACCAACAACTGAAATTAAATAGTCCTACAATGACTGTGGTATGGGATCAATATTTATTTATATGCTTGTGAAGATAAAGATCATGAAAATTCCAGGGTTTATATGATGCCCAAGTACATTTTTTTAAAAAATCCTTATCCAATTCTTAAAAGCCACTATTAGATAATTACTGAACATTGATAATGCCAGGAAGTTGGGAAAACAGAAAACTTGAAACTAGCTCATAAACATTTTAATGACCTAATAAGAGTTATTTTCACCTACAGATATTGATCAAACTCCAGAAGAATAGAGATCATTCAGCCAAGTTTACTGTCCTCACATGACCTATCTTGGCTGTCTATCTTTTTTGTCCTCTCTTGAGGTTCAAATCAAGACTTTCATGTTATAACAGAAGGATAATTTACTGAGTGAATTAAAGGAACTGACTTCCAGAACCAACTGAACAAGGAAGCTTCACAAACATTTGTTTTTTTCTGGGATGTTTACTTTCAAAATCATAAATGTATGTACTTGAATAAGGAATTATTTAACCAGTAGAAAATAGTCTGCCAAGAGTTTCACTGTCATAACAGCTTCTATTCAATACAGTAAGATACACTTTTCTTTCCACATCAGATTTCATGACAATGTTTTCAGTTGGGGATAGATTTTCAAAGATGAAGTACAACAACCAGGAAAGCATACAACCATAACTACAGAGAATTAATAAACTTTAATTGGAGTCAAATAAATTTTGAATTAATTTGTTTACTAAATATGTATTCAGTGATCAACGATAGAGACACAAGGACCGTAGGCAAAAAGATGAGAAGATATAGAGCTAACTTGAAGGAAGTTGTACTCTAGAGGTGGGCACCCATGCGATCTACAATTGCAGAGTTGTTCAATAACTTAGATGCCAAAAATATTTGCATGAGATATTATGGAACCATAGATATAGGTATTTCTAAGTATTCTTGGGGAAATCCAAAGAGGCTTCAGAGAGGTCTGCCAAAAAGTTGAGAGAGAGGAAAAGGGGGGCAGCATTCTAGTCTGTAAGAATAGTCTGTGCAAGTGAAGCATAAGACAACAACAAGGGAGAAGTAGGGAATGAGATTATTTAGACAGACAGGGACTAGGTAATGAAGGAGTTGAGACTTCCACCAACAGGCCAGTTGTTTTTAAAAGAAACCAGTGGATCCCCAAACTCCCCTGATGGGGTCCAAGGGGAGACCGAGTAGATGGGGCTTCAGGCCCGGCCTCTCAGAGTAAAATGGTACCATTTGATATACAGTGGATTCAAGCAACATTTTGATTGAAAATCACTGCTGAAAGTAATGGGCTCTACAAAGGAATGTTATTCAGGTTTTCTCAAGAGCTGAATTAATCAGAATATATTTCACAAAATTAGTTTTAATATATTCCTATTTTGAAAGCCACAGCATCCATTTTAAAAAGACAAGGAAAAATGACAAGAAACAGAGACAGGGACCCAGAAGATGACTGAGGGCAGCAGTTGAAGTCTAATAACTGTATTTTGCTGTGTTAGATCATCTTTAAGTGATTGGCAGCATACTTGATATAGCACGCATCATCTGTTCCATTGAAAGTTGCCATGTCTCATTTGACAATCACAGATATAAATGATAGTTCTGTTTAATGATGATTACATCTCACAGTTCTTCAATATCCTTCAACATATAGGAAGAATAAAGAAGTTATTATTAGCAGAGTGTCCTACCTTTGGGAATAGGATACAATAATTCTGAATTCCAAAGATTGTGTAAAACTGATCGGCGTGACCTTTAACGACACTGGATTCTCATTTAAACAACAGAAGCTCCATTACTTGGGCATTAATCATTAAACAGAATCAATAGGGAGAGATAGCAAATGCTCATCCCCAGATAAGCAGTAGTTGGTAAAATGTAGCTGGTATGAAATTGACTCTTGAAACCCTTCAAACCAAATAGAGTATTTCCAAAATGCTCTGTTATAAAATATGGTTCCCAGAATGGTTCTCACTTGGTTATTTTGAGAAGCTGTGATTTGTTTAAAAATCTGCATATAGGGGCTTCCCTGGTGGCGCAGTGGTTGAGAGTCCGCCTGCCGATGCAGGGGACATGGGGTCGTGCCCCGGTCCGGGAAGATCCCACATACCGCGGAGTGGCTGGGCCCGTGAGCCATGGCTGCTGGGCCTGCGTGTCCAGAGCCTGTGCTCCACAACGGGAGAGGCCACAACAGTGAGAAGCCCGCGTACCACAAAAAAAAAAAAAAAAAATCTGCATATAAATCTCAAAATTCATTCTGCTATTATTGATGAAAATATGGAAACAAGAACAACTACACCACATGGAAGACTGTCTAGACAAGAATGTTGGAGGTTATGACTGAAATAAATTATTATTTGCTGAGAGCCAACAGTGTGCTTGGCATTAAGCAAGACATCCAGAGAGCAGGACCCCAGCCTTTGGACTCACAGTTTAAGCCAGACACACAAACAACCAAATCATAAATCACAACAGCTAAAAAAAATATGGTGTAAATTTCACAGGCATGAATTTTGGTGATTTACTTTCTTGGCAATAATAAATTAAGAGATACCAGAAATAATCATCATAAAGATTGTCAATGAATGTTATTAATCCAGTCCCCCAATTAGCTACCTGACTGAATTTTAAAAGCAGATTTTTGACATTTAGCAAACATGAGAATGCATATTTTTAACAGCAGCACTTATAAAACATTTTATTGCATGATGTTATGAAAAGCAAGTTATACTTCATGTCCTTAATGTGTGTACGTTTGCTAATTTCCACTTTGCCATCTTTCTTGCCTTTGTGATCCCTGGTCTTATTTGATGATGAATAGGAATAGTAAGCCAATAAGAGTAATTTTTCCCTGCTTTTTTTCCTCTTAGGGTATATTTTTATATGCAGTCATATGTATATAAATGTCACTCTAGCTCAGGACATCAGAAAAGCAAGAACCTCAAATATTTTTCCTGTTGTCACCTTTCCAAAGAGTGCCAAAGGTCTTGATAAATAGTCAGCTTTGAGGTTAGAAACCTATACTCGGCACAATTCACAAATTTTCTGTCTTTACCCTGTTGTATAAATTAGGTGGTATTTAGGTTTTGACTAACATAGAACATCTATGGACCTCTGTTTCCTCACCTGTAAAATGGGGGTAACATGCAAAAAACAGAAGCCCTTAGTAGCACTCAGTAACAGTGAGTATTATTATTATGTAACACCATATTTATTTAAATAATTATTGTTTCTACATCATCCAAGTTCATCATGGTAGAAAAATATAATTTAAAACAGAGCTAACAGATGACATATTTTAGAATTATCTACACTGAAACCTCAAGGAAAGGAATGTATTTGCTTTTTTATGTTTTTGGAGAGATAAAGCATGAGAATTGGGGGAACTCCATGACAAGTAATTCTTCCATTTAGGAGCCATTCAAAAAGAAGGGCCTAGCTGTTGTGTAGGGGTGGATGCAGGTTTTGTGAGTCTTGAAGTTTATACAATTTGAGATCCTTTTTAAGGTCATGTACATATTTAATACAAAATTAAGTCTTGTGGTTTTGATGGGATCCGTGTACATAAGGATCACAGAAACTTAAATTTTATTAACTTCCTGGTGGATCTGCCCCTCAGGGTGAGATAAGGTGAACTTCAGATCCTTCCAATACCAGAGGGTAGAAATGAGAAATAGGATTAAGTTTAGTTCTTTGAAATTTGTAGAAACCAATAAACATGAAATCTTATTTACCGAGGTCAGTGCAGGAACCAAGAAGACCCATCTTTATATCCAGAGAGCGTAACGTGGATACACTCACATGGTTAGAATAAGGTCTTGCTAAGCTCACATTCTGTAAAAAGTGCTATTCACCTGGTTCCACCCACCAAAGGACGCAGTGTCAGAACTACGGTCAAAGTAGGAGGTACATAGTCCAGATACACAGAGTAATCCCTACGCAGGCTGTTACACATTGAAGTTGGTGTGGATGACCAAGGGATTTGTTTGGAGTATGTTCTTTCATTCAGCAAATCCTTTTGGGGCATTTACTATGTGCTAGGCACTCTCCTAGGCAGCAGGAATGCAACAGTAAGAAAACCGATTTTTTAAAAATAGGGCAAAAAAATTCATTTCCATGCCTACCTTCTACTCAGAGAGTACAGAAGATAAACAACACAAAAAAGTCAATCTCATGGGGTATTTGAAGGCGGTGTGTGCTGTGGAATATGAAGTAGAGAAGGGGGACGAGGACTGGGGAGGGAAGAGGTACGATTGAAAAGATCTAGGCCAGGAAAGGCTCCCTGTGAAAGTGATATTTAAGTAAAAGACTTGAAGGAGAAAAGTCTAAAAGCAGTAAGCCGTGTGGTTATCTGAGGAACAGGCCTTCCAGGACAAAGGAACAGCAAGTCCACATTGCCTAGAACAGTGCCTGGCACACAGCAGGGGTTCAATAACATGTATTCCATAAAAAGGAAAAGTGGGTTAGGCTCATCAAGATAAGTTTGGGGCAGTGATGCAGGAAGGAGAGCCATTTTTTTTCCTTTTGGCAACAGGGACCCTCAACAAAAGACAGAAGAGCAGATGCCTCTGCTGTGGAGGTTCCGTGGTTCTGTGGCACCTGGTGTCACCATGGCCACTCAAGACCACTGTAGCATTTACTTGGGATGGCTCCCTTTAGTCCTGTCCTGCCCACTTAGCATGGCTTCGATTTTGTCCTCTTTGGTACCAAACTCTGGGCCTCCGCAATGCACTCCATTACTTCCCTGACTCTTAGCATCTCTCCTGCCAGCCACTTTGTTTCGATCTGTTGCAGGTACCTCAACTTACATCACTTCACATGACTAGTTGGAGAGTCCATAGTAATGGCACTGCTATCTAATTGTGACTATTGGCACAGATCAATCTACGTTACCAGTCTACTACCAGGACAAACACTGCATTTATTTTTTCGTAATGCCAAGCAAAATCGTAATGCAGACTCTACCGTCAGTTACATGAATTGAATCAGGAGGAGAAAGTTGTTTATAATCATCTAAAACTCACCTTCTGTATTTCACAAGGAATAAAACAGAATTCAGAGAAAAATCCAATGCATTATAATAATGCACTAAATCTCTTCTACTTACATGTCCCGACTTATACAGTTCATTTTCATTAGCTCATATAAACACTCAAGTCTGTAAAAGTTAGCAGTGTGACCAGTGCCAGGCTAAAAGTAGAGTGGAAAGAATTTGCTTATATACCCAACTATAATAATTTGAGAAACTGTAGTGAGCTGTGTCTTAGCCTCTCATTTATTCCCGCATCCCACCATAACCCTTTCCTGCAGCCATTCTGGAGAAATTCATTCTTTTGCTTCCCTGGGACAGATCTCAGCAACTAAAACTCCAAGTATCTGATTTATTGAGCACTCACTCTGGGCCAGGCCCTGACAGAAGGGGGCCACATACAGTGCCTCTTTTAAAATCACCAGTATCCTGGGGAAGAAGGTATAAAAAATTTAAGCTGAGATCAGGCAAGTAACTTGATCAAGGTCACACAGTTTATGAGAGCCTAAACCTGGATTAAACCAGAGAGCTAGAGGATGCTAGAGCTTGAGATTTTAACTATATTCTCCACACTCCCAAGTGTTAATCCTGACAGGAGAGCAGGGTCAGGCAGAGAGAAGATAGTATCTTCCTGACAGTAATAAACGGCTTCCCAAGATACCTCCCTGAGACCGACATTGTTACTTGTCTCTTTTTCCCCTTGGTCATGGAAACCTGATTTTGTCTGGGGTGGGAAATGGTAAGCAAAAAAGTAGCTAAATACTTCTTCATCTTTCCTTGCAACTAGAGCTGGCCGCATGACACACGGCCAATAATATGTAAATTAAATTCTGCTAGGCAGTTCTGGGAAAGATTGTGTTTCCAACCTTTCCCAGAAGGAAACAAAGAACAAGCTTTACCAGAATCTTCCCTCCTCCTTTCTTCCGGCAGTTGCCATCTCAAAACTATAAGGGAAAATCTAAAACAAAACAAAACAAAGACAAAAAAACCCATGAAGTTCTTAGCAATGAAATTGGAAGATTGGAACCTACATCAGACTACCTCCTCCCAGACAACTTGTTATAAAAGGAAAAGATATTCTTCATTTCCTCTATCATTGGCTGGGTGTTCTGTTACTTGTAGGTAGACACTGGTAGCCGACACAGGCCGGTAGGGACCAGAGTAACCCTGGGTCAGTGATTCTCCGTGTTACTCTTCCATCCCAAACACATACCACCAACCAAAGATTTAAATGTTGTACAAGCTACAGAATCAAGTTGAGCTATGTACTTTGAGGTCAGCTATTTCCTTATTCCACATAGATGTAATGTTTTTCCTTCCTATCATCTTTTTTGGTTCACTCTCTCTTGTTCTCTGTCCAAAAATGTACACGTAAGAGTTATGTGAAATACTAGTCAGTGTTATCAAGTGGCAGACTAATAGTAAAAAGGATGTAATGATCTCTAGTCTCTGTGTCTTCCTTTGATTTTTGTGTAATGAACTGAACTGAGGAATATGTTGTGATTTGGCTTTATTTGAATTTATTTGGTTTAACTCAGAGAAGGACCAGGCCCTGATGCAATATTTTGAGGATGGCCAGGGTAGAGGACAAATCCAATCTAGTGAAAGAGACATTCTTTCCCAAAGTTACTAGAGCTGTCTTTCTGAAATTCATCTACATCTGCTCTGTGACATCAATAGAGAAATAAAATCTCCTGAAAGTGAAAATGGTCTTCAGAGGTGAGTTGTGGTATAACTTAAAACTGTGGTACTCAAAGTGGGGTCCCCAGACCCGCAACATCAGCATGATCTAGGAACTTGTTAGAAATTAAAATTCTCAAACTCCAGAAATCTGCGTTTTAACAAGCCCTCTAGGTGATTGTGTTAATGCTAGAGTTTGAAAACCACTACTTTTTTTTCTAGATTAATAACAAGAGAAGGAAATAATTGAAGTGCCCAGGAAGAATTTGGAAGGAGAAAAAGAAGTGAGGAAGAAGAAGAGAGAAAAAGGTTAGCATGATGGCTGATTGCTGTGGGACACGTTTTCATAATTATCCCCCATACTACCTTAACAAATTTTTTTGGTAAAATCTATAAAACATATGACAGTGGCTTTCTTGGGAAACTGATGTCATTGAATTTGTTCGTACATGTAGAAACTGGTTAGGGTGAAGGCTGAGTTCCGGGTATAGGTTGACATGAGGGGAAAAAGAGAACTTGCACCATCCAACAGAAGGGACAGGGAAGGTCCCGCTGGCATCTGAATTACACATGGAATTTCCCTAAAGAAGTTCTCCTGACGACGTTTGACACAGAATCTACATTTGTTGCAAAGCCTTCCCTTCCTGTCCTTCTTGCATCCTGGAGCCCTTGCATACGTGCTCCACCACCCTACACACATAAACACACAGACCCTCCTAGATCTAGGAAAATACCCATATTGCTTCAGCTTTTTTTTAATTGGATACTTTTATCAACTTTTATCAACTCCTTGCTGTCAGGTCTTGATGTAACATCCTGATATTGTTTTTCCTCCCTGCTCACTCATTGGATTCAAGGCTCTTCCTGGAAGTGGATTTCCTGTTATCTTTAGGCAATCTTTGGAGGAAAATATCCTCTTAAAAACAGTTGCAGAAATCTTTTCTTTGAGAGTTTCGTCATTTATCTGGAATTTTAACCTTCCACTTATATGTAATTTTCCCTCTTCCACTGATTTGTGGTCCCCTGCATCCAGCCTGTGAACTCCTTTATTTCCGGGACTTGGTGTTATTCATCTTTGTGTTCCCACTGACTAGGAACAGTGCCTGACACATACTGAATACTCAGTAAATGTCTGATGAATAAATGAATGGTGTTATCAACAGATGCTAACATTTCCAAGGCCTCAGCTTTTCCCACTGGACTCCTGTGCTGGATACCTGCCCTCTACCCCCCCGCCACTCTCTTGTACCCTGATGCCTTGATGGTTTTGGCCAGTGGAGAGCCATGACAGGAGATTGGAGGGAGAGAGGAGAGTGAGGTTGTAGTATACATTCCCCTGCTGTCTCCTTCCCTGTGGAGCCACCTTGAATTGGTTCTGTCCCTTGACCTAAGGTCACTGCTCCTTTCAAGGTAGCCTTCTCCATGCTCTTTTTCCCCATTCTAGTAACTTCTTCCTGTCTCTCCTTTGGGATAAAGAATGGTAATAGCTCTCCTGACCCTAACCAGGTTGACTAGCTTTTGTGGTTCCTCTATGCCCTGCCCACATCTCTGTAAATAGACCCATTATTAAATCATCCTCAAATTATCCTGTTCTGAATGAGCCATCTGTGTACTACTAGAACACTGACTCATATAACTGTCAAATATAAAAATATTGGAAAACCTTCCATATCTTTAAGTATTCACCAACAATTGGGTTGTTCTCAATACATGTTGTTTCTGCATAAATATGCTATCTTAGATATTTCATAAGTATAGTATCTTACACTGGGGGAGTTAGAAAACGTATGCCCCCTCTAGTCTCCTGTAGAGGCAGGGAGAGGGCCCTGAGCCAAGCTGGGTCTGTCTGTAAAATACTCTAGCAGAGCCAGGATTCCTGCAAATAACTTCACGCAAGCAAAGGATTTCAGAGAATGCATAAATATACATGCAAAAGATATTCCATTTGGTTTTCACATGCATAATACAAGTTTTCCTGTGGGTATAATATCTTTGATTTATTACTTTTGCTTTTTGATTTGTTAGGATATTTACATCTTAAACCTTCTTTGCAGCAACAAAATCACTTACGAAACTTGAAAGAATGTACTTTGAAATCTATATTTCAAAATTTTTAAAACTTCTAAAAGCCCATCAGCTGGTTCTGATTGGAACCCAAGGTGGAACCCCAGTATATATTATAGTGGTACAGAGTTGGTATTAAACTTTTTTACCTCTGATTTTTTAACATCCTTTTGTAAAGGTAGTGCCACAGTATGGGATTGCAGATGACCCACATTCTTGTGTTTGCATCCAAGAGAAATGAAGGAAGAAATATCTGGGGAATCAGGGGTCCTCACTTGTACTACTACATGGTTGCTATGAGCATGTCATTCATTTCTCAGCACTTTGCTCCTCTCACTTATAAAATAGAAGAGTTGCAGTAAATGATCCCTAGTGTCATTTCCAAATCTGTAGATTTTTATCCTGATGTCTTTAGAAAAAAAGGGAATATGTTTCTTTTCAAAACTCAGTCTCCATAGCTGTGTCCTAGCTGGATAGAACCCCAAATGACTTGAAGCCTTATATCCATTATTTTCCAATTAAGAAAAATTCAACTATGCTGCTCAACAAATTCTTGAAATTCTTCCTGCCCATAACTTCTGCTTCATTCACTGTTATTACCACAGCTAATTTAATCATTTCATATAACTATTGAAACAACACCTTCCCCAAATCTCACCCTCCAGCACTCCCGACCTCATACCGTCTTTTTGGAGAATGAACACAACGGCCCATACCATCTCTGTGTGCCTTACTTGGTCTATGACACCCAGATATGTTCCTTAAAATCTTGTGATCAAAGTACTCCACCAGGTCTCTCCCCACAGCTCCCCTTCTTTTGTGATTTAAATTTACAGAAGACCTTCCTTGATCTATTCAATCTAGTCCTCCTGAAGACCTTTATGTTTCTTATTTTGAACTTCTGTATCCGAAAACATACCCAAGGTTAGCACATGTTCCTGTGATTGCTGCTTCCTCCATGAAGCCTCCCTGGGCTGGAAGACCAATTCACTCTTCAGTGTCACCTTCAATGACAGCAGGACCTCAGCAACTCCGCCCTCTTCCTCATCCAACAATCCTGTCAAGCACCTATTCAGTGGGAGTACTCTGTACATCACCCACAAATGCTTGATGTCCTTTCACACATGAATATGAAATCTTGTCTATCTCACCGCCATTCATTGCTCAAATGGATAAGTATCTGCTTGTGCTAGCTTGCATAAAGCTGTGTGAATAAGGAACCACATCTGCTCACTGCAGTACAGTCATGGCACCAGTGGTCAGGGTCACACTGCTGAAGGCACTCCAGACTTTGGGAACCCTCCGGGCCCAGGCACTAGTGAACACCCAGGTATGTTGCTCAGATCCTCTAGCTGCAATGAAGAACTTACTACCCCAGGAATGCTGCCTGCAGACAGCCCCTAGGGTCAGTCCCCTTCCAATATTGCCTCAACTGTCCAATTTTTGTCCAAGTCAGTTTCTCATTGAAGATGGCCTGTATCTAAAAACTGTTTGGCCTGGGACTAGAAAAGTCCATCTCCCTCCTCTCAACTCAGGGTGGCTGTGAAGTGTCCTTTAGAACTTCCCATAGGGCTGGCTGAGGCTTCTGCTGAAACTGCCTTGAAGCTTGACTTTTTCCTCCATCCCGTTCTGCTTCCTTACCTTTTCTTTCACAAGCATTGATCCTAAGAGCCCTCTGTAAAGTCCCTCCTGCATCCTGGTCTCCATCTTAGAGTTTGTTTCTCAGGGACCTCAACCTGCAACACACATAATAGATGAGAAAAATTTCCCACCCCTAGAGGAGTAGGAATTTAGAGGGAGAGCCCACCTACAGCAGATAAGGTCTCAGTTTCCCACCTTCATTTTAGCTTTTTTAAAAAAGAATGAGATGTGGAGACCATATGTTAAATAAACTGATTCAGCAAAATGCCTGTACTTTTCAAGTCATGATAAGTCCTAAATTTAGTGAGTAGAAATAAACATTTGGTGAGAAACTATTTTGTTCCTCATAAAGTATTTTATATGCATTTAAGTAGTAGTAAGACTTAAAAATATATAACCACCTGAACATTGTTATACCCCCAAAATAACAATAATATCTTAAATATTCTAATACCCAATCTATATTCAAATGTCCCCAGTTGTCTCAAATTTTTCTTTTGCAGTTG
The DNA here is from genome assembly GCF_003676395.1 of Aethalodelphis obliquidens. NCBI lineage: Eukaryota > Metazoa > Chordata > Mammalia > Artiodactyla > Delphinidae > Aethalodelphis > Aethalodelphis obliquidens. The sequence continues at coordinate 11,037,157 of NW_020837980.1, forward strand.
ATCTGTTCAGATAATAAGAACCAATAAAGTTCATTAACTGCATGGTTGCAATAACTCTTAACTACTTTATTTATTTATTTATTGAGCTTTTTTTTAAAAAACATCTTTATTGGAGTAGAATTGCTTTACAATGGTGTGTTAGTTTCTGCTATATAACAAAGTAAATCAGCTATACATATACATATATCCCCATATCCCCTCCCTCTTGCATCTCCCTCCCACCCTCCCTATCCCACCCCTCTAGGTGGTCACAAAGCACCGATCTGATCTCCCTGTGCTATGCAGCTGCTTCCCACTAGCTATCTATTTTACATTTGGTAGTGTATATATGTCCATGCCACTCTCTCACTTCGTCCCAGCTTACCCTTCCGCCTCCCCATGTCCTCAAGTCCATTCTCTAGTAGGTCTGTGTCTTTATTCCTGTCTTGCCCCTAGGTTCTTCAGAACTTTTTTTTTTTTTTTAGTCCATATATGTGTGTTAGCATATGGTATTTGTTTTTCTCTTTCTGACTTACTTCACTCTGTATGACAGACTGTAGGTCCATTCACCTCACTACAGATAACTCAATTTCATTTCCTTTTATGGCTGAGTAATATTCCATTGTATATATGTGCCACATCTTCTTTATCCATTCATCTGTTGATGTATACTTAGGTTCCTTCCATGTCCTGGCTATTGTAAATAGAGCTGCAATGATTTTGTGGTACATGACTCTTTTTTAATAATGGTTTCTCAGGGTACATGCCCAGTAGTGGGATTGCTGAGTCTTATGGTAATTTTATTTTTAGTTTTTTAAGGAACCTCCATACTGTTCTCCATAGTGGCTGTATCAATTTACATTACCACCAACAGTGTAAGAGGGTTCCCTTCTCTCCACACCTTCTCCAGCATTTATTGTTTGTAGATTTTTTGATGATGGCCATTCTGACCAGTGTGAGATGATCTCTCATTTTGATTTGCATTTCTCTAATGATTAATGATGTTGAGCATTCTTTCATGTGTTATTGGCAATCTGTATATCTTCTTTGGAGAAATATCTACTAGAGCTAAACAATGAATTTGGTAAAGTAGCAGGATACAAAATTGATGCACAGAAATCTCTTGCATTCCTATACATTAATGATGAAAAATATGAAAGTGAAATTAAGAAAACACTCCCATTTACCATTGCAATGAAAAGAATAAAATATCTAGGAATAAACCTACCTAAGGAGACAAAAGACCTGTATGCAGAAAATTATAAGACACTGATGAAAGAAATTAAAGGTGATACAAATAGATGGAGAGATATACCATGTTCCTGGACTGGAAGAATCAACATTGTGAAAATGACTATACTACCCAAAGCAATCTACAGATTCAATGCAATCCCTATCAAACTACCACTGGCATTTTTCATAGAACTAGAACCAAAAATTTCACAATTTGTGTGGAAACACAAAAGACCCCGAATAGATAAAGCAATCTTGAGAAAGAAAAACGGAGCTGGAGGAATCAGGCTCCCTGACTTCAGACTATACTACAAACCGACAGTAATCAAGACAGTATGGTACTGGCACAAAAACAGAAATATAGATCAATGGAACAGGATAGAAAGCCCAGAGATAAACCCATGCATATATGGTCACCTTATCTTTGATAAAGGAGGCAAGAATATACAGTGGAGAAAAGACAGTCTCTTCAATAAGTGGTGCTGGGAAAACTGGACAGCTACATGTAAAAGAATGAAATTAGAACATTCCCTTACACTATACACAAAAATAAACTCAAAATGGATTAAAGACCTAAATGTAAAGCCAGACACTATAAAACTCTTAGAGGAAAACATAGGCAGAACACTCTATGACATAAATCACAGCAAGATCCTTTTTGACCCACCTCCCAGAGAAATGGAAATAAAAACAATAATAAACAAATGAGACCTAGTGAAACTTAAAAGCTTTTGCACAGCAAAGGAAACCATAAACAAGATGAAAGACAACCCTCAGAATGGGAGAAAATATTTGCAAATGAAGCAACTGACAAAGGATTAATCTCCAAAATTTACAAGTAGCTCATGTAGCTCAATGTCAAGAAAACAAATAACCCAATCCAAAAATGGGCAGAAGATCTCTTAACTACTTTAGTCTATGTAGTTCCCCTCCCTTCTCATGCTACTGAATTTGCTGGAGAAATCAAATTATTCATCCTTTATAGAACTGTACCCATATTCTAGAATTGTACGATTGTTTTTCTGTTTTTAATCAATATTTTTAATTGAAGTTTAGTTGATTTACAATGTTGTGTTAATTTCTGCTGTACAACAAAGTGATTCAGTTATACCTATACATACAATTTTTTATATTCTATTCCATTATGGTTTATCATAGGATATTGAATATAGTCTGTGTGCTATACAGTAGGACCTTGTTGTTTATCCATTCTATATATAAAAGCTACATCTGCTAACCCCAACCTCCCACTCCATCCCTCCCCTAACACCCTCTCCCTTGGCAACCACAAGTCTGTTCTCTATGTCTGTGATCCTGTTTCTGTTTCATACATAGGTTCATTTATGTCATATTTTAGATTCCACATATAAGTGATATCATATGGTATTTGTCTTTCTCTTTCTGACTTACTTCACTTAGTATGATAATGTCTAGTTGCATCCATGTTGCTGCAAGTGGCATTATTTCATTCTTTATTATGGCTGAGTAGTATTCCATTGTGTATATACACCACATCTTCTTTATCCATTCATCTGTCGATGGACTTCTAGGTTGTTTCCATGTCTTGGCTATTGTAAATAGTGCTACTATGAACACAGGGGTGCATGTATCTTTTTGAATTATAGTTTTGTCTGGATATATGCCCATGATATATGATTGCTGGATCATATGGTAATCCTATTCTTAGGATTTTTCTGAGGAAGCTCCACACTGTTTTCCACAGTGGCTGCACCAACTTACATTCCCACAAACAGTTTAAGAAGGTTCCCTTTTCTCCACACCCTCTCTAGCATTTGTTATTTGTAGACTTTTTAATGATGGCCATTGTGACCAATGTGAAGTGGTACCTCACTGTAGTTGTGATTTGCATTTCAGTAAGAAACTATTAAGTTCTAGGCATTTTACCTACATTAGTTCATTCAGTCTTTATGGTTACTCCATAAAGGCTAACATGCTCAAAGAGTTAAGGTAATTTGCTAGATATCACACCATTAATAAGTTAGTTAAAAACAGTAGGGCTTTGAACACTGCAAAAGATAAATGGACATAAGTTTTCAGCTCTTAGAAAAAGAGGCACTAACTTAGATGTCTCCTTTCTGCCTGGCTCTTTAATACACTGTTTTAAAAAGATTTATACTCTGATTAAAGTGGAGACCACTGTTGCTGAGTTTGCCTTACAAAGCCACGTTGGAAACTTCCGCCGACTCTTGGTTAGATGTAGAGGAAAAGGAACCCTTCTTGTTCTTTGTCATCTATATACTCAACAAAGCAAGAGCTTCACAATCAAGCATTATCACTTTCTGATGATGGCAATACATTAATCTACCAAGAATACACTAGCATTGGTACATATTAAGTACTTTTGTGAAATACAAGGTTTGGGGAATTTAAGAAGAAAATAAAAGACATTAAATTATACTTTCCCCCAGATCAACATCTCCCTCCTCTGTTTTTTTTTGTCAAAGACCATCCCCCAAATGAGCTATTTAAACCCCTGGGAGGGCCTGTTTATTTTACAGCCCAGAGAAACGTGTTAAGTATTAGAGAATTGTGCCGAGAGACTGCTTAACGGGGGTTTTTGTTAACTGACCTGAAATTTTCTGGGCTTTTTACAAGACTTAAAAATTTCAAAGTGAATTTATGCATGTTTAGAATAGCCAGAAAAATCAAAGTGAAAGGGACCAAAGAGACCTCTGGAGTGTAGGTCTCTTTCTCATGTAGACAGTTTAATAGCTGCGTGTGAAATAGCAGCATGTTGTTAAAGATACTTTGGGAGGGCCAGTCTCACCCATAAAGCAGTGGATTTCCTGCGAGCATTGCAGAATGTTGCCATTGGCTCCTCACTGCTGGAAGGCTGCCCTTGGAATCCTCCAAAACTGGCTCTCTGTGATTCTTCTTGAGCAAAGATCACATTCAGCAAATCGTAAGAAGGGACAATAGGTCACTAGCTCTTGAAAAAAAAAACACTACCATTTCCCTAGATAGGTCTCTAACCTAGTAGTGTTCATGTCTTAAATAACTTTGAGCCCTTAAGGAAAAATCCATCTTGTCAGTTTTCTTCAACTCCCTGCCAGGCTTTTTATCAGAAGAAATTAAATACCTGTCCTTGCAATCTTTATGTCCTGAGTAAACAGTGTCAAGAAAATTGTCTGAAATACCAATTTTTCTAATATTAGGAATTTTAATATTTTTTCACACATGACTATTTTTGCATTTCAGTGTTTTTTTAATTCAAGTATTGTTGTTTTACAACGTTGTGTTAATTTCTGCTATACAGCAAAGTGACTCAGTTATATATATATATTTATTTATTTATTTATTTATTTATTTATTTTTGTCTGTGTTGGGTCTTCATTGTTGTGCTCAGGCTTTCTCTAGTTGCAGCGAGCAGGGGCTACTCTTCGTTGCAGTGTGTAGGCTTCTCATTGCGGTGACTTCTCTTGTTGTGGAGCACGGGCTCTAGGCACGTGGGCTTCAGTAGTTGCAACACGTGGGCTCAGTAGTTGTGGCTCACGGGCTCTAGAGAGCAGGCTCAGTAGTTGTGGTGCACAGGCTTTGTTGTTCTGCAGAATGTGGGATCTTCCTGGACCAGGGCTTGAACCCGTGTCTCCTTCATTGGCAGGCAGATTCTTAACCACTACACCACCATGGAAGCCCTATACTCTTTTTCCTATCCTTTTCCATTATGGTTTGTCACAGGATATTGAATATAGTTCCCTGTGCTATACAATAGGACCTTGTTGTTTATCCAGTCTATATGTAATAGTTTGCCTCTGCTAACCCCAAACTCCCACTCCATCCCTCTCCCACCCTCCCCCCGCCTTGGCAACCACAAGTCTATTCTCTATGTCACACATTACTTTTAATTCTTCTAACAGTAATATTGACTTGTAAAACAGTAAAGGGTCCTGGTTAAAGTGGCTATAAATGATGAATATTGATAGTGACCATTTATTAAACACATACTAATCCTCACTCTGGGCCAGGTAGTAATTATGCAATTGGCACACGCATAATCTCAACAGCCCTCAAAGAAGAGTTAAAGAGGTTAGATAAAAAGCAATACAATAAAACTCAGTCCCATATATGACTCACTCCAGATTGTGATTCTAAACCACTGAACTGTGCAGTGTCTCCAAAGTGAAGCTAGAAAACAAAGGGTGACCTCTTTCCTCCTTCCCCTCTCCAGAAATACTATTTACAATCCTCTCACAAGGTAAGAGAAGATAGGAGCTTGATACAGTCATATGTTATCCTACAGTGACTTTGAGTGAAGAGTAATGAAACTTACTTCAGCCCTTGGCAAAATGCTTGCACATACCAAGCATATTGCTTGTTGTCTTTTGATCTTATCTGATAGATAGTTAGATGGATAAATAAATACACACATATATTACAAATTATGTATAACATATAAAGTATATATGAAAAAGTATACAAAAAATTTCTTTAATGAACATTACATAAACATTTATGGAGAAGATACAAAAATGTTTTCAATGGAGGAAATTATATTTATTAAGGGAACCCTGCCAAGGACATTCATGTTCTATCAATAGCTGAAAGGTCTATATTTTGATTTCATTTTATAAATGAGTCACCTGAGGATAAAGTTTGTGGCACAAGGTCACATGGATATTAAAGCTAATCATCTAAACTAAAGCACCCTCTCAAATTCTCAAATTGTCAACTTTCTTATCGTAATAACCTCACCATTTCCGGCTGATTTCCAACAGCTGTTTCTGTTATTGTTCTTGATGTTGTTTTCATTTCCTGCTCCCCTTTTTCGTAGGGATATTTTCAGAATAAATCTGCCTTTCAGCCAACATCAATTTGTCCTACTTTAATTCTCACCAAATGATGTAATATAAGGTTGACTCTATTGTAGTAGTTGCCAAATTTTGCTGACATTGAAATCGTCTAGGAATCTGGAAAGACACACTCATATTGTATGCCTATCCGCAGACATTCTGATTTAACTAGTATGGTTTGTCGTTAGGGAATCTGGGTATTTTAAAGCAGTGGTCCCCAACCTTTTTGTCACCAGGGACAGGTTTCGTGGAAGACAATTTTTCCACGGACAGGGGTGTGGGTGGGGGGATGGTTCAGGCAGTAATGCGAGTGATGGGGAGCGATGGGGAGCGACGGGGAGCGATGGGGAGCGACGGGGAGAGGCAGATGAAGCTTCGTTTGCTTGCCCGCCTCTCACTTCCTGCTTTGTGGCCCGGTTCCTAACAGGCTGTGGACTGATCCCAGTCCATGGCCCGGGGATTGGGGACCCCTGTTTTAAAGCTCCCCAATGTAATTGGTGCAGCTGTTATGGAAAACAGTATGGAGCTTCCTCAAATAACTAAAAATAGAGTTGCCATATGATCCAGCAATCCCACTGTATATTCGGACAAAACTATAATTCGAAAAGATACATGCGCCCCAATGCTCATAGCAGCACTATTTACGATAGTTTAAGACATGGAAGCAACCTAAATCTCTATCAAAAGATGAATGGATAAAGAAGCTATGTTACATATATACAATGGGATATTACTCAGCCATAAAAAAGAATGAAATGAAATAATGCCACTTGCAGCAACATGAATGGACCTAGAGATTACCATACTAAGTGAAGTAAGTCAAAAAGAGAAAGACAAATATCATACGGTATCTAAAATATGACACAAATGAACATATCTATGAAACAGAAGCAGACTCACGACATAGAGGACAGATTCGTGGTTGCCAAGAGGCAGGAGGGTGGAGGAGGGATGGATTGGGAGTTTGGGATTAGCAGATGCAAACTATTATATTTAGAATGGGTAAACAACAAGGTCCTCCTGTATAGCACAGGGAATTATATTCAATATCCTGTAGTAAACCGTAACAGAAAAGAAAAAAAATGGCATAGGGAATTTTCACTATATATTGTAAAGCAAACAAAGTTTACAAAATAATATATTAAAAATATTCAGCTTAATCATAAAAAATAAAGCTCCCCAGGTGATTATAATGTGCAGCAAAATTTGAGAACCTTGTTCTTTCAGTTATGTTAGTCTTCTCGGGCTGAATCGCCAAAACTCCCAGCTAATGCCATTGAGCTATATTACTCGCTCTCCCTGTGTATTCCAGTCATCTGTGGACCTCCAGGACCCTCCCCTTATTCCTTGAAGATATTAGTAGTGGTCACTCCAAAACAATTACTGCCATAATTTTTGGTGGTTTCCATACCCAGGTAGACCATCCTTCCACTATCTTGTCCTTTCAGATTCTTGCCTCCTTCCTTGAACTGTGGTTGTCCTTAACACTGCCTAAGTCACCCCTGGCACAATCATACCCTCCTTATGCTTTACTGATGATTGCATCATTCACCAAGCTCAATTTCAAACCACCACACTCTACCTTTCAGCGTTTGAGACAATACATCACTCCTTCCATCTTCAACCATCTCCTCCACTCGGCTTCCAGAACTCCCCATTCTTTTGGTTCCCTTCCTACCTTTCCAGTTGCACCTTCTCAGTATCATTATTGCTTCCTCATCACCATCTTACACATGAAATTTTGGAATCCTTGCATTTCGACACTATTTTTCTTTCTCTTCATACACATTCCCAGGTCATCTCAATCAGTCTCATGGTTTATAATCTCTGTGGCAAAACGATTTGCAAAGATTTTGTCTCCAGCTTGGGCTACTTCCCTGAACTCATCTCACATATCTCACTGCTGATTCAACACAATCACTTGGATGCTCACAGCTGGATGCTAATAGCCATCTCAGAATTTGTGTTTTCAAAAACAAACTCTTGGGGCTTCCCTGGTGGCGCAGTGGTTGAGAGTCCGCCTGCCAATGCAGGGGACACGGGTTCGTGCCCCAGTCCGGGAAGATCCCACATGCCGCGGAGCGGCTGGGCCCGTGAGCCATGGCCGCTGAGCCTGCGCGTCCGGAGCCTGTGCCCTGCCACGGGAGAGGCCACAACAGTGAGAGGCCCGCGCACCGCAAAAAACAAAACAAAACAAAAAAAACTCTTGGCAGCTGTGGGTGTATGTCCATGAGGCCCACCTTGCTGCACCTGGACTCAGAAGGGGAAGGGACAGAAGAAGTGGATGCATTGGGCTAAAATAAAAGAGAAAAAGGATGAGCTAGAGATGCAAGTAAAGTGTCTCAATACTGACTAGAAACCATGGAGTGAGATATGAGTTAATTGTCAGCCTCTGCTCTAGGAATTGCTTCTGATATCTTCACCTATTCAAAGGGTTTTTTCCCTCCTTTTTTTTTTTTCTGGTAAATCTCTATTCTTGATTTACTAAACTAAAAATAAAAGCTATGAAAAGATAACCAACCAATCAATCAATCTTGATTCCTTCCAACACCACCTACTCTTCCTCTAGTCCCATCTCAGTAACTTGCATCTTATTTCTTTTGGTTGCTTGGAACCAAAACCTTAGAGTCATTCTTGGCTATCTTTTTCTCCCACGCATCACATACAGTCCATCAGTGAGTTCTGTTGGCTACTCTTTTAATCTGTATTTTAAATCCAAATACTTATTACTTTCCTCTATCACCCCCAGCCTGGTCTAAGCTGCCATGGAGTGCTGCCATTCGCCTCCTAACTGAGCTTACTGCTCCCACCACTTTTCCCTTCCAGTTTAGTCTCCTCCCGTGTATGGAGGTCTCCTTTAAAAATAGAAGGCACATCATGTCACTCCTCAGCGCTGCATCACCTAGTGATTCAGTCTCACTTAGAATCATGCTGGGTGAGCTAAGATATGGCACAAATGAACTTATCTATGAAACAGAGGCAGACTTGCAGATATGGAGAGCGGACTTGTGGTTACCAGCGGGGAGTAGGGGTTGGAGGACGGATGGACTGGGAGTTGGGGATTAGCAGATGCAAACGTGATATATAGGATGGATGGACAACAATGTCCTGCTGTATAGCACAGGGAACTATATTCTTTATCCTGTGATGGGCCATGGTGGAAAAGAATATGAAGAAGAATATGTATATATACGTGTGTGTATGGCTGACTCACTTTGCTGTACAGCAGAAATTGATACAACATTGTGAATCAACTATACTTCAATAAAATTTTTAAAAATGAAAAAATACAAAAGCAAGGTCACTCTAGGGATGGACAGGCCCTCTATTATCTGCCCCTTTGTGACCTCTGACACCCTTCTTATCACTCTCCCCCTCCCCCAATACACTCCAGCCTCCCTGGCCTCCTTGCTGTTCCTCAGATGTGACAAGTACTCTCCCACTTTGCTTCACTTCCTCTTCTGTTTGTCTGGATTCTTTTCTCTCAAACCTGCAGGGCTTTCTTCCTCACTGTCTTCAGGTCTACTCAGATGTTACCTCCTCGGAAAACACTTCCATGATTATTCTACATGAAAATTTACCCTGCCTTTTTAAAATCACTTATGGCCACCAACACATGACACCAGAAGTCAACCAATTCTTCTGTAAGAGCCAGCTTGTAAATATTTTAGGCTTTGGGGACCAAAGTTCTCACGTCTGCCATAACTACTTAACTTTTCTATTGTAGTGCAAAAGCAGCCATAGATAATATGCAAAGGAATGGGCATTGCTGTATTGCAATGAAACGATAATTACACAAATAGGTGGTGGGCCAAATTTGGTCTACGAGCCATAACTTGTCAACACCTGCCTTATATAGTACCTGTTTCTTACCTACACTCACCTTTTAGAATGTAAACTCTTTGTTGGCAAGACTTCTCCATTTAATATTTTAAAATAAATATTGAATGTTGCATAAATCTACTTTTTTTTTTTGTAATTGTTGCATCTCTTTCTGTGATATTCTGCCATAGGTTGATCAGTACCAATTTTCATCATTCAAGAATTTTCATCATTCAAGAAGTAACTGTGTTACTTTGAATTGAATTTTCATCATTCAAGAAGTAACTGTGTATGTTTGGGCAGAAATTTTGACAGTTTCTACCATGGAAATGTACTGTTAAAAAAAGAAAAATCCAGTTAGTGTTCATTGGTAGATTTTTTTTTTAAACATCTTCACTGGAGTAAAATTGCTTTACAATGTTGTGTTAATTTCTGCTGTGTAACAAGGTGAATCAGCTATATGTATACATATATCCCCTCCCTCTTGCGTCTCCCTCCCACCCTCCATATCCCACCCCTCTAGGTGGTCGCAAAGCAATTGGTAGATTTTGTAATGAAAATATAAAATCAATTCTTTGCATGTTCTGTGGTTAAGCACACTATTATTGTTTGGCATCTTTGAACTGCATTTTCTTAAAAAACAAAAATTGAATTGAATCTGAATCAAATTGGATAAAGACCTAATCTATGTTTAATGTTTTAAAATAATGTAAAATTATAATTAAATATTTGCAATAGAATCTTTTCTTCTGAGAGAAGTTTTCCCTCTAAGGAAAATGGTCATTATTTTCAGTTTCACAAACCACAGAAGACATACAACCTCAGACTGGGAAATATACATTGTGCCTGGAAATCCACGTCAATCCTTATGTAGATGTTTCCAATGGAAGATTGCTCCAAATACCATCAGAATCCCACTGCCTTGAAATACCAAATTGTTAATTCAAAAACAGTAAAAGCTTATGATTCTCAGCAATCCATCCTACTGGCTTGTTTCTGTGATAACTGTTTGATGGTCAGGATTGCTTCCAAAGATATGTTCAGACTAAAGTATCAGTGTCTATAATTTACTCAAGTTGAATTTTTCACTAACATAAAATTTTTCAATTTTGCACCTTGTCCTGAAACAAAAGCAAAATGTTTTCTTCCTCAAGTTATTTAATCTTATCTCCTATGTGTTCCTAAATTATGTCTTAAAAGCATCCTCCTGGTGTTCCTGACAGAAGCTGTTATGAGAAAATGTCAAGATTTCTTATTTTCCTAATTGTCATAGAAAATGCGAGAAATTTTCAGGCTATGAGTTCCCGAAACACAAAATGCTTCTGCACTTAATACTTTCCCAGTATCCGCAGCTATCAGTTAGATATTTTTGATTTGCTACTAGATCATTATTCTGATAAGAACATAAAATAAGAATTAAGAAAAAGTATCTTTTTTAACACTAAGCTGTCTTTGCTTCAAAATTGTTGCTCAAAAGTGAAATAAATAAATACATAGACGTATCCAAACTAATTGAATTGCTTTCTCATCTCAAGATGTTGTCCCCTACAGTCAGTTTTGGAAGGTAAGGCAACTCCTCTGGCACTGACTCTGAGCCTTAAAATTTTCTATCTAGGCCTTGAATTATCACCTTATACTTTTCTAAAAACAGAAGTCCACTCACTCAGTTTATAATACATATTTCTAAAGGAAAATAAACACATTTCATTCAGATGTTTGTGAAAGCAAACACAGACACTGTCATCCAAAGAGCAGAATTTATGGGAAAAAAAAAAGAGAAAAGATGGTCCTGGGATCATTCAAATCCCAAAGGAAGAGAAAGACACATATCACTTAGCAAAAATTCCCACCAGAAACAAGTACACATGTATTTGAGACAACGAAAAGCTGAATGGAACCCAAAAACAATAGACAGATAAGGAGGTTTAGATGAGTGAAAACTATTTTTTGTTGTTTATATTACAGTGTTACAACTAGATCCTGGGGTAATATTCCAGCGATAAATTTTTAAACCTTATTCAAATATGAAAGTTGTTTAAGATATTTACTTTAATATTTTAGTAAATGTTGGCTTAATGGGGGCCACCAATGTGTTAAAAAGTCTCAGGATTAAAATATTTGCTGGAGGTTTTTTTGTTGTTTTGGGGGGGGGGTTTGCTTGAGATTTATTGATGAGAAAAAACTCATGTAAGTATTCTAAGGAAAGATAGCAGATGAATAAAATAGGGGCTGGGAGAGCTACTTTGGAAAGACTCTTGTTAAAGTGTTCTTTGTAAATGTAAGTCACCACCAGTTGGACAACCAACTTCTTGCACCCTTGGACTAGGGTACAGCCTGGCAGTCCAGCAGGCGAGGAGTGTTAGTCTAGCTGGAAAGAAAGAACATACCGAAGGCTATAAACATTTTGTTGGTGCATCTCAAATAAACTTAAAGCTTAGTGCAATTCTATGCAAAATTCTAAACAAATATTTTTAACTTGGCAAATAATTCTAAACTTCTGTAAAGCTGAAATGGGCCAAAAAAAAAAAAATGACTTTTTGTAAAGAACAAAATAGTAACATGAGGAATTTATCTTAGCAAGTGTTAAAATTCACTATAAAGCTATACAATCAAAACTGTGAAAAAAAAAAAAAAAACTGTGGAGCTAGAACAAGGATGGACAGATCAGTGAAATACAAGAGAGCCCAAGAATACACATAGTTATATAAAAAATTGATGTATGATATACGTGTGATGAGTAAGAAAATATGTGATCAGTAAAACAAAAATGCAATAAATAAGAAAACGTAGGACAAGTAGGAAAAAAGATTATTCAATAAATGATTCTGGAAAATTGATCAATGATTTGAGAGAAAAAAACAAATAATTCTAAGTGCATTATAAAGTTAAATAATAAAAATCCAAAGCATAAAAATCAAAGTTAGGAGAAAATGTAAATAAATTTTTTAATGCTTTATATGGAAAAGCTCACAAAGAAAAAATTATTAAATTCAGTTATTTACAAGTATCAATACTATCAAAAATTTACAAGTATGGATTCAGGCAATGACCTTAATATATAATGAGTTCTTATGAAACTGACAGCAACACATCACACACCAAATAAATTGGAGAAGAATCACAAATGGGCAGTTTACAAAGGAAAGAATTTAAATGTCTATTAAATATAGGAAATCGATATCTCTCTAATAAGCAAATAATGCAATTAAAAATAATAAGAAAACCTTTGCCTATAAAAATTTTTAAATATGTATGTATACTCAGTGACAATACACAAAGCTGCAAAAATGGAGTGAAAGAGCACTGGTAAGTTGTTGGAATTATAAGTTGGTAAATATTTTCTGAAAGAAGGATACACAGATAAAATATTTTTTAAAATAAAATCAAAACTGAAATAAATGTCCAGCAAAAGGTAAATGGTTAAATAAACAATGGTTAGCAAGACTGTGCATTTGAATAATATTTCATAACAGAATATTCATGATGGGTTATTAAAAAAACAAGTATCAAAATCATATATAATATGATCCCAATTTGTTAACACACATTTTCACAGAAAAAAAAACAGAAAAATAGATAAATATATTACTTACAATTTTTTGATCATTTCAGATTTGCCTTATTATCTTGATATTTCCTAGAATACCCCAAAGGGGTATGTATTGTTATTTTTAGAAATTATTATGTAAAGTAACATGTGTTTGCAGCCACTGGGTATCTGTCTGAAATTTAGGTGAATTATATGAGATGGTCCCTGTCCTTAAGGTGCTTACAGTTTCACTCCACACAAGCTCATTCATAAAAGAAAATTCAAGTATATATGACAGGGTATGTTCAAATATCAAAATAGGAGAAATTCAGAGGCCTTTTGGATTTCAGTGGGCATGGAAGGGTGTCAGGGCTGGGTCTTAAAGGAAGATAATAATTTGTCGAATGAGAAAAGATAGGTGATAAAGACTTGAGAAGGGACAGTCAGTACAGGATGTGACTTTTCTAAGGGACGATGTTAGGACATGCCTGACAATACACCGTACTTCGTATTCTCTATCTTTTCCACAGTCATTTAAAAGTTGTAAGGTATCTGGAAAACTAACGTAAATATACTACTAACATATCAAATACAGCATTTGAAAACTTTCATTTTTTAACAGAGATTCTAGAGTAGCCTGTCTTTTTTGAGAAAGAGGAAAAACTCACGTTAAAAATTGACAATAACAGAAAGAGGAAGACAAATACCGTATGATATCACTTATATGTGGAATCTAAAATATGGCACAAATGAACTTATCTACAGAGACAGAAGACAGACTCACAGACATAGAGAACAGACTTGTGGTTATCAATGGGGGAGTGGGAAGGGATGGATTAGGAGTTTGGGGTTAGCAGATGCAAACTGGTGTATATAAAATGGATAAACAGCAAGGTCTTACTGTATAGCACAGGGAACTATATTCAATATCCTGTGACAAACCATCATGGAAAAGAATATAAAAAAGAATTTAAAAAACAACAAATGAAATATTTAAATGTACGAGCGTTCTTAAATTTTTTTCACAATTACAGATAGGCAACAAGTTAGGCATTGTGACTCCATCTAAATTCCTTAGAGACACATGGAGCTATCCATTACTAACAAGTGGCTGTGGTGAGCAAGACTCGTATATGTGCCGTGTAGGAAAGAGAGAACTTTCCCATGACCTAAAGAGACTCTGCAAAGTGACCACAGATGGTTTATACCAGAAAAGTTGGAAAAATTATATGAAGTCCTGTGAAAAATCTTAGCTTGGAAAAAAAATAAGAGGGAACAAATAAATAAGAGGTCACCAGCAACCTCCAAATTAAAGGAGGTCTCTCTGAATCCGCCTCTCTGAGATTTTAACATATGGACGTTCTAAATCACAAAGGTCTGGAGAGACGAGAACCAAAGTGAGTTCCAAATCCCTGAGTTTTATTATCCCATTGTTACACACTAGGGAGATGTATAGAAACCTCTTCCATACATGTTTTCACTGTGGTAAAGAAATGACTCGTTCTCACTAGACCTTTTTATAAAGAAGAGATGCATTATGCCAGGAAGAGTGCTGAGTAAATGGTGGGTGACCAGAACTCTAGCTGTCCTGATATTTATCACAGGGAAATGCCGTCGAATACTTGACCTCACAGGGTTTTCACTTTCAGAACCTGCAGTTTGAAGACAGTGTTCGAAACTAGAATAACGCAACCAGTCCTAAGCAGGCTGTGAAGATCTTGTTCAGTAGTATAGGTCAGAATGTTCAAAAATAGGAGATTCCAGTTGAATTCATAAAAATCTGGATAGTGGGAAATACCCTAAAGACCACCAGGAAAAGCCTAATGGTCTCTGGGGTCATAGAAACCTCCTGGCCTGCCCCCTTTATTTTATAATAACAATACCAGCCTTGGATCGAATGCAATCTAAGGTCATGCTTGAGGTAAAGAGTAGTTTATTTATAAGGTAAATAATAATTTGAGGTAAATGATATCTCTATGAGATATATAATATTTTACAGATGAAAAAACTTGAGGCATAAGAGAAACTAAAAGTCGCTCGTCAGAGATGAGACATCTATGTGTCAGAGCTGGGAGCCTTGTCCCGAGCCGGAGCCTTGCTCTTAGGAGACTGTGCCCCGCCTCCTCCTATCAGAAAGAGCTGGGACCCAGTTGGGGCAAAGAACAGGTAAGCACTTTCAAAATAAGTGCTGGAAAAATCTATCCAATGTCATAAAAATAAAGAATAAGTACACTGAATTGCCCCTCAGAAAGTATGGAAACTGAGACATAACCAAGTAACAACTTACTAGAAAAATCCACATTTTGAAATTACTTTAGAATTCCATGGAGATGTTTTGTGTAATTGAAGATACAACCTCAAGATATCAATGTTTATTTCTTTTATGCTAAATGTTGGTGTGGAAACAATGCCACAATTTTCATCACTCCCTGTTGATGAAAAAACAATTTAAAAAATGTTTTGCATACAGGAAGATTTTAAGAGGTTGTGATTGAGAGCATACTCTGCAGTGAGCTGGGCTGAGTTGAATCTTGGTCTCAAGACTTACTGTCTATTACAAGTTATCTTAGTCATTGCTGTATCCTGAATGCCTAGAAAAAGGACTGACACCTAATAAACTGGTAATAAAGATTTATTGAAGTTTTAGCATTTAATTCATTTTTTCCAGAAAATGGGAACTTGGTCTCTCTCTCTCTCTCTCTCTGTCTCTCGCTCTCTCTGTCTCTCTCTCTCTGTCTCTCTCTCACAGACACACACACACACACACACACACACACACACACACACAATCAAGACTTTCTTTTAAGTATAGTGCAGCATACAATTTCTGTTCTTTTCTTTCTCTTTCTTGGTCATTTTTGAGAATAACCGCTTCTCCTGGAACAGTGGTATTTGTAGAACAGCATTAAAACTATGTTGTGAATATTTTAACCATAGATTCAATGGGCACAAATGAGAAATTCATATTTTGAAGTCTAAAGTAGCTGCTTTGTCTACTTTGATCACATTAAATGAAACACATATTTCACTCCTGTCTGATTAAAAGATCTTTAACTAACATTTATTTTTCTGAGTAAAAGCAAAAGAAGTTGAGGGACTATTTGGATGACATCTCAGACTACCTAAGAAACTCACAGTCCCTTAGCCAAGCTCTGATATTGCTCCTCTGAGAACTTGCAGCAATCAATAAAAATTTTAAAATCATACAAAGAAACTAAATATTTCAAAGTATCCATAACCACCAAAATGAATAACTAATATAATGCCCGAGTGGTATGGAAGACAGGAAATGGAGAACAAAGTGGAAAGTTCTATTTAGTGGAACATACATTACCCTTAAGTCGTTTGACTGCTTATTTAAATTTGCATTTTCTTTTGATTGTAATTCCAACTGTAATTAGACTCGTCAATTCCCCTTAGACAACAAGACTGAGACTTTGCTTCTATCCTCACTTTATTACTAACGAGCTGAACAATTTAGCACAAATAATTTGACCTTTCTCAACCTTACTTTCTTCATATTTAACTAAGACAGTTGGGATAGAAAATTCTTAAAGGCCTTTTTAGTTCTAAAACACTGAGTTTTCAGGCTAATGACAAAAATGAGATCTAGAAGATGAACTGTGTTATAAATACTCATTCAATGTTTTGTTTATTCAATAATGACGGTCAATATGTACTGAGCCAAGCACTTTTCTACACCTCATGTGTATAAACACTTTTAATCCTTCCAGCACCCCCATGAGATAAGCACTGTTATTATTCCAATTTTATAAATGAAAAAAGAAAAGCACAGTGATCACAATGCTAGTTAGTGGTCAGGCAATGTAGCTGGGATTCAAACCCAGGCCATCTGGCTCAGACCCCATGTGTTGAAGCACTCTGCAATTCTGCTAGAGCAAATTTCAAAACACTCATCCTGACCCCGGGGAGGGGGGAAGGCCCCACCCCTGGCCATCCCAGCAGTTGGTAAGGCTTCCATTAATGCAGAATATCATGTCTTCTGAGAAAAGTTGTTCTTGGTAGAGAAAAGTAGTTTGAAGGTTAAAGTTGGTTTTTCCCCCAGAGAGTATGTACATATCTCTAGCCCCTCCTACCTTTTAAATATTTTTCTCTATTTTTTAAATTACATAGTCTGATTGCTGGGATTGAAAAGTAATGCTGAGATAACAATAATTTGTTGTGTCAAGACGTGTAGAAATGAGCGTCACATAATTACCTCAATACTATAAAGACACCTTTAGGAGATGCATTTGAAAATATGAGTATTGGGTTTCTCAGAATGTAATTGCTATTTGTTCTGGCCAAGGCTATTATAAAATATGGAATAGATGAAGGAGAAAAATTGTGCAAACAGTAACTTGTGTATGCCTGTAAGTGTTGTATGATTGTGTACATGTGCATGTTTATAAATATGAATCACTAAAGATAGCAGAAGTCAGCTAAAGTTACAGCCTATTATTAGTAAGTCCTAAAGAAAAAATAGATAAGTAAAATTTTAGGTATATATGTATGTTGGTAAACTTGTATGTACTTACTAAGGCAGGTTCATAAGGTCTAATTAAGACTAAGTCAAAAATATATGTTGAACTTACAAGGTTAATAAACTCATTCTATTTGGGAATAAAACTTAATATAAAGATAAGGTAACTCATACTGAATATTGGTGCAGTCCTAAATAAATAGGCCAGTAGAACAGTACAGTAAGATCTCACATATACAAACGAATTATGAGACAATGTGATTGCATATCAGAGGAGAAAGTGTAGACTTTCAATAAATGACATAAGGACAATAAATTTGTATCATTACTAGTCAGATAACCAAAGGATAGACAAAATTACTTTGTAAAAGAAGAACAGAGTTAGAGGACTAAACCACCTGCCTTCAAGACTTACTTAAAGCTACAATAATCAAGAGCGTGTTGTATTGGTGTCGAGATAGACAAATAAATCAATGGAACAAAATGGAGTTCAGAAATAGATGCACACACATCTATGGTCAATTGATTTATAACAAAGCTACAAAGGCATTTAATGGAGAAAGGACAAAGGGTCTTTTCAACAAAGGGTGCAGGAACAATAGGATTTCCATATGTAAAAAAAGGATGAACTTCCAGCCATAACTTTGCATCAGAAACAAAAATTAACTCAAAATGGATAATAGACCTAAATTTAAAACCGACTTAAAACTATAAATCTTCTAGAAAAAAAATTGTAGCACAGAACATTTGTGACCTTGGGTTAGGCTATAATTTATTAGCTATGACACCAAATGCACAGTACATAAGACAAACTGACACACTGGACTTCATCAAAATTAAAAATGCCTATACTTTGAAAGAGTCTCTTAACAGAATGAAAAGACAAGCCATGGACTAAGAGAAAATAGTTGCAAATCACATAAAATACTTGTATCCAGACATTTACAATTCTCAAAACTCGATAATAAGAATATAAATATCCCAATTAAAAGTGTGAACAGAAATTTGAACAGACACTTTATGAAATAAGATATCCAGATGACACATTGAAGGATGCTCAACATTACTGTCCATTAGGGATGTGGAGATTAGAGACATGTAGTGATACCAATACACATCTATTAAAATATTTAAAAAATCTTAAAACTATGTCAAGTGTTGGCAAAGTTGTGGAGCAACTGGAACTCTCATATACTACTGCTGTGAATGTAAAGTGACATAACCACTTAGGAAAAGAGTTTAGCATTTTTTTTTTAAGTTAAACCCATATCTATCATATGATCAAGGCATTCCACTCCTAGGTATTTATCCAAGAGAAATAAAAGCATATACCCAAGCAAAAATGTATACACAAATGTTCATAGCATCTTTATATGTAATAGCTAAAAACAGAAACAACTCAAAAGCGCATCAACCGTTGAATGAATGAATAAATTGTAGTGAATACATACAATTGAATATTACTCTGCCAAAGAAAGGAATGAACTTGTTATACACCATAACATAGATAAATCTCAAAATAATTATGCTAGGGGCTTCCCTGGTGGCGCAGTGATTGAGAGTCCACCTGCCAATGCAGGGGACGCGGGCTCGTGCCCCAGTCCGGGAAGATCACACATGCCGCAGAGCGGCTGGGCCATGAGCCATGGCCACTGAGCCTGCGTGTCTGGAGCCTGTGCTCCGCAACGGGAGAGGCCACAACAGTGAGAAGTACGCATACCACAAAAAATAATAATTATTATTATTATTATGCTAAATGACACAAGCTAAACATGAAAGAGTATATGGTGTGTGGTTCCATCTTTATAAAAGCCTAGAAAATACAAATTGATCTACACTGACAGAAAGCAGTTTGGTGTTTGCCTAGGAATAGGGGAGGCTGGGATGGGATGGGAGGGGTAGAATAAAAAAGGGCATAAGGGAATTTAAGGGAGTTCTAAGTATGTTTATTATCTTGATCTTGTTTATTTTTTCCCACTTGTGCATATGTTAAAACTTATCAAATTGTATTCTGTGTTAGTTTTCTATTGCTGCATAACAAATTATCGCAAACTTAGTGGCTTAAAACAACATAAATTTATTATACCACTATTTCCATGGGTCAGGAGTCCTTGTCAAATTATGGGTTACCTGGGTCAGGATCTCACCAGGTTGAAATCAAGTTGTCAGCCATGGCTGTTATCTCACTGGAAAATCGAGGTCTCAGAATTCAGTGCTTTGTGGTTGCAGGATTAAGATCCCTGTTTTCCTAGATGTCAACCAGGGATTCTCTTAACTCCTAGAAGCTGAGGGCTCTAGTCATATGGCGCTTTCACAACATAGAAGCTTACTTCTTCAAAGAAATCAGGAGAATCTCCCTCCAGTCTTTCCTGATGTTTTCTTCCATAACATAACCTAATCACAGAGTTATGATCTCATGGTTTTCACAGGTCCAACCCAAACTCGAGGGAGGGTATCCTAGTCAGCTAGGCTGCCATAACTAAATGTCATGGATAGGATGGCTTAAACCACAGAAATTTATCTTCTCATAGTTCCAGAGGCTGGGAAGTCCAAGATCAAGGCTGATTTGGTTCCTGGTGAGCTTTCTTCCTGGCTTGCTGATAGCTTTTTCACTATGTCCTCACTTAGCCTTCCTTCTCTCTCTCTCTCTCTCTCTCTCTCTCTCTGTCTGTGTGTGTGTCTCTCTGTCTCTCTTCCTTTTCTTATAAGGCCACTAACCCCATCATGAGTGGCCCATCCTTATGACCTAATTGAATCTTAATTACTCCCAAAGGCCCCATCTCCAATTTAGGGGTTAAAACTTCAACATATGAATTTTGTGGGGACATGTTCAGGCCATAATGGAGGCGATTATATAGGGTGTGTACAACAAAAGGTGGAAATCTTGAAGCCATCAGAGAGGGCTGCCTACCACCTATACTTTAAACATGTGCAGTTTATTTTATGTTAACAGAAAACATCAACATAAAGAAAGAGGAAATGATAAAAGGGAAAGAAATTAGATTATTGTCAGACTTTTTGAAGTAATTTTTTATGTTAAAAAATAGAGTAATATTTTAGATACTGAAAGAAAGATTATGTGAGCCATTGATTTTATATCCAATAAAACTCATTTTTAAATATAAAGGGCACAGGAAAATTCAGGAAATGTTGTTTCTATTTTCTTCATTAGGAATCTACTACAGAATGTACTTTAGACAACCAAAATGAGTAGAGAATTATCAGCATGAGAACAGATGATGAATATTAAACATACAGTTACTTGTAGAACTGACACTAAATGAGGAATAAAGGAAGACAGTAAAATATATAATGTCTTTATTTTTAAGCAAAGCAGTGAAGTTATAAAAGTTGGGTTTAATGTACAGAACATATTCAAAAAATAGTTTTAAAGTCCTCAGAAATTTTTAATTGTGGTGGTTTTAGCACGATTATTTTAAGACTATCCTGTTTGTAACATGGGATAAAGTAATAGAGCGATTATGGGAAATTCTAATTATACTCTCTCCTGTATTCATGAGAACTGGGATTCTTGATGTGGAAGAAAGTGGTTACAGTTAAGTAAAAACAAACATAACCCACACTTATACGGTCAATCAATTTATGACAAAGGGGCCAAGAACATGCAATGGGGAAAAATACTCTCTTCAATAAATGGTGTTGGGAAAACTGGACATCCACATGCAAAACAATGAAAGTAGATCACTATCTTACACCATACACAAAAATCAACTAAAATGGATTAAAGACTTGAACATAAGACCTGTAATCATAAGACTCCTAGAAGAAAATGTGGTGGGTAAGCTCTTTGACATAGGTCTTGGCAATAATTTTTTCAATCTGATTTTGATACCAAAAACAAAGGTAACAAAAGAACAAATAGACAAATGGGACTACATCAAGCTAAAAAGCTTCTGCACAGCAAAAAGTCCCGTCAACATGAAAGTGAACCTACAGAATGGGGGAAAATATTTGCAAATCACATATCTGACAAGGGGTTAATATCTAAAACATCAAAAGAACTCATACAACTCTATAGAAAAATTTAAAAACTAATTCAAAAATGAGCAGAGGATCTGAATAGACATTTTCCCAAAGAAGACATACAGATGGACAAATGTACATGAAAGTATGCTCAAAATCACCACTTGTCAGGGAAATGCAAAAACGCAATGATAAATCACCTCACAACTGTTATTAAAAAAGACAAGAAATAACCAGTGTTGGCGAAGATGTGGAGAAAAGGGAGAAAATCCTTGCACACTGTTGGTGGGAATGTAAGGTACAGCCACTATGGAAAAGAGTATGGAGCTTCCTCAAAAAATTAAAAATAAAAACTATATATGATCCAGCAATTACACTTTTGGGTATGTATTGGAAGGAAATGGAAACACTAACTTGAAAAGATATCTGCATTCCCATGTTCACTGCAGCATAATTTACAATAGCCAAGACATGGAGACAACCTAAGTGTCTATCTTTGAATGAATGGATTTTTTTTTTAAGTGTGGTGTATACATACAATGTAATGTTACTCAGCCATATAAAAAGAAGGAAATCCTTCCATTTGCAACAATATGATTTGAACTTGAGGACATTATGCTAAGTGAAATAAATCAGAGAAAGACAAACACTGCATGATGTCACTTACATTGGAATTTAAAAAACAAAACCAAATAAAAAAAGAAAAAAAAAACCTCAACTCAGATACTGAAAACAGATTGGTGGTTGCCAGAGAAGGGGTGTGGTGGGTGTGTGAAATGTGTGAAGATGGTCAAAAGGTACAAACTTCCAGTTATAAAATAAATAAGTCCTGGGGATGTAATATACAGGATGGTATTATTAACTAGTTAATAATATTGTAGTGTATATTTGAAAGTTGATAAGAGAGTAAATCTTAAAAGTCTTCATCACAAGAAAAAAAATTTTTGGTAACTATTTACGAAAAAAGATGCTCCCTAGACTTATTACAGTGATCATTTCACGGTATATACAAATATTGAATCATTACATTTTATACCTGAAACTCATATAATATTATGTCAGTTATATCTCCATAAAAATACATTTAAAAGGTAAATATAAATAAATCCATTGTGTCAGTTAGTGTATGGGCTAAGCTGCTATAACAAGAAGATCCCCAAATGCAAAGTCCTAAACAAGAGAGAAGGTTATTTCTTTTTCATGGTAATAGTGGAGGTAGGGAGTCAAAGGCTATTGCAGTGGTTCTGCCACCCCCAAGCATCTGGTTTCTGTTTCTAGGTCTAAGGACATTGCTCCAATTTTCCTAACCTCCTAGCCTGGAGGAAAGGAAAGGACCAGAAGAGGGCATGTACATTTTTTTAAAGGCATGGTCTGGAATAGAATTTCTCAACCTTGACACTGTTGACATTTGGGACCAGATAATTCTTTGTTGGGGGCAAGGGGCTGTTTCATGCATTGTAGTATATTTAGCAGCATCCCTGGCCTCTACCCACTAGATGCCAGTAGTACCCCCAAGTTCTGACAACCAGAAATTTCTAAAGGGAGGGGAGAGGCAAAAATCACTCCCATTGAAGAGTCACTGATCTAGAAAAAGCACACATTACTTCTTATGTTTTCCTATTGCCTAGAACTTAGCTATATGGTCATAACGAGCTGGGCAGCCATACCTATCTAAAACTTGAGGGTTCTATTATTTAAAAAAGAGAGAGAGAGAGAAAATGAATGTTTGGGTATGACTAGTAGTCTTTGCATCCATTTCAGGCATGTGGACTGCCAAATTTCTGAAGTTCCACCTCAAGTCTGAGATACCAGCCCAGAACACAATGAGGCTGGCTGTGGAGGGGAGGGAACAAAGGTGGTCAACAGGAGGAACTTCTAGGGTCCTTGACAAGAACTCAAAGTATATATATAATGTATGGTTTAAAACAGAGGAAAGAAAAAAGAGAAAGCTGGTTACAGATCTGAGGGAATCTAGGAAGAGGGGAAAATCCCAGTTTCCTACCAATAGCCCAACTCTTGGAGTGAAGAATTAGATCAGTTTCGTACAAGAATTTGTAAAAAAATCAAACTGCAGCAAAGCTGGCCTGGCTTCTCTTTGAGCCTCCAGGAACAAAAAAGAAACAAAAACAGAAACAGCACACCCTCACACCCCCTAACACTAGAATTTTAATTGGAAATATATTGATATGATCTTACAAGCTATTATATGTGTGTGTACATGCACACATGTGTATATGCATATATCTGTGTATATGCATATGTGTATATACACTCATATACAAAGATTTCCTCCCTTTTCCACTCCTTTCCACAAGGGGTCTTCTGGCTACATGGTCCTGTCAAGACAATCACAAGAGTCAATTGTACATAATTCCTTGTGAAGGACAGTTATTCAGGTCCCTTTCCACTAAGCTCAGTTATCTCCTCATATGAAGTGACAATTAGGCTCTACATCCCTCAGTGATCACACAGTCTTGGCTTCACATCTCCTGTAAGGAAATTCTTGTGGGCAAAAGCATCTATATATCTCCTTAAAACAGTATTTCTCAAGCTTGAGGCAGTCTAAATCTAAATTTAGACAGAATAGAATTCTAACTTTGCAAAGACAGAATTCAGCCAATACATACAATTTCTATTACTAAAGAAAATGCTTAATGCCTCAATCTGAAAGGTACTGCATTTTGGATCCCTCACTGGATTTCAGAGCTTCTCTAAGTGTAAAGGTAGGTGATCGATCATCCTTTACCTGCATGGAGAAGAGCTGCCACAAAGGCAAATTCCTGCATCATCACTGGGAGATGAACAAGAATCACTACTCCCCAAATAGAAAGTTTTCCCACCACCATGTTGAGGTCCAGAAGCTATCGAACACTCAACATTTTAGAATAAGGCAACAAAGTCTTCTATCGAACAAATACAGTTTGGTCTCATAGGTTTGCCAAAATGCCATGTGGTTTTTTATTTCCTAATACCTCAAATGTCCCCAAGCAAATTTTTAAACACACAAGTTATTCCTTCAAAATGCCAAGATTCCATGGGAACATTATACTCTGTTTTAAAAATAAAGTTTAAGGTTATTTGAAAATAAAGTATTAATCAGTCAATGCTGAGTAGCCAGATTCACAGCACACAGAAATATGTGATCTGGTCTGAAGCTCTTCAGTGGAGACAAATATTAGAGACCCCTTGAAGACATAGGCTTTTAGAAAACCTTCTATATTAAAGCATGCTCTTAAGTCTCTTTGTCCTTTTAACAGAACAGAACATTTCAAAGCACTGAATTACCTTATATAATCATCACTAAACTGTTCCAATTGTAACCAAGCAGGATACTATGGGGCATTCATGGACAGACCCCTCCCCCCATGTCCTCTGCCTGCCTCTTGTTTGTAGAAAAGCTGTAGTCTTTCAGCCCTCCCCTGAGTCACAAAAGCCTGGCTCAAGAATTAATGATTAAAAGGAGGTGAACATGTAATGACAAAAAAAGGAGTTGGGCCAGGAGAACTAGTAACAATTTAAACAGTAAATCAGCCATATGGCAGTCACAGAATCTTTAGTTCCTCCCTGAAATACATAGATAATAGTATCTGGTGCACATTTCTGAGTTGTTTTACAGATACTAAAGCCTCCACCAAGTGGAAGAAGTTGACTACATGATGACCATGGACACATAGTCCCAGACCTACTGGAGTCTGAGAATTAATAATGTTAACCCTTGTGACACTGTCCAGTTACCTCACCATCAACAAGTCAAAGAATTGTGCATGAGCTGATCACATACCCTGCAACTCCCCTCCCTCTCCTTGCCTTTAAAAATGCTACCTTGAAACCTATCAGAGAGAGTTCGGGCTTTATGAGCATTAGCTGCCCCTTACTCCTTGTATGGCACCTGCAATAAATGCTGCACTTTCTTTCACCACAACCTGGTGTCAGTAGATTGGCTTTTCTACTTCCAGCCTGTGGACCCAAGTTTGGTTGGGTAATGACGAAATTATTCCATTGAGTATCATTGTTTTTTGTTCAAGGGAAAAAAATATAATTTCTTTAGTCCTGTCTGATTCTCCTTTTCCCTCCTCCTGCTTCACAAATTCAGGCCATTTCTGGCACTCATGGAGGTATTTCAAAATGCTGCGATAAGCATAAGAACTACATGCAGCTGTCCAATTTTCCCAGCACCACTTATTGAAGAGGCTGTCTTTTCTCCATTGTATATTCTTACCTCCTTTGTCAAAGATAAGGAGACCATATGTGTGTGGGTTTATTTCTGGGCTTTCTATCCTGTTCCATTGATCTATATTTCTGTTTTTGTGCCAGTACCATACTGTCTTGATTACTGTAGCTTTGTAGTATAGTCTGAAGTCAGGGAGCCTGATTCCTCCAGCTACATGTAAAAGAATGAAATTAAAACACTTCCTAGCATGATACACAAAAATAAACTCAAAATGGATTAAAGACCCAAATGTAAGGCCAGACACTGTAAAACTCTTAGAGGAAAACATAGGCAGAACACTCTATGACATAAATCACAGCAAGATCCTTTTTGACCCACCTCCTAGATTAACAAAGAAAACCAAAAATGAACAAATGAGACCTACTGAAACATGAAATCTTTTGCACAGCAAAGGAAACCATAAACAAGAAGAAAAGACAACCCTCAGAATGAGAGAAAATATTTGCAAATGAAGCAACTGACAAAGGATTAATCTCCAAAATATACAAGCAGCTCATGAACTTAATATCCAAAAAAAAAAAAAACCCAATCCAAAAATGGGCAGAAGACTTAAATAGCCATTTCTCCAAAGAAAACATACAGATGGCCAACAAACACATGAAAAGATGCTCAACATTGCTAATCATTAGAGAACTGAAAATCAAAACCACAATAAGGTATCACCTCACACTGGTCAGAATGGCCATCATTAAAAAATCTAGAAACAATAAATGCTGGAGAGAGTGTGGAGAAAAGGGAACCTTCCTGCACTGTTGGTGGGAATGTAAATTGATACAGCCACTATGGAAAACAGTATGGAGAGTCCTTAAAAAACTAAAAATAAAACTACCATATGACCCAGCAATTTCACTACTGGGCATATACCCAGAAAAAAACATAATTCAAAAAGAGTCATGAGGGCTTCCCTGGTGACGCAGTGGTTGAGAATACGCCTGCTGATGCAGGGGACACGGGTTCGTGCCCCGGTCTGGGAAGATCCCACATGCCGCAGAGTGGATAGGCCCGTGAGCCATGGCTGCTGAGTCTGTGCGTCCAGAGCCTGTGCTCCACAACGGGAGAGGCCACAGCAGTGAGAGGCCGGCGTACCGCAAAAAAAAAAAAAAAAAAGTCATGGGGGCTGAGTTCTGAGGAGAGCTGCTATTTCACTTCCACTCTGAAGTCATGTGGCTGGCAGTGTTTTGGTGCTCTACCCGGGTGTCAGGCCTGTGCCTCTGAGGTGGGAGAGCTGAGTTCAGGACACTGGTCCACCAGAGATCTCCTGGCTCCACGTAATATCAAATGGCGAAAACTCTCCCAGAGATCTCCATCTCAATGCTGAGACCCAGCTCCACTAAACGACCAGCAAGCTACAGTGCTGGACACCCTATGCCAAACAACTAACAAGACAAGAACACAAACCTACCCATTAGCAGAGAAGTTGCCTAAAATCATAATAAGGTCACAGACAACCCAGAACACACCACCAGACACAGTCTTGCCCCCAGAAAGACAAGATCCAGGCTCATCCACCAGAACACAGGCACTAGTCCCATCAACCACGAAGCCTACACAACCCACTGAACCTACCTTAGCCACTGGGGGCAGACACCAAAAACAACAGGAACTGCGAACCTGCAGCCTACAAAAAGGAGACCCCAAACACAGTAAGTTAAGCAAAATAAGAAGACAGAAAAACACACAGCAGATGGAGGAGCAAGGTAAAAACCCACCAGACCAAACAAATGAAGAGGAAATAGGCAGTCTACCTGAAAAAGAATTCAGAGTAATGATAGTAAAGATGATCCAAAATCTTGGAAATTGAACAGAGAAAATACAAGAAATGTTTAACAAGGACCTAGGAGAACTAAAGAGCAAACAAACAATGATGAACAACACAATAAATGAAATTTAAAATTCCCTAGAAGGAATCAATAGCAGAGTAACTGAGGCAGAAGAATGGATAAGTGACCTGGAAGATAAAATAGTGGAATTAACTACCACAGAGCAGAATAAAGAAAAAAGAATGAAAAGAATTGAGGGCAGTCGTAGAGAACTCTGGGACAACATTAAATGCACCAACATTCGAATTATAAGCGTCCCAGAAGAAAAAGAGAAAGAGACTGAGAATATATTTGAAGAGACTATAGATGAAAACTTCCCTAATGTGGGAAAGGAAATAGTCAGGCAAGTCCAGGAAGCTCACAGAGTCCCATAAGGATAAATCCAAGGAGAAACATGCCAAGACACATATTAATCAAACTATCAAAAATTAAACACAGGGCTTCCCTGGTGGCGCAGTGGTTAAGAAACTGCCTGCCAGTGCAAGGGACACTTCCCTGGCCTGGGAAGATCCCACATGCCAAGGAGCAACTAAGCCTGTGTGCCACAACTACTGAGCCTGTGGTCTAGAGCCCACAAGCCACAACTACTGAGCCCACGTGCCACAACAACTGAAGCCTGTGTGCCTAGAGCCCATGCTCCACAACAAGAGAAGCCACAAAAATGAGAAGCCCGCACGCCAAAACATAGAGTAGCCCCCACTCACCGCAACTAGAGAAAGCCCATATGCAGCAAAAAAGACCCAACAAGCCAAAAATAAATAAATAAATAAAATCTAAAAATAATTAAATACAAAGAAAAAATATTCAAAGCAGCAAGGGAAAAATAACACACAAGGGAATCCCCATAAGTTTAACAGCTGATCTTTCAGCAGAAACTCTGCAAGCCAGAAGGGAGTGGCAGGACATATTTAAAGTGATGAAAGGGAAAAACCTACAACCAAGATTACTCTACCCAGCAAGGGTCTCATTCAGATTAAACGGAGAAATTAAAACCTTTACAGACAAGCAAAAGCTAAGGGAATTCAGCTCCACTAAACCAGCTTTACAACAAATGCTAAAGGAACTTCTCTAGGCAGGAAAAAGAAGAGGAGGAAAAGACCTACAATAACAAACCCAAAACAATTAAGAAAATGGTAATAGGAACATACATATAGATAATTACCTTAGCTCCCACCAAAAGACATAGATTGGCTGAATGGATGCAAAAACAAGACCCGCATATATGCTGTCTATGAGAGACCCATTCCAGACCTAGGGACACATACAGACTGAAAGTAAGAGGATGGAAAAAGATATTCTATGAAAATGGAAATCAAAAGAAAGCTGGAATAGCAATTCTCATATCAGACAAAATAGACTTCAAAATAAAGACTATTACAAGAGACAAAGAAGGACATTACATAATGATCAAGGGATCAATCCAAGAAGAAGATATAACAATTGTAATTATTTATGCACCCAACATAGGAGCACTTCAGTACATAAGGCAAGTGCTAACAGCCATAAAAGGGGAAATTGACAGTAACACAATCATAGTAGGGGACTTTAACACCCCACTTTTACCAATGGACGGATCATCCAAAATGAAAATAAAGAAACACAAGCTTTAAATAATACATTATACAAGATGGACTTAATTGATATTTATAGGACATTCCATCCAAAAACAACAGAATACACATTCTTCTCAAGTGCTCGTGGACCATTCTCCAGGATAGATCATATTTGTGTCACAAATCAAGCCTTAGTAAATTTAAGAAAATTGAAATCATATAAAGTATCTTTTCCGAACACAATGCTATGAGACTAGATATCAATTACACGAAAAAACCTGTAAAAAATACAAACACATGGAGGCTAAACAATATACTACTTAAAAACCAAGAGATCACTGAAGAAATCAAAGAGGAAATCAAAAATTACCTAGAAATAAATGACAATGAAAACACGATGACCCAAAACCTATGGGATGCAGCAAAAGCAGTTCTAAGAGGGAAGTTTATAGCATACAATCCTACCTCAACAAACAAGAAATATCTCAAGTAAACAACCTAACCTTACACCTAAAGCAATTAGGGAAAGAAGAACAAAAAAAAAAAACCCCAAAGTTAGCAGAAGGAAAGAAATCATAAACATCAGATCAGAAATAAATGAAAAAGAAATGAAAGAAATAGTAGCAAAGGTTAATAAAACTAAAAGCTGGTTCTTTGAGAAGATAAACAAAATTGATAAATGATTAGCCAGACTCATCAAGAAAAAAAGAGAGAAGACTCAAATTAATAGAATTAGAAATGAAAAAGGAGAGGTAACAACTGACACTGCAGAAATACAAAGGATCATGAGAAATTACTACAAGCAACTATAGGCCAATAAAATGGACAACCTGGAAGAAATGGACAAATGCTTAGAAAAGCATAACCTTCTGAGACTAAACCAGGAAGAAATAGAAAATATAAACAGACAAATCACAAGTACTGAAATTGAGACTATGATTAAAAATCTTCCAACAAACAAAAGCCCAGGACCAGATGGCTTCACAGCGAATTCTATCAAACATTTAGAGAAGAGTTAACACCTATCCTTCTCAAACTCTTCCAAAACATATCAGAGGGAGGAACACTCTCAAAGTCATTCTACGAGGCCACCATCACCCTAATATCAAAACCAGGCAAAGATGTCACAAAGAAAGAAAACTACAGGGCAATATCACGGATGAATATAGATGCAAAAATCCTCAACAAAATACCAGCAAAGAGAACCAAACAGCACATTAAAAGGATCATACACCATGATCAGTGGGGTTTATCCCAGGAATGCAAGGATTCTTCAGTATATGCAAATCCATCAATGTGATACACCATATTAACAAACTGAAGGATAAAAACCATATTATAATCTCAATAGATGCAGAAAAAGCTTTCAACAATATTCAACACCCATTTATGATAAAAACTCTCCAGAAAAGAGGCATAGAAGGAACTTACCTCAACATAATAAAGGCCATATATGACAAACCCACAGCAAACATTGTCCTCAATGGTGAAAAATTGAAACCATTTCCAGTAAGATCAGGAACAAGACAAGGTTGTCCACTCTCACCACTATTATTCAACATAGTTTTGGAAGTTTTAACCACAACAATCAAAGAAGAAAAAGAAATAAAAGGAATCCAAGTTGGAAAAGAAGAAGTAAAGCTGTCACTGTTTGCGAATGACATTATACTATACATAGAGAATCCTAAAGATGCTACCGGAAAACTACTAGAGCTAATCAATGAATTAGGTAAAGTAGCTAGATACAAAACTAATGCACACAAATCTCTTGCATTCCTATACACTAATGATGAAAAATCTGAAAGAGAAATTAAGGAAACACTCCCATTTACCATGGCAACAAAAAGAATAAAATACCCAGGAATAAACCTACCTAAGGAGACAAAAGACCTGTATGCAGAAAATTATAAGACACTGATGAAAGAAATTAAAGATGATACAAACAGATGGAGAGATATACCATGTTCTTGGATTGGAAGAATCAACATTGTGAAAATGACTATATTACCCAAAGCAATCTACAGATTCAGTGGAGTCCCTATCAAACTACCGATGGCATTTTTCACAGAACTAGAACAAAAAAATTCACAATTTGTATGGAAACACAAAAGATCCCACACAGTCAAAGCAATCTTGAGAAAGAAAAACGGAGCTGGAGGAATCAGGCTCCCTGACTTCAGACTATACTACAAAGCTATAGTAATCAAGACACTATGGTATTGGCACAAAAACAGAAATATAGATCAATGGAACAGGATAGAAAGCCCAGAGATAAACCCACACATATATGGTCACCTTATTTTTGATAAAGGAGGCAAAAATATACAATGGAGAAAACATAGCCTCTTCAATAAGTGGTGCTGGGATAACTGGACAGTTACATATAAAAGGATGAAAGTAGAACACTCCCAACACCATATACAAAAATAAACTCAAAATAGATTAAAGACCTAAATGTAAGGCCAGACACTGTAAAACTCTTAGGAAAACATAGGCAGAACACTCTATGACATAAATCACAGCAAGATCCTTTTTAACCCACCTCTTAGAGAAATAGAAATAAAAACAAAAATAAACAAATGAGACCTAATGAAACTTAAAAGCATTTGCACAGCAAAGGAAACGATAAACAAGATGAAAAGATAGCTCTCAGGATGAGAGAAAATATTTGCAAGTGAAGCAACTGACAAAGAATTAATCTCCAAAATTTACAAGCAGCTCATGCAGCTCAATATCAAAAAAACAAACAACCCAATCCAAAAACGGGCAGAAGACCTAAATAGACATTTATCCAAATAAGATATACAGATTGCCAACAAACACATGAAAGGATGATCAACATCATTAATCATTAGAGAATTGCAAATCAAAACTACAATGAGGTATCACCTCACACAGGTCAGAATGGCCATCATCAAAAAATCTACAAACAATAAATGCTGGAGAGGGTGTGGAGAAAAGGGAACCCTCTTGCACTGTTGGTGGGAATGTAAATTGATACAGCCACTATGGGGAACAGTATGGAGATTCCTTAAAAAACTAAAAATAGAACTACCATACGACCCAGCAATCCCACTCCTGGGCACATACCCTGAGAAAACCATAATTCAAAAAGAGTCATGTTCCACAGTGTTCACTGCATCTCTATTTACAATAGCCAGGACATGGAAGCAACCTAAGTGTCCATCGACAGATGAATGGATAAAGAAGATGTGGCACATATATACAATGGAATATTACTCAGCCACAAAAAGAAATGAAATTGAGTTATTTGTAGTGATGTGGATGGACCTAGAGTCTGTCATACAGAGTGAAGTAAGTCAAAAGGAGAAAAACGGATACCGTATGCTAACACATGTATATGGAATCTAGGAAACTGGTACTGATGAACCTAGTGGTAGGGTAGAGAACGGACTTGAGGACACGGTGGGTGGGGATGGGGAGATGGGAAGTTGGGACGAAGTGAGAGAGTGGCACGGACATATATACACTGCCAAATGTGAAATAGATAGCTAGTGGGAAGCAGCCGCATAGCACAGGGAGATCAGATGGGTGCTTTGTGACCACCTACAGGAATGGGATAGGGAGGGTGGGAGGGAGACACAAGAGGGAGGGGATATGGGGATATATGTATATGTATAGCTGATTCACTTTGTTATACAGCAGAAACTAACACAACATTGTAAAGCAATTATACTCCAATGAAGATGTATATTTAAAAAAATAACTAAAAATTCTTTTCCCCAGTAGATGCCATTAGGAAAATTCCAAACCAAAGGGAGACAGGGAAGTGAATGTTTATAGAGTGCGACCAGTGTGGAAGATAGAACTTTGCTCCTTTGTAAATTAAGTTAGAATCAGCCTACTTTTCTCCTGGGCATAGGTTGAGAAAGAGAGAAAGTGAACTCCCCTTTGTTTGAATATCGCCTGCATGGCCGCACTTCCTAGGCTGTGTCTCAGTGAATCCCCATGTGGGCATCATTATCCCGATTTTATATACGAGGATAGAAACATGCTCACATCTGTGTATCTGGCATGCGAAAGTGCACAAATCTCACCCAGACCTATGGATTGTAATTGTAGAGACAATTGTATCTGACTGATAAAACTTGTGTTCCCTGGTCTGTAGCCACATCCTCGGTAGCAGAAGCAGCCCTGAAAATTACCCTTCTCTGCTGCAGCTAAAATCAGATCAACTCATCACTCCAAGCTATTGAAAATGGTCCAGGTAAACCTCATAATCTAAAAATACAATGGACTAAAAACCCCACCGATTTCTAGCTCTTTTTCCATATCTCTTGAATTTTAGTGTGAATGTTTGGTTTAAAAATACCTCATCAAGCCAAGTTTAAAGAAGAATGTCCAAGCAGCCTTTTGGTTCAACACAATTATAGGGTGTTTTTGTTCAATCTTTAGAAGGTTTTCATAGATATTTTTAAGAAATGGGAAAAAAACCAAGTTACACACAAAAAGTTTGCTTCCCAAGCTGAAACATTGACTTGTGAATCCAGGATAGTTGAACAAGAAAATTATTCTTGGAGGAAATATCTGGGAAAGAAAATATGCCATATTAAGGCAAACTGAGTAAGGAAGGTGATGATTAACTGCAATAGAGACCAGGGTCATGGCAGGTCCCACTTCACCTTTGGATAACTTCACTCCCTCATCCTTAAGGGAGTCGCACCTAGGATGACAAGGATTGCTTATGACAGGTAATTCTTTCTTTTTTCTTCACATCTTTATTGGAGTATAATTGCTTTACAATATTGTGTTAGTTTCTGCTGTATAACAAAGTGAATCAGCTATACATATCCATATATCCCCATATCCCCTCCCTCTTGCGTTTCCCTCCCACCCTCCCTATCCCACCCCTCTAGGTCATCACAAAACACCGAGCTGATCTCCCTGTGCTATGCGGCTGCTTCCCACTAGCTATCTATTTTACATTTGGTAGTGTATATATGTCCATGTCACTCTCTCACTACATCCCAGCTTACCCTTCTCTCGCTGTGTCCTCAAGTCCGTTCTTTACGTCTGCGTCTTTATTTCTGCCCTGCCACTAGGTTCATCAGTACCGTTTTTTTTTAAGATTCCATATATATGAATTAGCATGCGGTATTTGTTTTTCTCTTTCTGACTTACTTCACTCGACAGGTGATTCTTGAAGTCACATATATGCAACCACAAACCCAAAAGAGACTTCCCCCACGCCCAATACGTGGTTTTACATACACTTTCATGCATAGAATCCAAGATAATCTTTTATTGTTTATTAAAGGCATTTCTTACTTAAGGGCATTCCAACTCCCTCATAAGGTCACCTTATTCCCTGCGCTTGCCTCAATGCACATTTTTCCACTTTTTTTTTTTTTGCACCGGGAAACTGACTCTAGCATGCTGACTTGTCATAGGAAACCCAGTGGGAATTTTTAGCCATCAGTTTTAACTGAGAGCTATTGATTCCTTCGTAGAATAATATCAAGCAGGAGAACAGTAACAAAGTTCCCCGGGGGGGCGGGGGGAGGGAGTGGGTCGAAATGGATGGATGGGTTATTACTGCCATCTGGTGGCAAGGATGCAAAACTACAGGCAATACATGGGCGAGTTCAGAATGACTCGTTCATTTGGGAAATGCATTGTTTTACAAACTGTTAAGAAAATGTTTAATTCCAAGATGATTACCAGATGTTTTGTTTCACTTACTTGATCCAGACCAGTTGGAATTTCAACTGTTCTAACTCACTTTTTTTCTCAATATCCAGGAACATAGAGGTGTTGTGAGTTTTCTGGCCTAAAGACCACAGAAAAGATTTAATGATCGTTGCATCCATTTCACCTTCCTGTGGAACTCAGCCTCCAAAGCTTTTAATCTAAAACCGAAAGTTGATAGACATTCTATTAAGGGGGTGCAGCTTTCAAAGGGGGACACCTCATCATTTGTTTGCATCTATCAGGTTCTTATGGTATGTTTCCTAGGCAGTTGTCAACATGATAAAATCAGGTAAAATTCAGGATACCATTGCTTCAACAGGGCACATTTGTAAAGTGTCTGATTATGACTGTGCAGAGGAATTCCACTCCTATGATATCTAGATGTCCTTTTATGCCAAAGCCTCTATCATACGCTAAGCAATATCATCCCCAACTACACATCATGTAATTTCTGTACAGGAAACCAAGCCTTCTTTCACTGCACACTTGCACAATTTGTTTGTTTCTGCCTTCAAGTCTTCACACTTTCTTTTTCTTTCCACCTCTGTTTCCTTCCACACTCTCCTAGACAACTACCTGGGTCTTGGCCAAACTTCAAAATGGACCAAAGATCAAAAATGCTTCAAGGATTATGTGCATGTAGTTCTGATCACTACAATTATCATTGGGGAGGTTGCTTGCCAAGGGTTAGGCACTCTTTTAAACACGTTATAAATATATTATTTAAAAATTGTCAGAAAAACTTGAGGAATTATTATCCCTATTTAAGAGTTGACAAATCTTGGCTCAGAGCAGACAAGAACTGACCCACACCTATGTAGGGGGTGGGTTAGAGAAAGAGTAGAGAAACCAGGCTTGGAAGCAAAGCTCAGTCTAGTTTAGAGATTAAACTCATTCCTTCCCTCATAATCACACTATCAGCTCTTCAGCATGCATACACGTGCACACACACAGAGTTTGGTATAACTGCTACAATATACATTCGCATATAATACTAACAGTACATATATATTCTCATCATCACTTGCCTGTGCAATTGCATCCATTTAGCTCAACAGAGTGGGAATGATTTGAAATTAGAAATAATACCTGACATTTCCTTTTAGCAGCTCTAGAGAGGCCGCATTAGCAAGTCATATGGTCTTTCGATTCAGAGCGTGGATTCTGAAGTCAGACTACATTCTACCACCATCTGGATGGGATTGAAAACGTGCTTTCAGGGAACTCTACTCAATACTCTGTAATGGCCTATATGGGGAAAGAATCTAAAAAAGAGTGGATATATGTATATGTGTAGCTGATTCACTTCACAGTACACCAGAAACTAACACAACATTGTAAATCAACTATACTCCAATAAAATTTTTTTTAAAAAAAGAAAAAGGTGCTTGACATCAAACACTCGGTTTGGTAACTTTGAAATGTTCATAAGGCTTTTTGAAAATTAGATGAGATAATCCAGGAAAAGAGTTTAACTAACATCATGTGCGTTACATATCTCTCATGTATGAAGGGTGAGTTTTTATTTTTGCCCCTTCTACGCACTGGCTATTCCATTCATATGGTTGATTAACTGTTTTTAGTGATACAGCCAGGCTTTCACAACAGAAAATGAAAAGAGCTCTTATACAATATTGGATGACTCGAATGGTAACGCTAGAATAACAAGACAAGGCTCCTTGTACGGGCTGTAAATACTGTAAGGTCTGGATAGAGCATCTTTAGATATTGGAAAAAGCAGAGGGTACCAGACTCCTGAATTATCTAGCCTGGCAATGGCCTTATGGAAAGTTCTAAATGTGAAAATGGTAGCTTTGTCAGTTTTCTCCTAGAGGCATTCCAAAGACTGTCATCCTCCCTGTTCATCTCCAGTAAAACATAGTAACTAATACAGCTCCTCTAAGTTTTGCCTTTTTCTAGGACTTTTCCCTAACATACAAACAGAAAAAGGAATTGCAGCCCCAAAATGGTTAAACTACGTAAATCCCAGAAATTATATTTGAAATAAACTTTATACTTTCTGCTTTCTAGTTTTGTAAGGGAAGTAAAATAGTAATCACTGGGAGAGAATTTTTATATTCCTGGGAAAATAATTTAAAGTGTTATTTTTAAGGAGAAGAGTAATCATCTCTCATCCTAGAAAATGAGAATTTTTTCAAATTACTGTTTAAAGGGTGGTAGTTTTATAAAAGTTGTATGTAGTGGCGTGTGTGTGTGAACATGTATATATCATGTATTTATATTCTAAGTTGATATCATTTCTTAAACCACTGTCCCACTCCCATGGGCACTAATACCTTAAGAATCCCCATTTCTGTCATGATCATCAAGTGTTACACACCTCACGGACTATCCATTAAGATTAGAAAAGAAGTACGAAATCCTTTAGCCTTTATCCAGCAAACATACTTCTAAGAATCAATCCCAACCATACACTAGCAAGATCAAAAAATACATTTGCTCAAGATTATTCATTGCAAAAACAAAGAGAACAAGCAAAAAGAGAAAGAAAGGGACTTCCTTGGTTGCCCAGTGGTTAAGAATCTGCCTTCCAACGCAGGGGACTCGGGTTCAATCCCTGGTGGGGGAACTAAGATCCCACGTGCCGTGGGGCCACTAAGTCCTCATGCCGCAACTACTGAGCTTGCCAGCCACAACTAGAGAGAAAAGCTGGCACGCTGCAAGGAAGAGCCCTCATGCTGCAACTAAGACTGGACACAGCCAAAAATATAAATATAAAAATAAATAAATAAATAGAAAGAAAGAAAAAAGATTATTCATTGCAGCATTATTTACCATATCAAAAGACTAAAAACAACTCAGATGCCCATCAAAATTGGACTAGTTAGTTAAATAATATATCTATGCAATCAAGTACTCTGCAGAGTTTAAAAAGGGATGAGAACTCTCTCCACACTCCATGCATTTCTGTGGATTATGAGGGATATTTTATTAAGTAAGAACAATCAAAGTAGAGAAAAACTTTTATAGTATGCTGTTATTTATCAAAAAACAGGAGCTATTGTGTTTATTTACACACATACATATTTTTAAATTTTTTTTATTGACGTATAGCTGATTTACAATGTTGTGTTAGTTTCAGGTGTACAGTAAAGTGATTCAGTTATACATATATATGTATGTATTCTTCTTCAGATTCTTTTCCTTATAGGTTATTACAAAATATTGAATATAGTTCCCTGTGCTGTACAGTAGGCCCTTGTTGGTTAGCTATTTTATATATAATAGTGCATATATATTACACACTTCTATATATACACATATAAATATCAATAGGACAAATCAAAGAAATTTTTAAATACTTACCAATAGGCTAAGAAGGAATATAGAGTGGAAGAAAAGAGATAGAAGCTAGTCTTCTTTAAATATAGCTTGTTTTATAAATTTGAGTTGGAAACCATGTGAATTTTTAAATTTGAATATGTTATCATATGTAAAAAGTTTCTATATTAGTTATGTACAAGTAACTCTCAAACAGTCATCTTTCTGCACATCCTTAATGGCATATAGTCTAAGGACAAAAAAAAAAAAAACCTTTAAAAAACACTTTGTGGGGGCTTTCCTGGTGGCGCAGTGGTTGAGAGTCTGCCTGACGATGCAGAGGACGCGGGTTCGTGCCCCGGTCCGGGAAGATCCCACATGCCGCTGAGCGGCTGGGCCCGTGAGCCATGGCCGCTGAGCCTGCGCGTCCGGAGCCTGTGCTCCACAACGGGAGAGGCCACAACAGTGAGAGGCCCGGGTACTGCAAAAACAAACAAACAAAAAAACACTTTGTTTCAGTAGTTTGTATTTTTGGTGATAGTGATGCTATTGTCATTCTGGTACTGTTGAGTGAGTCACGTAGGATAAAGTAAATGAATAAGTATGTCTGTATCCCTGACAAACGGTAATTTTAGCGTGAAAGAGGGAAAATACAATGGTAAGGTTAAAGAAATGAAATTGAAGTCTGTATTCTTGAGTATTAATCGAAAATATCAGTGTGAACTCACGAGGAATTTTATCTTTAAAAAAAAAAAAGGATTTGAAGGATTGCCTTACTCTGCCCTCTGAAAAGATCTAGAAATAATGACTAGCCCAGTAGTAAGAGTACCCTGAGTGCCTAAACTGTGGTCTCTAAATATTTTTTATTTTCCACTTAGATGGAACCCGGGCTTCTTGAAGAAATGGCTGATTCCAGATCCGGAGCAAGAAATTTACAGGATAAACTTGAACTTTCTTGGGTCAAAAAGCAAGAAACACTGCGCAGATCATTTCCAAAGGACTCATGGTTCAACCCGAAAAGATTCCCACCATCCCAAAGTTAGACAATTAGAACACCAATAAGAGTAATAAATGCAATCACATAAAATATGTATAGCCCATGGTTTGTAATAATTTCAAGCAGGCAAAGAAGCAAACGCATTGGCCATCCTTGAAAAATGATAGGGAACATAGTCATTTTGAAAACTAGTAAATAAAAGGAAAGAATCAAACTTTATCCTGCTTTTTCTATATAAATTATACTTCAGAGTAATTCAGTGGTTAATGAGGCTAGAGTTCTCTATATACAAATACTCCAGCTAAAAAAAAAAAAAAAAAAAAGAAAGAAATACTCCAGCTAATAAAAAAGGGAATTGTAGAATAGTGATATTCTAATGCATATTGCTCTCTTGCAAACTCTATTAGAGTTAATAGATTTAGACAATGATCATTAACAACTTCAAAAATCACAAAAAGAGAATCAACTAGGCAATAGGTGCCTCTTGATATAAGTTCACTATCAACTATTCTTGCCCAAAAAATTAAACCTAACTTGATTCATCAAGACTCAATCTAACTACCATTTTACTGAAATTACAGAAACATATAAAATAATACCACAGATGCAGTCGACAGAACCCAGTTTCTTCAACAAATAAATGACAAGTGGGAAAAATAAAATGATGGAGAGAGGCCCTCTGGACTAAAAGAGATTTGAGAGACAGATTAGCCAATTGCAGTTCATGAGTCTTATTTAGAACCTGATTTAAACAAAAACGAACTTGGAATAAATTGAGACAATGGGGAAAATTTGAACACTGACAGGATACTTCATGATATTAAGGAATAATTGTTAATATTTTTGTTGTGACAACGGTACTGTGGTTATGCTCAAAAGAGTTCCTATCTTTCAGTGATACAGAAATATTTATAAATAAAACTGTGTCTGGATGTTGCTATAAAATGATCTGGTGTATCAGGGGAGGTAAGTAGGGGCATAAAGAGAAAGCATTTGAGCTTGAATTGGTAATTGTTTGAAAGTAGGAATGAGTATATGGGAGATAGTTGCACAGTTCTCTCTAGTTTTGTATATACTTGAAATTGTCCGTAATAGAAAGTAAAAATAAAAGCTGCATTCTTACCATTAGCCAACAAGTACTTGCATAACCTGATCCATGCCCACCTCTCCAATCCCCTCTCGCTCATTTTGTGTCAGCGACTCCGACCTTATTTCTTTTCTGTGACTACATCCAGCTCTTTGTCTAGAGAGAATGGAGAAGTATTTGAAAAGATAACAACAGCAAATTTCCCCCAAATTACGAAAGACATTAAACATACACACAAGAAACTAAAGGAAGCAATAAGTTTATATCTACTTGTCCTTTTTCTACTAATTCTAGTATTCTTAGCTGGTTAACAGACTTTCTATTCTATGGATATCTTGCACCCCAAGGCCATCCTAAATCCACCATTGACCACCTAGGTGGGTTTCAACTGAGAAGATCTCCTTGCTTCCATCCTTATTGATATCTGCATCCTCTGAATGACCCAGATACCAATATTAACAAGCCTCGGGGTTGAGGTTTACAGCGATTATAGATTCCATACATGCCTTTAAAGCCAAGGTGTACCAGGAGGGAGGAAGAATAATAGCTCTTTCTCATTTAATTTGATGCAGGAATGAAAAGGGAATAGAGTGCTATCAACACAGTTTTTGAGGTCTTCTGAAAGCACTGTCTTCCCTGACAGTTTTTAGGGCAAGGAAACTGATCTAAGGTAGATTGAAGGAGGAGGCTGGCTTCAGAAACAGGGACTAAACAGTGGGAGATCTGAGATAAATCAGGACAAAGGACTAGAAAATGGGGTTGGAGAAGAAAGCAACTGCAAATGTGGGATGTTGTTTGTCCCCGAGGATGTCTTTAGAATGACACAAAACAAATTCTGCTTTCGTGTTTAGGGCCAGTTGTAGAAATCTGGTCAACAAATAAACAGGAGAAGACAAAGGGCATATTGCAGCAGGAAGATGGATGAATGCAGATGGTTATGTAATTTCACAGCAGCTCCACACCCCTTGGCAAGAGGTGATGGTTCCAAACCCCAAGAATAGCTCCCCATGTGATCTCAGACTAACTGGGAACGAGGATGTACCTGGCATGGCAAGGGGAGAGCTCGCCCAGAAAAGTGATGAGTGAGAAAATCATTTTCCCTGGTAGACTTAGGCCAGCAACCTCAGAGAGAAGAGATTCGACGATTCAGAAGCCAACGATGGCCACCACTGTGCTGTTTTTAAAGAGGCAGGAGGCTGTTAACACCATATGCCATTCATCTCATTTATCCCCCAAATGGCATTCTTTGAACATACGCTGTTTGCCAAGCCCTGAGCTAGACCTGGGGAATGCAACGCTGAGCAAAGCAGGCCTGGTGTCTGAAGGTAGATTGAGTATCACGTCCTTGTGTATCAGGAAGTCAGTGGTCCAGGGACATTCAGTGAGAAGCCAGGCAAAGGGCTTTCCTAGGCTCACCTCTCTTGGCTTCTTTTGCCAATAATCCTTCCCGTCAAACCCCCGTGAGCCCCATTTGAAAGTTGACAGAGTCCGTTAGAGATTAGTACACGGAACAAAGGATAGGAGATAAAGACCTCCAGAGGCCAGAACTCTTCGCAGAATTTTTGATGTACAGCAATGAAAAAAACAAAATCCTCAAAAATTTAGTTGTCTACAAAGGACAAAATAGCTCAATAAAACTACACCCACTTCACCATCACTACTGTAGGCACTTTGTATAGACAAGTCAAGGTTGGCCTTGTCTGTTTCTATTTTGTCTGGTGTAGAAGATAATTCGTATTATGACAAATGGCAGCATCGAAGAAGAATTGAATGAAGTCTGCTTTATTCCATACATAGAAATTAATGCATCTAAAGTAAGTTGGCTGGGCTTCCCTGGTGGCGCAATGGTTGAGAGTCTGCCTGCCGATGCAGGGGACACGGGTTCGTGCCCCGGTCCGGGAAGATCCCACATGCCGTGGAGCGGCTGGGCCCGTGAGCCATGGCCGCTGAGCCTGCGCGTCCAGAGCCTGTGCTCCACAACGGGAGAGGCCACAACGGTGAGAGGCCCGCGTACCGCAAAAAAATATAAAAATAAAAAAATAAAGTAAGTTGGCTTATAGAAACTGAAAAGTTTTGGTCTGTGCAAAACTGGCATCAAAATTAAAGGAACTTAGGGGCTTCTCTGGTGGTGCAGTGGATAAGAATCCCTGCTCGCAATGCAGGGGGCCCGGGTTCGATCCCTGGTCAGGGAAGTGGATCCCACATGTATGCTGCAACTAAGAGTTCACATGCCACAACTAAGGAGCCCACATGCCGCAACTAAGGAGCCTGCAAGCTGCAACTAAGGTGTCCACGAGCCGCAACTAAGGAGCCCGCCTGCCGCAACTAAGACCTGGTGTAACCAAATGAATAAATAAATATTTTAAAAGATGAAAGGAACTTAGACAAAATGGCCCCACTTAACAGAAAAGGAACATATACAGGTGCCATAAAATGATCAGATTAGGAATATTATATCAGAACAGTTATAAAACTCCTCATCTTTTTCAAATTCATGAGTAATTAAAATACTAAAATAAATAGAAAAGAGACTTAAAATATCATTTTAATTCTTCTGTTATAAAACCACTTTCTTGTATAAGGTAACTATTTTAATTCCTTTTTGAATAGGTAACAAATGTGTTTGGTTAAAAAACAGTAAACAGTAAGAAAGGGGGTCTCCTTTCCGCTCCTTGTCACCTAGGTCTCACTCCCAGAGGAAACCACTGGAACCAGCTGCTTGAGTGTCCTTGGGAAATAAGCAGTGCACGGACAGGTATCGGACAGGTAACGCTGGTATCAGCGTATGTATTCATATTCCTGCTCTATTGGCTGTTTAAGGTCAACCCCTGTTCTGATTGGTCAGTCAGCATCCCCCTGAGTACAAACATGTGCAGTACGTGTATAACCTTGTTCTACAAATGTAACACACTCTTGTATCAATTGCTCTGTTTATTTAATTTATGTGTGATTAAATGAACATATATGCATTTATGTGCACATATATGTATATAATGCATTCATATACAGAGTTATTGATACCTTGTCCTTTCAATGTATTAGCTCTAATCTTCAGAATGTTCTAATTTATAGATGAGTAAACCGAAGTTTAGAAAGATTACGCAATTTACCTAAAACCACAAAATTGGCAAGTGGTAGAGTCCTGGTTGAACCCAGATCTCTCTCAGTCCAAAAACTCTTACAATTTTAAATTCACTAAGAACAATAATAAAGAAAACATAAGTTAACAGAAAAATACAAATTGTCAGCAGTACTGCTGCATTTTCCTGTTCCCTTAGCTTCTAATTATGATTGACTTGATGAGAATGACAGAAAGAGATGACTGAGGTCAGACTGCAATATACAAAATGTTGTGAATTCACGCAGCAGTTCTAGCAATCTTCTACTAGGTGGCAGTATTTTTAAAATATTACTGAAAGCCACAATGACTGCAGCTAATTGCTGCAATGAGATTGGATGTCAAACAAAAGTCTTTAAACTTTGGCCCACACTTGGATTTCCAGTTTTGTTTCGTTTTTTTTTTTTTTTCGTTGTCCTTG
The DNA here is from genome assembly GCF_003676395.1 of Aethalodelphis obliquidens. Classification (NCBI taxonomy): domain Eukaryota; kingdom Metazoa; phylum Chordata; class Mammalia; order Artiodactyla; family Delphinidae; genus Aethalodelphis; species Aethalodelphis obliquidens. Next base: position 11,081,219 of record NW_020837980.1, read on the forward strand.
GAAAAGTTCAGGAGCTAAAGCTTTACCATTTCCAGCAAAACTGTCTAATTTGGGGTTCACCCTTCAACTTGCTAATATAGAACTTCAGATTTAATAAATTACAGTAAATTTGTTTAACCTTATTTTGGAAATTCTGTGTAAGGTCCTTGAAATTGTTCCAAATACCAATTCCACCTCTGGAATTTTGTGGGCTATGCTACAGAGTGGTATTTAAATGGCTGTTAATCTTTATCGCGTCTCAAATGTCTGGGCCATGTGTGAAGTACAAGGTCAGGAACTGCTGACATGGCATAGGAATCGGTAAGAACTCTGCCTGGAAATAAGAGTAATATTTCCCTAACAGTTAACGTGTTTTACAAACCGCTCCACATTTGCCATTTCTCATCACTTTGCAACGCTGGACCTTCAATCCAGTCTAACAAACCATTTGCCTTCCTGTGTACATCTCTCTTTCTCCCACCTCCATACTTTACACACACTCTCCCTGTTAAAAAAAATTCCTTGCTGGGACTTCCCTGGCAGTCCAGTGGTTAAGACTCCACGCTTCCATTGCCGGGGGCGCGGGTTTGATCCCTGGTGAGGGAACTAAGATCCTGCAAGCCGCATGGCGCGGCCAAAAAAAAAAAAAATTTCTTGCTTCATTCTTTCTCAATCCAGGTACCCACCGAGGGGAAAAAAAAAATGTTGTCTGCCATCAAGCCATCAGACTCTGTAGCCCCCGCCCCCACTCCGTGCACCCTGAGGGGAATTCATGTTGGAGAAAAGAAGGATACTGGCCATAGGTAGTTAAGATGCATATCTAAGGAATTATTTCAATGAGCCCAGAATTTTGTCTCTTCCCATACACAGTAAAGCACTAAGATTATTAATTTGAGATTTCTGGGTTTTGCAATTAGCAGTAATCTTTTGAGTCAACTACATGTTTTTGTTTTGTTTTTTCAGCAAAAAACTCCTGTGTATCGTGGCTCTTCTGTTACCTCTTCAGAACAGTTCCTCAGAGCTATAGGAGAGGCTGTCAACCAGGTTATAGCCCTCAGGAAGGTCCCCAAATAAAGCATAACTCACAAATTTTAGGTTGTGTATTTTTCTTCAGTCAACACTACCTTGCTTCAAAAAGTCTCTTCAAGGGGCTTCCCTGGTGGCACAGTAGTTGAGAGTCCACCTGCAGATGCAGGGGACACGGGTTCGTGCCCTGGTCCAGGAATATCTCACATGCCGCGGAGCGGCTGGGCCCGTGAGCCATGGTCGCTGAACCTGCACGCCCAGAGCCTGTGCTCCGCAACGGGAGAGGCCACAACAGTGAGAGGCCTGCGTACCGCAAAGTCTCTTCAAAAAACACACTCTAGGCATTTTCTTGACTAATTTTATGTTCCTCTTTTGCATCTCCACTCAGAACTTATGAAACCAATTTTCCATAATAACTTACATTTTCATATATGTTTATCCTACAATTTTTCAAGTCAACATTTATTCCATAGACATTAAAAACTGTTCTGAGGTTTTTATACTTCCAAAGAGTCATCTGTGGCCAATTTGATTTCTCATATTAAATATTTTTAGAATACACATTCCTTCAGAGTTGGGGTTTCTTCCAAAGAGAGGAATTTATGTTTGCAAGGCACTTTGAATCAAATGTCCATAATATTCACATTTTCCTTTTTTCTTCCTTTGCTATTTTTTGTGCAAATTATTACTGCAGTATAATATACATACAGAAACGTGTGTAAATCACAGGCATACAGATGATAAGTTCTCAAAGTAAACATACCTACATAGCAAAATTTAAATCTAGAGACTGAACGTTCTCAGAACCCGAAGCCCCATCAAGGCCTGGTGGACAAAACATGTCACCTGCCCATCAGTAAACAGAGAGTGTTGCAGCCATCAAGCTATCAGCCACTGCAGCCATTCCGACCGTGCGCCTCGAGGGGACTCAGGAAGGAGAAAAGCAGGATACTGGCCCTAAATAGTTAAGGTGCACGTCAAAGGAATGACTTCACGGAGCCCAGACTCTTGCATCTTCCTATACATAGAAAAGGGCTAAATTCGTTAACTTGAGATGTCTGATTTTCTTTAATTAACAGTAATCTTTTGATGTTTGAGTACCTGGGCTTTTTTGCAAAAACACTTGTATGTCCTGGCTCCTCTCTTACCTCTTTGAAACAGTCCCTCAGAGGTGTCTGAGAGGCTGTCTCCTGGGTTTAAGTCCTCAGTATGTCCACCAAATAAAGCATAATTTTCAACTTTTAAGTTGTGCATTTTTTTTTCAGTCGACAGCATCTTACAGTCACAACTCTCTCTAACCATTATCCTGACTTCTAACACTATAAATTCACATCTAACTTTAAGAAGCATAAATAGTCTGGCACACTGGTAATAGGTGGAAACATAAATATATGTAGAATAAATATAACTAACTAGTGGTTGTACTTCATCTCCATTTATTTATGTCATCCTCACAATAACCCTATGAGTTATGTCCTCCCTTTTTTTATAATTTTCAGATAAAGAAACTAAATATTAGAGCAAAAACAGCATTTTCTTAAGGTTTCCCAGCCAGTTAATGGCAAAATTGTGATTCAAAATGTGCTTTTTCCTACTCCAGAGATCCCATTCTTAATCACTGTGCTCTACTTTCCACGTATAAGAAAATACATTTCAAAAACAAATATAATCAATGAAATGATCATTTACTCTTGGAGTGTTTCAGAAGAGGAAAGAAAAATAAATTGATAATAAGGTACCTGTCATAAATACAGGCAAGCAGGGAGGGAAAGAAGTTTCTACCAAAGAGAAAGTGTTGATTCATTAAGATAAAGTCCATTATATTCTCCCTTACTTATGGTATCTTTTAAAATTAAACCCATCCGTTGTATTATTTTCTTTCTGTCAGTTTCATTGCAGGATAAGTAGAGTCATGGTAAACCTGAAGTGCTCAGACATGATTAATTAGCTGAGTAAAGGGAAAAAAAAGTAAGAATTAATTAATTTAGGAAATGACCATGCTTACTATTTCTCTCCCATAATGCATTTGTATCTCATACACGTTCTTCTTTGTCCTTCCCTCTAGGTGCACCATCACCATGTCAGGCAGAAAAATCCAATCTTCTGTTAGAAAGAGTCAGTAACTATTTTCAAACAAACAAAAAGTTTCAAATATCATTGAAAGAAACTGAGTGTGGTCTAGGCAGGAAAAAATACATTTCTGACCTAATTCATATAGCACAGTTTTCCCCAAGATCATCTGTTTACTCTTAAATACATGCTAACAGGCTGTGTACAGCGCACATATAACGAGGCATGAAATAGTTACATAGGAAACTCCCAGGCAGCTGGGAAGACTTGTGACCCAGTAAACATGAAAGAGGTGCTCCATGGAACTGTATAGCTCTACACCCTAAACACCTTTAGGTTTAAGAGTTTACATGCATTTGTGTAGTGGCTGCTAGGTACAAAAATAGAATAGTCTGTGCACCCTGGAAGTCCTAATCACCCAACATGGAGTCACTAGAAATTTACTTGGCTGGAGACTTCAGATGAGTGAAGTGGTTTTCACTCATTGACAGTGGGTCTCCCAATGTTTGGGAATTGCTGGAATAAACGTCCCAGAGATCCTTTAAACCTTTAAGAGTTATCTACACTTTAAAGGTTTATAGCTAAAGAAGTATCCATCCATGTTTTAAGTACTGAGAGAGAGAGAGAGAGCGAGAGAGAGAGAGAGGGAGAGAGAGAGAGACAGATAACTTTTTGGAAACTGCTGATAAGATATCTGGATTGCCTCCCTTAGAAAAATGCACATGTGCTTATATAGACAATTTTATATAAAAATTCAAAGCCCTGATGCTTTTACTGAAAGGTTAGGAAGAATTCCATCTATAGATATGATTTTAGGCAGTGTAAAAAGGTAAACTAAAACTTTTCAGGAAATATGGAACTTTAGGAACAGATGACATTCCCTGGTTTAAACACACATGCAGCCTGGGTTTCTGGGTTAAAGAAGATGTGTCTTGAGTTTTCATCGGCTCCCTTGCACTTCATGCTCCAGCAACTCAAAATCTCCGGTCACCCCCCAGCTTACAGTCCTCTGTCCTCTGCTCACGTCTCAGTGTCTCTGTGCTTGCTTGCCCCTCCTTCTCTCCTCTCTCTTCTTCTCCTCTCCTAAGGTTGAGCTGAAGTTTACTCAGCTCAATCTTAGGAGTGAGTACGAACCTCCATTTTCCAGGAAGGCTTCCCTGACTTGCCTAAGCCCTCTGTGCTCACAGGCTAAGCCAGATGCCCCAAGGATCCCCTGCTCGTGAACGCATCATTTCATACCATCCCTAGAATCTAAGCAGTTTGAGTGCAGGAACTGTGAGTGATTTAACTTTGTGTCCTCAGGTCTTAACACAGTGCCTGGAACTTAGAAATATTTCTGAATGAACGAATAAGTGCATATATACAGATGATACACACACTCAGTGTTTGAATCCAGGTGGCTGAAAGTTCAGACTCCTTTGAACCTATTTTCAGAACTTGAAACAATATCACTGCCTTTGAATGGGCTTGATTAAAAGGAGCATGTACTCATTAATAAATAATCCCATCTTCTCTCTCGAGGTCAGCAAAGCAGCTCCTTCTGACGAGTTCCTGAGTGATCAGTGTTTGATAAATAAATTCTTACAGCAAACATTTCCCATTTCCTTTTCTTACACTTTTCATTATTATTGTTTAAATCGATATACATGTGTATGGTATAAAATGTAAAAAGCTACCGAAAGATATACAGTGAAATGTGAATTTCTTCCCAACACAGTCCCAGTTCCTCAATTCCCTCCCCCAAAGCAACCACCATTAGCAGTATTCATAGTCTAGGCATATAACAATATTTTTCATTACATTATTGGATGTACATTCAAGAGAAAGAATTTGCTGATGGCCCAAATATTCTCGATCTTGGACAGCCGCTGAAAGGACCAGCATGCTCTGGTCTTTTATCCTTCCTCATGGACAGGCTGTAAGGGTTCCAGGCAAATATATCCAGGTAATAGCAAGAAATATAGGTCTGAGGCTTAGAGAGAGTTCTGAGCAGGAGGTAGAAATCATTAGTAAGAAATTGTTGATACCATTGGGATGATGCAATATCCCAAGAAGCGTAGAGGAAGGTGAGAGCCTGGCATCACACCAGAATCAAGGACAGGTCCAATACTGAGGACAGATGCAAGAAGAGCTAATAGCCAGACCCAGGCAGGATCAGATAAGGATTGTCTTAGTTTGAGCTGCTACACCAGAATGCCATAGACTGGGTGGCTAAAGTTTTTTTCTCACAGTTCTGGAGTCTGGGAAGTCCAAGGTCGGAGTGCCAGCGGATCCAATGACTGGCGACAGCCCACTTCCTGGTTAATACATGGCTGCCACCTTCTCTCTGAGTCCCCACAGAGCAGAAGGGGCAGGGAGATCTCTGGGGTGTCTCTTATAAGACACAAATCCCATTCATGAGGGGCTCCACACTCAGGCTCATCATTTTTCAATGGCCCTCCTTCCAAATACCATCACACTGGGGATTAAGTTTCAACATGAATTTTGGAGGGACTCAAACATTCAGTCTATAACAGGGATGAATCAATAATGATAGTTTTTGAGACATTAAAGTAAGAGCAAATTTTGTACTCTGGACACTTTAAATTACACTGGGAGGCACTGTCGGATACTGAAAGGTCAACACTGTAGGATACTGAAAACAGAGGGAGTCAAGAAAGTGGTAATAACACAGGGAGAGATGCGAACAAATTTTATCCATCAAATATTTATTGAATGGTTACCGTGCACCAGGAATGTGGGAATGCAACAACGAACAATACAGGTTTTTGTTCTGTCCTCTTACAGGTTCGTATCTTGGTGCAACTGTAACTCTAAGAGAATGCCCTAAGATAACCTTCCCTCCTCACGCTGGTGGAATATTCAAAGTAGAGACACTAGTCTCAGGTTGCCCTGATACACATAAATCATCCACTTGAGTTTAAGAGGATTTTGAAAGCCTGGTAAACATTCATCACCCAACCTGCTCAGAACCTGTGCCTAGAAAGAGAAGTTAGGACTACAGTAGGGGAGGTATGTTAAAGTACATCAAAGAAAAAGACAAAGATGAAAATGAAGGAGGTCAAGGTAGAGGAGAAAAAAAGTAGTAGCAAGAACAGCAAAAGGGTCTGAGGCTTCCATGTTTTCATATAATCTTCATTCATCCAACCATTTAAAAGTAAAAATAAACCATTAAATGATTTTTTACCATATGCCTTACATTGTTTTAGCACTGAAAATGCAGAGATGGAAGATAGGCTTCTAGAAGTTTGCGTTCACAGATAAATTAACAGACTCCGAATGTTGGTGAGTCACTATAGAGCATCACACCTTTTCAGAAAGACTTTCCACAGGCTCAGGTACACCCGTGTTGCGGCCATATGGATATATGTACAAGGTGCAAAGGAAGCAGTAAGAGAGATGCTTCCCCCCTGTTGGGGTTAAGAAAAGATTCCAGGAATTTCAGACCAGGAATTATTAGTTCTCTCTCGGTTGCAGTTTTAGGGCATATCCTGCACATACTTTATCTAATTTGAGCTTCACCAACAAGCCAATGCCATTCTTCTGCCCATTTTACAGATGAGAAGTGTTCAGAAAGATTACATTGCCCATGTACTTTGACATAGCTAACAGTGGGAGAGCCTGGATTCAAGCCCAGAGTGTCTAGCTGAGAATGTACATATGTGATCACCACCCTCAGTGCCTCCTTTATTTGCCTATCACCTTGATCCAAACATTTGGCATGGAACTATAAATGCCTTCTCTCAGGAGTGGGGTAAAGGAGATAAGATTAGGGAGTCAAAGGTAAGTGTTCAGACTCTTCGGAGGTTTAGAAGAGTTTTCCACAAAATGTGTGTTTTGGAAACTTGTATCAGAGTCACATGGATATTTATGAAATACACAGACTCTTGAACTCTACCCCTTACACACTGAAATGGAATTTTTCTGTATGCGATGTTTGAAAAACATTGGCTTCAAGTGTGACACTGGAATGCTTTAAAAAATCCCACTACTATAATTCCAAAATGATGAATGCGATACAGTTTTAAAGGAAAATTCAAAATCCTCCAAAATCCTTCTAAATATATGATGCCAGGAATGTCAGCCTGGATCTTAACCATTTAAAGCACCTATTTTATTCTGACATAGTAGACAATTGAGAATTTTCCTCAATGCTTGCTTATGAAAAGAGGATCTCAAGCCACAGCAGAGTAAATGATACTGGCAGGACTTGCAAATGTAAACAACTGGAAACTAACCAAAATAGGAGAAACAACAGTTTTTAGACATTGGAAAGCAGGCATGAGAAGACCATGATCCTTGAAAAAAAAAAGGAAAAAAAAAAAAGAAAAGAAGAAAAGAAGATGAGCCTTATAGTTGACCTTACTTTCTTCCCGGAAGCATTTTTTGGATCACAGCGTTAGTAGAAGGAGTCCAGGCAGAGCACTAACATCTCACTGGGTTGAAGAGATAGGGATTGGTATTCCAGAAAGTCAAGGCAGCTGGAATAGGTGGGACACATATAAGATATGAAGTCAGCAAAGAACTACTGCCAAGAAATGTAACTGGGTGACTCCCAGAACCCAAATGAGATTTGGTGATGTGCAAATTCTGATCGGCCATTGTGTAGAAATCTTGTTGAAGACCCAGGGTCTCAGTACATACCCTAGAAGTCTAACACCTTGTTAAGACATGTAACCAGCCATAGAGTAAAACTACTCTAGAACTGCTCTAACAGAGCTTAAAACAAGCCTCAGTAGGATCAAGCTGATACACAAGTAACTTAAATGCCCTCCAAACAGACTTCAACACCCTTTGTAGAATGCAGCAAAATCTAGAGACTTTAACGTGGTAGCATTCACAATGACAACATCCAGCATCCAACAAAAAATTGCTTGTTATGGGAAGAAGCAGGGAAAAACTCAGTCAGTACAAACGGAAAACATAAATGACAAAATGGTTGAACTTTACCCACACATACACACACATGCACACACTCAAAGACATAAAGGAAAATATGAATATAAATAAAAGAGCAAATGGAAAAGAACCAAATGGACTTTCCAAAGATGAATATATAATTTCTAAAATTTAAAATATACTGGATGGACTTGAAGCAGATTAGAAACTACAGAAGAAAATTTCAGTGAACTGGAAAAAGTAACTATACAACTATCCAAACTGAGGCATAAAGAGAACAAAAAACCTGACTTGTGGGACTGTATCAAGCAGACTAACACAGATGATTTCATGACCTCCTGGGCTTAATTCTTACCATCACCATATGTACATTTGGGGCCAACTGATTTGACCTCTCTGTGCCCCAAATTCCCCAACTTTCAAACAGGGAGAGTAATAGCACCTGGATTAAAGGGTTTTCATGAGGATTAAACATGCTTATATATGTTAATATAGGTAAGGTAATCACACAGTAATCGATGAATTTTAACAATTTTTATGAAATTCCAAAATAAGAAGAGAAAACAATTGATCATGAGAAGTTATTCTTAAATGATGATCTAAGATTTTCAAAATTTGAAACTAGAAGATATAATTTGCCAAAAATAAAACAATTATTATGAAAGAAAAATAATTTACTTCTGAAAAGGAATAGGATTTATTAGAATCTTATTGTATTTTAACAAAGTTTTAACTATTGTTTAATTTTAAGATGTGGAGACAGAAAGGATGCACAATAAATGGTTAACAGTGATTACTTCTAAGGAGAAGAATTGGGAGATGGGGAAACTGAGGACTTTTGCTTTCTACTTTGTATATTTTTACAAATTTTCAATTCTTTTTAAAATCATGGAGTATTTATAGAATAAAGTTAGGAGAATTGAAATGAGATGACCTGATAGTATGTTATCAATTAGCCAGAAATTGGCTAATGTTTTCTTCCACCTCTGGCTTTACTATGATTCTGTTGCCTAAGATTGTCACCCTTCTTCATTAAATACTATTAGACAATTGTCTCAAGGTCAATAGCATCAATACACTATTGACTATATTGCCAAGATTATATTGGGCCATTCAAAGCACTCAGTATTGCCTCTAACACATAGCAAATCTCAATAAATACCAGTTCTCTTATGTCGCACTCCCAAATCACACCCATTTTTTCATTTAATCAGCAACATCAAGATTCTGGATTTTAGAGATTGCTTCTGGTGCACCTGTTTTTCTGGAATCTTTTTTATTTCGGTTGAGTTTTGTTTGTTGTTGTTTTCCTTCTTTTCTTTCTTTTTTTCCCTATCAGCTAAGGTCAAAGAAAACAAAATGAGACAATTTTTTTAAAGACTTTTTAATTTAAAGGCAGATGAGAAAAGTATTTCTTATCCTACTTTTGCTAAAGAAGTACCAATGAGCATTTGGAGTGGAGGGTAAACACAGCTGCAGGGAAATTGCTTTCAGAAACCCATTAAGCTAAACGATTTCAGCCACTAGGGATGGATGAGTGGTAGAAATAAATTCCTTTGTGGTGCACAAGAGCACTGCAGGAAGTTGCATTTTAACCTGCCTTAAATAATCAGCAAGACATAATACCTAACTTAAATACACAGTCTACAGCCAAAATGCCTGAGGCATATGTTCTCTGCAACATTTCTACTCTAAAAGTGAAAGAATATTCCTTGAGTCTATCGACGCTGCCTAAAAACCTGGGTAATGCTTGATATATTTTAAAGTATTTATGTTTATTTTCTAGTTAAATTATCTGTGGACATTGCACAAATTGTTCAATATAAATAAATGTATATTTTATAAAAGCACTCAGATGCATGTAAAAACCAGAGAAACCTGAATGAGGTCCATAGTTTAATTTATACTAGTGTACCAATCTCAATGTCTTGGTTTAAATAATATACAAAGGTTAAATAAGATGTTACATTGGAGGAAGCTGAGTGATGGATACATGGGAACTTTCCAAATGGTTTTGCAACTTTCTGTGAGTCTAAAATAATTTCAAAATAAGAAGGTTTTAAAAATCACCTATACTTTTAATATTTTGGTGTTGAAACAAATAAGGTCAGCATGATTTTAAAATGGACAAAAGAATGTGTCAGTGAGAACCCTGCCTTTGGTCAGTGATTTGTTTTACCTGAAAAATTCCAGGGGAGGGGTTCAAATGCCATCACCTGGCTTTTCTCTTGTCTGCTGTCCCCCAATTCTTATTTCTCTTAGTTGGTTCCAGTTTCAGACAGGCTCTTCTCTTAAGAAGCTCCAGTGCATCGTAGGGGAGGAAGGGATGAGAACAGGACAGAAAACTCTGGGCAGGTTTCACAAGGTGAATAGTTGTTAAGTGGAAAAAAACAAAACAAATTTCCACTGCAGCAGATGAGCAGAGATATGGAAAGTTTAAAAACAAAATAAAACAAACAAAACCCTAAAGAAACCATGTGTTCCATAAATATTCAAAAGAGATATATCTTTACCAATAATCAAAATTACATAAATTTAGAACAAAATTCCATTTTCATCTGACAAACTGGAAAAACTAAAACATTAAGTAAGACATACAGAGGCTGGGAAGCGTAAAAGGGTACAAGCCTTCTAGAAAACAATTTATTCATATCCTTTGGCCCAGTAATTTCACTTTCAGTGATTCTAAGGAAGGAATTAAAAATACAGATAATGACTATGTACAGGGATATTTATGCAATGTTTTTTTATCATAGTGAAAAGCATAATGTCTCAAAATTTGGGGAAAATTGAATAAACATAGTGTTTCTGAATGAATATTTGTAAGCTTCCAAATTTCTTGTAATATTTAAAGTAATATTTTAAAAAAGGAAACAGATATGTATAAATCTATATTTTAAGAATTATCCTCAAATTTTAAAACAGTTTTCTTACTAGCTGTGTGACCTTGGGCAGAATATTAACCTTCTGTGTCTCAGTTTCCTCATCTGTAGAATGCAGATAATTAGAGCGACTTATAGGCTTGAAATGAGGATTAAATGAGTTACTACAAGAAAAATAAATATTGCATGTTGTTAATTCATGTAATTGCATATATTACATGCTTTTTGATGTATTATATGCCTGGCACATAGTATTACTTTTTACAATAAATGAAAGCTTTCTTATTATATAAAACAAATTCTTTGGTGTGTATTGCTTTATAGAACTCTTAGAAAACTTTAGTGAAGTAGACCCCAGGATTTTCCAGTTAAAAATCTCAGTGATAACTCTTTCCACATTACAAATAGACATGCTTTAAAGGACTACATACTCATTCATAGCTTAAATGAGTACAAGGAAAGAAGGGAAAGAGCAGGTAGGCTTCAGAAGAATTCAAGAATTGAGGAAGAAGATGCAATTGCATCCAGACAGTGTGTGAGAGGGAAGGGGCAGGGGGCCATCTATTTTATTATAAGCCTTTTCATTCCATTTAATTCTTTATTTTTATTTGTTAAAAATAAAAAAACAATATTTTGAAATGTGTAGGGCCAGAACACAGAAAAACTACTCATCTTCTTCAGGGTCTCTAAAATAAGAAAAGAAGTATTAAAATAAGAAAAGAAGCTATAGAAGAAAACCCTTGGCAGCACAAAGAGTAAGAGGCCATGATTCCAGGAATGGGAAATGTCCACGGAGGACTTCACACAGTGAAGACCTTGGCAATGCCCTGAGGGGGTGTAGGATGAACTCTTCCCAGAAAGCATCACCCAGGGAACTCAAGGGCACCTCCTTGTAAGCAGTAGGAAAGTTCTGCTTTCTGACTGGCTCTGCCGGAGCTGGCCAGCCTGAAAGATCACCTTCAGGCAAAAATTGTGAGCTCTAATCTGGTGTATAATTCACTCTGTGTGAATATTTTCTTCTCAATATCACCTTAACTGGAGCAAACTCTTACCAAGGCAAGAGTTACCAGAGGTGCTTTTCAAAGATTTATCCCCTCTCCCAGCAAAGGAGCATTTTTCCATGAGTGGGACATGGTTAGTCAAAGAGTTATCCACTGATATTTTTCAGACACCCAGAGAAAACAATGTCCAAGGACAAGAGAAGTAAAAATGCATGCATGCTCTCTGGTTGGAACCCAGGAGTCTGTTACCAACAACATCACTTCTAAACATCTGTCATTCAGGGACTTCCCTGGTGGCATAGTGGTTAACAATCTGCCTGCCAATGCAGGGGACACAGGCTTGATCCCTGGCCCTGGAAGATCTCACATGCCGTGGAGCCACTAAGCCCGTGCACCACAACCCCTGAAGCCTACGCACCCTAGAGCCTGCGCTCCACAACTACTGAGCCCACGCGCCGCAACTACTGAAGTCCGTGTGCTCTAGGGCCCATGTATCACAATTACTGAGCCTGCATGCCACAACTACTGAAGCCTGCACACCTAGAGCCCGTGCTCCGCAACAAGAGAAGCCACCACAATGAAAAGTAACCCCTGCTCACCGCAACTAGAGAAAGCCTGCGTGCAGCAATGAAGACCCAACGCAGGCAAAAATAAATAATAAAAATAAAATTAAACATCTATCATTCAGGTACACTAAGGGGCCCCATGCTTCTTAGGACAAACTACTCCATACCCAACTAGATTCCAACATAGGTCATTTCAAAACTACTTGTATAACTCAGAATACCATTACCTCCCTTTGAAAACGAACAGCTAATATGTACACAGAAAAGGCACTCCGAGTTACGACTATCCAGTGAATGGCTGGACAATTAAACCTTCAATTTTCTTCTTTCCCCACTGTCATGATGTCTCTCCCTGGCCACATTTGTTTCTTGTAGTTAGAGATACCCACCAACATCGGTTCTTCATTTTATAAGCAAATATAGCTATTATAGTAACAACTTGAGTGACGACCCACCCAGCAGAAACTCAGCTTCAAGGAGCCTGACTATCTGAAACATGCCTAAGAATTGGGAAATAAAGAAAAATGGCAAAAATCATATATATACATATATATGCCTGTGTGTGTGTGTAAAAGAGTCTGAATCCAGGGGTGCTTCTTAAATCCTCGCTCACATTGTGCCCCAAGGTTAATAAATATCTAGCTGGGAGAAACACAAGTATCTTCTCAGATACTATGTTACTTGGAGATAAAAAGATGAATAAAATACTCTAAAGGAATTTGTAGTTCTAATAAGATTAATCTGGTTTCATGAACACAGAAGAACAAAAGCAGAACAATAGAATTAAAAGAATTCCCTCAGGCAGACGCACAGATAGCGGCAAGACCGAAGCTGTTTCTGGTTCTATTCTTAACTCACAGAGTAACTTGAGGCCAGTCACTCAAACTCTGGGTGTTCATTTGGGTTAGATTACGTCAAAACTCCTATTCCATTCTAAAAGTCTATGCATTTGGTTTTTAAAATAGTTGATAGTCTGACAACAGGAGTGTTGTTTTTTTTTTTTTTTTTAAGGCACAAGGTGTGAACAAAACAAACCAGAAGAGCAGTTTGGGGTGATTTACTATAGAAGCAAAGCACTGTACCCTCAGAAGTAGGCTTTATCATGGCACGTAAATCATTCACAAAGGCCCACAGGCAGGAAAAGTCCAGATAAAGCAATTGTGTATTAATGGGCTTTTATATTCTTCATCTTATTATTTTTTATTAACTTGTTTATTATCTATGATCTTGTCCATGCCTGTCATATATTTATGTTTCAATAAATATTTTTTGAAAGAAATAATCATATTTTTTGAATCATATATGTTTCAATAAATATTTTTTGAAAGAAATAATCTCTTTTGATGATTTTTGACTCACAGTCAGTTTTGTAACCAGATTTCTGGCAATTTTTAAGCTGTATCTCTAAATGACTGGTTTAGCATTCACTACCTGTAAGGCTTTTTCCATGACACCAAGCAGTTCTTCAATTTTCAGGCCGCAGTGACTGGGTGTCCCACAAATTTAACACAGTTCTCAGACTGTCTACCTGGAGATAGCATCGGATCCCATGGGTTAAGGGCTCAGTCCCACAAGACTAACGCACTTCAGACACCAACCCCCAAGTCCAGGTTGCTACTGTGCTTCTGACTGACTGGCTATAGATCAGAGGTTTCTACAACCCCCTTCTTGGGTGGGATTAATTTGCGAGAGCAGCTCACAGAACTCAGAGAAAACACTTACACATTTTCCAGTTTATTATAAAGGATATTATGAACAATACAGATGAATGGGGGAGGTTTGGAAGGGTCCCGAGCACACGAGCTTCTGTTCTAGTGGAACTGGGGCGTCCCACCCTCCAAGGCATATTTACCAACCCAGAATGATTTCTTAAAGAATGGAATGCTATGGGTGTAAGGGAGAAAAAACTTTTTCTTCATCCTTTAAGGGTCCCTGGCTGGGTCTGAAAAGCAAACTGACAAAGACAGATTAACAAAAGAAAAGTGTACAAATTTTATTAAACTTTTATATGTACATGGGAGCCCTCACAAAAGAATGAAGCCCTAAAGAAGTGACCAGAGGAGGGAACTTTTATATCTTTTAGACAAAGAAACAATAAATTTGTGAAGAATTTGACAAGACAGGGTGGTTTGGGCTAGGGGTAGTAAATGGTAAAGAAGTAGCTGGAAAGATAAAGGTTAGTTTTAACAAAGTTTGTTTATACAGACTTCCCTTCCTCCTGGTACAGGGAGGGTACATTTCACATGGGAAATTTATCTCCTGCTCTCAGGGAAGACGGGTGAAGTAGGGGGAGGGGAGATCAGAATAAGCTTCCTGCTTCTGCTGTTTCCTCAAACCCCTTCAGCTTAAGATATTCAATATGCCAAGGTACCATATTTTGGGGTAGCATGTCATGAACCCCATCAGGGGAGTATATGGTATGAATCGTATATAAAATTGTCTTTCACACTTCATACTGAAAAAAATAACTCCCCTGGTTATACAATTCTCAAAAATCTTTGCGTCAGGTAGTACGTGCTGTCCTGGCATTCAGAGCTGCAGATGGAGAACTCAGTTCGATCAATCAGATTAGTAACTGATTGTGGAGGGGATGGAAACGAGGGTGGAGGAAAGAAATATTTTTTCTTCTTTTTTTTTCCTGTCCCCTCTCCCTCCCAAAGATACACAGTAGCAGGGGTGGCAAGAAGGAAAAACTGCAGAGATATTTAGAAGTCTACAGGAGATGTAGAGTGACTGTTTTGGAAAGCAGGTGAGAAAGATCTAGGGTGGCTTCTACATTTCTTGCTAGAGTGACTTGCTCATCTTGCTTCAAACTTGGATTCAAGATGAATGTAATAATACATTTGAGGTTATCCACCAAGCCCTTCCTCTCCGTGATCATCATGTTTCAATTTGTAACTAGACTGTGCCTTTGGGGTCATTGAAGTCCCCACTAACTGGCCTCTGTAATTCTGGAGTTTGAGGTTTATCAATTCCTCTAGACACCCCTTTTCTCAGTGCCTGTCCCCCCCCCTCTTTTTTTTTTGGCTGTGTTGCGTCTTCTTTGCTCCACGTGGGCTTTCTCTTGTTGTGGTGAGCGGGGGCTACTCTTTGTTGCAGTGCGCGCGCTTCTCATTGCAGTGGCTTCTCTTGTTGCAGAGTACAGGCTGTAGGCGTGCGGGCTTCAGTAGTTGTGGCGCACAGGCTTAGTTGCTTCGGCATGTGGGATCTTCCTGGACCAGGGATCAAACCATGTCCCCTGCATTGGCAGGCGGATTCTTAACCATTGCACCACCAGGGAAGTCCAGTGGCTGTTCTCTTTGAATTTTTATTGTATTTTAGCCAAATCTCTGTTACCACATCACATTGTATTGTAATTGAAAGAGTTTGCCTGCTTGTCTATCTCCTAGGGACCGGGAGCATCTCAATAGGCATAGTGATATATCCATTTGTGTACCTTCCATGCTTGACACTGAGATGAAATTAAGGCATAGGATTGATGGCCATTTACCAAAAATAAATAAATAAATACACTAGCAAAAAAAACCCTTTCAAATACAGGGCGTTTGTGAGATTGCTGTACCTGAAAGCATTTTAATAAAGACACACACAACTGAAGCCGAATCTTTAAGATACCTTCACCTGCTTAGTCATTCATTCATCATTCATTTATTCATTCACTCATTCACCGACACCGTACTGAGGTATGAGGCACTGGGCTGGGTGCTGGAGACACAGAGACGAATGGCAACACGCAGCTTCAGAGTCGCTCAGGGACTAAAAGAGAAACTGCATTTTACTGGTGGCCCCATTATCTGCCCCTGAGACCGTACAGATTGGTAGAGAACTTCAGAAGGCAGGCCCTAGGCCTCACTGGTTTCGCAGGCAACTAGTAGGTAGTTGTTGCATATTTGCTGAGTTAAGGTGGGAAAAACCCTTGCATCAAATAAACTTTATATCGAAGATGACGAGAAATGAACATCTAATTTTATTTTTAGAAAACATCCAGAAGCAGCAGTTTTATTCCAGGGGAACGAACACACACCACCAGCGTCTCAGCTCAGAACAGTGGTCCCCTGAAGTTGACGTGGAATGCAAAACAGAAATTTACTTCTATTGGGACTAAACTTATCCAAACAAGAGCGTGAGAGTCCGAAACGGTCAAAGGTGGTCAGGGTTTAGAAATAACGCAGCCTCTGTGTGGAAAAGTCTGTAAGCCGCCATGAGACTGGCTGAGAGGGAGCCCGCCTTAGCCGCCAGAAGGTGACCCTCTCAACTGGGCCGAGGGAGGGCGCGGGCACATTTGAGCCCTTGTCCTTGAAGGGCACTGAGCGAGCCAAGGGGAGGGGTGGGCGGGGCTCGGATTTCCAATCACAATAGAGGAAGCTCAGAGGCGGCCGAGGGGCGGGCCCCGCCTCCTCCTCCCTCCTTGCGGATCCTGCGCTGAAGGAGACGGACGCTGCTGACTTTGTCTTCTCCGTGCGACCCTTACCGCCGTCTCGAGAACTTTCTCTCCCCGGTAGGTTTCTGCTCGGGACCCTGAATCCTGGCTCTCGAGCAGACTGGGTGGGACGTGGAAGGGAATCCTTGTGTAGCAAGACTGGGGGAAGGACCAGGAAGGACATCTGCGCTCCTGGGCCTGTAGCCCTGAGCATCCGGACTCGGGTTGGGGCGGGGGCCGTGCCCTGGGCTAGGGGGCTGGGCGGAGGGGCTGCGACCGAGCCCCGGGCTTTGTCCGCCACGCTTCGGGGCTCGCCACCAGCCCGTGCTCCCCCGGGGGACAGACTTGTTGCATTTGCAGGTAATCCCGGGCCCTGCGTGTCCTTGATGTGTTCATGGCGGCCGCATCACCCGCGGTGCCTGCTGGCGGGAGCCCGGACATGTGCTTGAGGAGCTGGGGGAGGGAGAAGGGGCCAGTTGATCCGTTAGGCTGGCGGATCGTGAGCCTGGGGATTGGCGTCCATTACCACGGGAATGGAGAAATGCCCGGCTTTTCGGGGTTGAGGGTGAAGGACGATCTTGGCCCTGCCCTCTAGCCTCTCCCAGGCTGCGGCACACGCAGCCCTTCCCGGAGCGATGGGCCGGCTCGTTTCTGGCCTCTTTTCTTGGTGCTTTATTTGCCAGCTTTGGGTGTTGAGCGTGAGGAAGGCCTAGACTTTTTCGCCCTAGAGACCTTGTCCGGGGAGATCCGTAGTTGCTGCCTCCCCTTGTGACCTGCGCTCTGCTCTGCGGGCGACAAGAGGAAGAGGTGGCCCGTGGGTGGCCTGCACAGCCGCTGCAGCTGGGGCCTGCGGGGATAGGAGGAGGGGAAGAGCCGGCGCTTACTAGTGAAGGTATCGCACGGCAAAACTGGGCTCTTTAAAAGGTTAGTCTGGGGGCTTCCCTGGTGGCGCAGTGGTTGAGAGTCCGCTTGCCGATGCAGGGGACGTGGGTTCGTGCCCCGGTCCGGGAGGATCCCATATGCCGCGGAGCGGCTGGGCCCGTGAGCCGTGGCCGCTGAGCCTATTTTAAAAAAAAAAGGTTAGTCTGCAAAGTGGAGCTTTGTTGCTGAACTTAAAGCCCGGGTTCATTTCTAATGATTTATATCCACAGAAGGGGCAGGAGGGTGGGAAGGTAAAGGACCAAACACGAGGTAATTTTTACCCTGTTTAGCATTCTTTTCCCTTACAAGCCACCACTCTGGTCTTGAGGCAGTCCTGTGTATAACATAAAACATTTTCTTCTAATTTCTTACAACTCCTGTTAGAACCCCTGTTAAGAGGGGGAAAAACAAAATTAAATTGCTTTTTCTCTAGAAAGATCTGAGAGAAAATCTGTACTTCCTCAAGCTTCTACACTGTCATTTCTGAAATTCTCCAAATAGTTCAAAAGGTCTATCTGGACAACTAATCTGTATTTCTATAGCAGTCTTTCTGGAGTTTTGTTTTCCACTGCTTTACTGGATCCTCTGTATACCTAAAGGATCTTAAACAAACCAGCTAGTGAAAATAACATAATAAAGAAAATCTGTGCATATCTGTTCACCAAGAGAGGCGCATCCTTCTGATGCTGCGTAATATGCAGGACATGTGAATTTCATTGTTAAGGTCATCTATTTGTGGAGACAGTTGTACACCATTGTATATTTCTTTTTTCTCTAGCACCCAGGAGAAAACTGCAAATAGGCTTTGTAAAGGCAAAATAATCTTTGAGTTTAGTCCCTCACGTTTGGGGGAAGACAGTTTTTTGGGAAAAAAATAGCTATAGAATGAAATAGTTGTTAAAGTTATCTCCCAATCAAGTACTTTATTCCAACTTGGAGCCTTACCAACTCTTACTTAACATATACAATTACTAAACTAGGTTTTGTTACTTAGTCCTTTGCAGATGAGAAACAAAAAACGAGAGGGAAACAGGGGTACAGTTTGAAACAGGGACATTGTCCTCTAAGTTAACAGTTTAGCATTAAAAGTAAAAGGCAAACACAAAGACTATATAACGGGTTACAATTATAAATGATACCTAATTCTGAAGAAAGGGCTTTTTTATGATCTGTACCCTCTTTGTTTAAGAAAGCAGGTTGATACAATAAATTTTGCCTTTTTCAGTTATCCAGAACACTCAGCTGGTGGCACAGATGAAATTGGTGTTACTGTATAAATGTTTTCTAACAGTTTCCATTTTTTTAACTTTTCTTTTTTGGCTTTTTCTTAATGGCTGGAAAGAAACTCACTCAAAAGCTGATATTCTCCTAATGTGACCCCCTGAAAAAAAAAATTTAATGAGTACGCACCTTCCAATAAGCTTCCAAGGTGCACTAAAAGGAATTCAGAGTGATATTTTCTGCAGATTTTGCATAAACATTATTCGTCACTATTGGCACTGTATTTAAGCACACATAGTATGTCCAGTACACTGTGACAAATTTTAAGTGAGACTTCAATAGAAGAAGAAAATAGAAGACCCAATTGGTCCCTATCTTCTAAGAGTGATAATAACCACTGGTAGTAGAAATGATATTCATAACTGGCCATTCTTTTAGCCCAAGCTTAAATATGGGTTAATACTGGGCTCTAACTTAAATAGTTACAAATAAATACTTTATAGGGGTCATAGAAACAAATCCACTAATCTAAATATAAATATTATTCATGTTGTTTAGCCAGTAAATGAATGGCCACAAGACAAAATTGTTACAACTTTGTTAAATACTATTAGAAAAGCAAGCACAGGCTGAAGAGACGGACCCAAATTTAACGGGCTTCAAGGAGGTTTTTGTCTTGTTTTTTGTTAATGGGTTAACATGGTTGTTGTTTTTTTTTTAAACATCTTTATTGGAGTATAATTGCTTTACAACATTGTGTTAGTTTCTGCTGTATAACAAAGTGAATCAGCTGTATGTATACATATATCCCCATATCGCCTCTCTCTTGCATCTCTCTCCCTTCCTATCCCACCCCTTTAGGTCCTCACAAAGCATCGGAGCTGATCTCCCTGTGCTATGCGGCTGCTTCCCACTAGCTATCTATTTTACATTTGGTAGTGTATATATGTCCATGCCACTCTCTCATTTCGTCCCAGCTTACCCTTCCCCTTCCCTGTGTCCATTCTCTACATCTATGTCTTTATTCCTGTCCTGCCCCTAGGTTCTTCAGAATCTGTTTGGTTTTTTTGTTTGTTTGTTTTGTTTTTAGATTTCCATATATATGTTAGCATACGGTATTTGTTTTTCTCTTTCTGACGTAACTTCACTCTGTATGACAGACTCTAGGTCCATCCACCTCACTACAAATAACTCAATTTTGTTTCTTTTTATGGCTAAGTAATATTCCGTTGTATATATGTGCCACATCTTCTTTATCCATTCATCTGTCGATGGACACTTAGGTTGCTTCCATGTCCTGGCTATTGTAAATAGAGCTGCAATGAACATTGTGGTACATGACTCTTTTTGAGTTATGGTTTTCTCAGGGTATATGCCCAGTAGTGGGATTGCTGGGTTGTATGCTATTTTTAGTTTTTTAAGGAACCTCCATACTGTTCCCCATAGTGGCTGTATCAAATTACATTCCCACCAACAGTGCAAGAGGGTTCCCTTTTCTCCACATCCTCTCCAGCATTTATTGTTTGTAGATTTTTTGATGATGGCCATTCTGCCTGGTGTGAGGTGATACCTCATTGTAGTTTTGATTTGCATTTCTCTAATGATTAATGATGTTGAGTATCCTTTCATGTGTTTGTTGGCAATCTGTATATCTTCTTTGGAGAAATGTCTATTTAGGTCTTCTGCCCATTTTTCGATTGGGTTGTTTGGGGTTTTTTTTTATATTGACCTGCTTGTAAATTTTGGAGATTAATCCTTTGTCAGTTGCTTCATTTGCAAATCTTTTCTCCCATTCTGAGGGTTGTCTTTTCATCTTGTTTATGGTCTCCTTTGCTGTGCAAAACCTTTGAAGTTTCAGTAGGTCCCATTTGTTTATTTTTGTTTTTATTTCCATTTCTCTAGGAGGTGGGTAAAAAAGGATCTTGCTGTGATTTATGTCATAGAGTGTTCTGCCTATGTTTTCCTCTAAGAGTTTTATAGTGTCTGGCCTTACATTTATGTCTTTAATCCATTTTGAGTTTATTTTTGTGTATGTTGTTACAGAGTGTTCTAATTTCATCCTTTTACATGTGGCTGTCCAGTTTTCCCAGCACCGCTTATTGAAGAGGCTATCTCTTCTCCATTGTATATTCTTGCCTCCTTTATCAAAAATAAGGTGACCATATGTGTGTGGGTTTATCTCTGGGCTTTGTATCCTGTTCCATTGATCTATATTTCTGTTTTTTTTCCAGTACCTTCCTGTAGCTTTGTAGTATAGTCTGAAGTCCGGGAGCCTGATTCCTCCAGCTCCGTTTTTCTTTCTCAAGATCGCTTTGGCTATTTGGGGTCTTTTGTGTTTCCATACAAAGTGTGAATTTTTTTGTGCTAGCTCTGTGAAAAATGCCATTGGTAGTTTGATAGGGATTGCATTGAATCTGTAGATTGCTTTGGGTAGTATAGTCATTTTCACAATGTTGATTCTTCCAATCCAAGAACATGGTATGTCTCTCCATCTGTTTGTATCATCTTTAATTTCTTTCATCAGTGTCTTATAGTTTTCTGCATACAGGTCTTTTGTCTCCCTAGGTAGGTTTATTCCTAGGTATTTTATTCTTTTTGTTGCAGTGGTAAATGGGAGTGTTCCCTTAATTTCTCTTTCAGTTTTTTCATCATCAGTGTATAGGTATGCAAGAAATTTCTGTGCATTAATTTTGTATCTTGCTACTTTCCCAAATTCATTGATTAGCTCTAGTAGTTTTCTTGTAGCATCTTTAGGATTCTCTATGTAGAGTATCATGTCATCTGCAAACAGTGACAGCTTTATTTCTTCTTTTCCGATTTGGATTCCTTTTATTTTGTTTTCTTCTCTGATTGCTATGACTAAAACTTCCAAAACTATGTTGAATAATAGTGGTGAGAGTGGACAACCTTGTCTTGTTCCTGATCTTAGAGGAAATGGTTTCAGTTTTTCACCATTGAGAATGATTTTGGCTGTGGGTTTGTCATATATGGCCTTTATTATGTTGAGGTAAGTTCTCTCTATGCCTAGTTTCTTGAGGGTTTTTTATCATAAATGGGTGTTGAATTTTGTTGAAACCTTTTTCTTCATCTATTGAGATGATCACATGTTTTTTCTCCTTCAATTTGTTAATATGGTTGATCACATTGTTTTTTAAAAATATATTCTGTGCTCTAGAATACCATTATGCTCCTTTTAAAATGTATTTTAGTTCAAACTTGCAATAGTAACATTACAAATTCCCACACAGGTTTCTCATGTGGACACATGTATAATATTTTGATTATTTTCTTTCAGGGCACAATGGCAACTCTTAAGGAAAAACTGATCGCACCAGTTGCAGAAGAAGAGGCAACGGTCCCAAACAATAAGATCACTGTAGTGGGTGTTGGACAAGTTGGTATGGCGTGTGCCATTAGCATTCTGGGAAAGGTACGTACTTTCAAGAACACCATACATACTAATGAGAAACTACTGTATAGCACAGGGAACTCTACTCAGTGCTCTGTGGTGACCTAAATGGGAAGGAAATCCAAAAAAGAGGGTATATATGTATACGTATAGCTGATTCACTTTGCTGTACAGCAGAAACTAACACAACATTGTAAAGCAACTATACTCCAATAAAAATTAATTAAAAAACAAAAACAAAACAACACCATATGTGATAGATAATTTCAGCATGTGTATACAGTCTCTTTAGGTATCTGAGAATTTGATTGTATCTTCAAAAGATAAGTTGTAGGCATCGTGATACTTCACCTTTAAACACATTAGCATTTATTTCCTGAGAGAATGACATTCTTCCTATCTGACACAATAGAGTTACTGTGCTCAGGAAATTTAATACTGATAAAATGCTATTATCTAATATATAGTACCCACATTAAACGTTCTCCAACTATCAAAATCCTGCCTTTTCTCCCCTAATCCAAGATCATATTTTTATGTACTTGTCATGTCTCTTTCTTCTTCTTTAACCTGGAACGGAGCCATTCTTTGTCTGTCATGTCATTGATATGTTTGTAGAGTCCCCATTGGTTCTGTAGAATGCCCTTCAATTTATGTTGGTCTGATGTTTCCTTGTAATTGGGTTCAGGTTAGGTTTGGGAGGTGGGGTGGTGGCACGTCCTTCACAATGCATCACAATTTTGTCTCATGACTGGTGGTGCCCAAGAGTCCTCTGGTTGAAGTGGTAACTGTCAGATTTCTCCACTGCAAAGGTCCCTTAACCCTCTATAGTTAATAAATAATCTGCACAGTCGCTTTTTGAGGTCATGGAAAGATCCTGTTACTCCCCTCAGACCCCCACCCAGTCATTTTATTTTGAAATGATTTCAAATTTACAGAAAAATTTGCAAGACTATAAAAAAAAATAAAACTTCCATATTCACTTCACCCATGTTTACCAATTCTTAACATATTTGTGTGTGTAGGTGTGGGTGCACACACGTGCACACACATGTATGGACTTTTTTCTGAACCATTAGAGAATAAATGCAAATGTGCCCTTCCTTTCCTTCTGTCTGTCAGAGTACATTTCCTCAAGATAGCATCAGATTTCACACTGACAACATGCTACGAGCACCCTCTACTCCTCCAGATTATATTTTCCCCAGATACCTCCATAGACTTTTAGTTTGCTTCCTGTATTCTTACTTACCTCGTTGAATTGATCCTTGTTCTTTCTGAAGGCTGTCTTAAATGTTTTTTAGGGGAACCCCTCCCCTAAATGCTGCCTGGCCTTCAGTAGAGCACACTGTCCATTTGTATTGTATGTAAAGACTGCTTGAATAACTCCTAGCCAATCGTATTTCTATCTACAAAATTTAACTTCTAAAGCAACAAATGCTGAATCTTCACTGAGGAAAAAGTCATCAAAGAAATCAACTAAAATATGTAGTGCACACCAATGAAAGTTTTATTCTTTGGCATTTTTTTTCTTGCTAGTTTTCATTGGCTGGGTTGCCCTGATTTAGGAGAGCTGCTTCCCAAATTACAGGAATTTTAAATAATCACAATTTAGTGTTCATCCTTCATACCAGTAAAAATGAAAAGTATTCCAGCTTACCTTTCTTTTAAAATACGTACCATGTTTGAAGTGCTTTGGCTAAAATGCTTCATTTTAAACAACAATCTCAAGAAACGGGAACTGTTCATATCCTGTTTCCAGATGAGGTAACTGTGGCTTCATTACATTAAGTGGCCTGCCTATTGTCACACAGCTGGTAATGGTAGAGCTGTATTTTGAGCCCAGGACTCTGAACGCTTAACCGTAGTGACTCTGCAGTTTCTTTTCATTCTATGCTAGTATTGGGGCAATTAAAGACGTGTATTTTCATTTTAATTGAAGTATAGTTGATTTACAGTGTTGTGTTAGTTTCAAGTGTACAGCAAAGTGATTATTCAGATATATCTTTTTCAGATTCTTTTCCATTATAGGTTATTACAAAGTATTGAGTATAGTTCCCTGTATAATACAGTAGGTCCTTGTTTACCTATTTTATGTATAGTAGTGTGTATATGTTAATCCCAAGCTCCTATTTTATCTCTCCCATCCCCCCAGACATAAATGTATTACTAAAACACTAGCTAAAGATTTTTCATTCCTCCTGCTAATCTCAGAATTTGGATTTTCAGGAAACTATATCTGAGCTGTCATGATTCTATAAGGAGTACCTCGCTGATTGTTTTAAGTGTAAATCTAAAATCCTCTTGGGTGAATAATTTAGTTGAGACTCTCCTCTTTGCAGTTATATAATACTTTGGCCCAATCCTAGTGATCAAGAGAACAGACTGGGCCCCTAACACCAGTAGGAATCTTCCCATTGAGCTGCTGTGAAGGAAGGACTGCCTTGTTGAAAGACCATTTTATTACTCAGAAGTGTTTAAATCTTCTTTTAATGGGGAAGAATTAGAGTCAAAGTTGTTATGACTCTTTGGTAAGGATTATAAACCCCACTGGTTCAATAAGAAAGGGAACTAACAGTGCTATTGTGTCAGGTGTCTGCATGTTACCTTATTCCTCTAGAAAAGTTCTAGGAGATATTGTCATCTCTATATTACTATTGGAAAAGGACAAACTCAGAAAGATTAAGCCCCTTGATTAAGATCTCAGAGATCCTAAGTGCCGGATCCAGTCTCTGAGTCCATCACCAGTGTGCTTTGCAGAGGACACACACTGCTTTGGCCCAGAAAGTGAACAAAGCTGAGGCACCAGGGACAGAGGTTGAGAAGGCCCACGCCTTAACCGGGCCCGTGGAGGCAGCTGAGGCTCCCGAGTACAACGTCCACCATCACAAAGACACCGGCATTCTCTGCTTCTCTTGCACACTCTCCCCTGCCTCATTGCCAACATGGAAACCATCGTGAGCTTTTATAAAAATAGCTTCCCTGCTTGGAACTTTCTGATAGTGTAACAGTGCACGTCAGCTACACGCATACATAATACGCAATGAGGCGTCAAGGCTCTTTCCCTGCCTGTCTCTCAGAGCAAGGCGGGGTGCACACCTCCGGGGGGCGCCATTCAGAGGGTCAGGAGCGCCTTTCCGGTGCAGTGTGGTGGTGCTGTCTCTGACTTTTCATCTCTTACCTTCTGCCCTCTTTCTTCAAAACACCAAGCTCATGGCTGCTTAAACCCTTTCAGTACTTGATTTCCCTTCCCCTGGAATGACTGCTCTAGACCATCAGAGTTCACTCCCTCCCATCATTCACGTCACGCTTTTGTGGGCGGGCCTTCCCTGACTGTCCAGTACCAAGTAAGTGTCCTTCCCTTCCCTTTAACTTCACCCTGCCTTGCCCTGTTTATAGCACTTCCATTATCAGAGTCATCTTAAACTGTATGCTTCACTCCTGTTCCCTTCCTGGTACATTCCATGAGGGCAAGCACTCTGCCAGATTTGTTCATGACTGTATTCCTCATTCGTAGAATAATGCCTGGCACATTCAGTAGTAAATATGTATTAAATAAATGGATATTCCCGCTATTACGAAGAAACTGCACTTACAGCTGGTCAGATTTTGATCATAGCTTTTCCTTTTTCATGGCTTCTTCTGCCACCCCTACCAATCACAAGCTCTGTGTTTTGGCTGCGAAGATCCCATCATGTTGTCAAGGTCATACAGAGGTTCCATGCAGTTATTCCATCCTTACCCTCTGTGCAGCTGTTTTTGGTTTGAGTGTCTGTTCTTGATTCAGTCAACTGTAGCCACATTCTTGTGGTACAAACCCAGCATAAGGAGACTCTTAGAAGGAGCAATGTAATTACATACTGCAAAGTAGTTTTTGCCGTGCAAGACTTGGCCTAAAAGTGAGACTTAATTAGAATTTGGTGTCTGTACAAGAATAGACAGGTTAATGTAACAGACTCAAAGCCCAGAAACAGGACCAAAGAGTATTTAATGAAAAGTGGCAATTCCAGAGCAGAAGAAAAACAAATCATTGAATAAATGGTGTTTGTCCACTTAGCTAATTATTTGGGAAAAGTTATACCTTTTCCTCCCACAAAATGTCATGCAAGCTAAACACTTGAATACAAAAATGCAGCCATCAAATATTAAGCCACTGGCAGCAGTAATTTACCAGCTAAGAGGGCCAAGAGGTAGATGATGGCTGTGTCTTGTCCACATGGAGCTTTAGATTAAGAGACAATTTTTGTAGTATGTTAAACAAGGTTCCAGCAGCAATGTTCTTGGCTTCTAACTGATCTCGTTCCTTAATAAGGTACTGCTTTTGCGATGAATCTAACCCTTGATGTATCAAACATTTTAAAGTATATTTGCAGCGTAAGTGGAATATGCGTATGGCTGATATACACTATGTGAATGCAGAAGGAGATGTCTTTAAGCCAAAGTGTCAGTACTTAGTCACACATCTTCTATTTGCCTGCCTCCCACTGGGAGGATATTTAGTCCCAGATGCAGCTAAATTCAGCGCTGCAATTATTTTCTCAAAGTGTTGGATCTCTTCCTTCCTTGCCAGCTGACTATGTACTTCGCAGACAGTTCTCTACCCACAGAAACAAAACACAGGATCTGAGATCCTGTGACATCCTTTTCCACTTAAGCCCCAAATTGTTGTGCCCTGTTGACTTTCACAGCACCCATGTGATGCTCCCAAAATAAGAGTGGCATTCCTGGTGCTCAGGACCTTGACGGGACGGTTACTACATGCTCTTGTATGGTTTTAGGGCTTCCAAAACACAAATGAGGGTTTTGCGTGGTCTTGTCAGAGGCTGCAGAGGAACGAAACCATTTTTAAAGTGTTGAAACATGAGTTGAAGTGAAAATGGGTGAACATTAATGCCAGTCTTTGACATACATGGAAATGAGAAAATATTTACCAAGTAACCCCCACCCAGCTCATAAAAGGGTCATTTCAGAAGCTTGCAAGCGAATCACTTGCTTGGAACTAAGAACACATTCAGTCACAGGGAGGCTTGAGTCTCAGGGAAACCCTCACAAGCAGGCCTACTGCGGCTCACTGCTTGAGGCCAGCTGCCGCTGGACTTCTAGAAACGGGACAGTGTTCATTCCTTGGCTCCTGTGGAGAGTGGAACCTGCTTTGTTGGCATCTTAGCCTGGTCAAGTTTTCTTAATGGCTGCCTCACCTCTCTTTGCTTCTCCCTCTGCTGCTCAATGCCTTACTGACCCCTCCAGTTCCACCCTGGATTATTCTATCGTAGCCTTCAAAGTGCTTCCTGAACCCCAGTTACTTAACGCTTTTTTCCCATCAACACCCTTTACCCTTTACCTAGCTGATCTCACTATCCTTCAAAGAGGTATTTGCACTGTTAAGGGTCATATATCATATTAAGCTAATTATTTTGCTAACACCCCGGTTTTTTGCTAAAACCAGTAAAGGCCACGACTCGGGTGATGTTTCAATGGGAAGGATAACTACTTTTTAAGGAGTTTGTAAATTATGAGTTTTCACAAGACAGCCAACTTTAAAAGCTGAAAGGTTATTGAGATGCAATTAGATTGACACCCTCCCCCCTTCATTTTTCTGAGAAGAAAAGGTTGACTTGCTGAAGAATGGACATGATTATTGATTTACGGTTTTTCTTGGGTTGGGTGGCACAGGTGACGGTTGGAATAGAAAACAAGAGAACTCTGAGACTGGGCAAGTTTGGGTTGGTCATGCATCGAGAACTTACTAGCCCTGGACCCCTGTGTCCATGACTCCTTCCTTTCCCCACCAGGATATTCGAGTTGGTCAGAGCCAACCTGAGGATTCCCAGCTTCAACCAGGGCTTCAAAGCCAGCTCTAAAGTGAACTCAACCTCTTGATGGTTTGAAACTAAATCTGCCCTCTCAAAAACCCCTCCAAACTGGGGGGTGACCTTTGGGATGGACACACTGCCCAAGGCTGTTTCTAGGTCTTTGTCTCTTTTCCACCACCATCCCCCATGAATATGAAAACTTGTGTACCCTGAGGCCACTGTTGAGCCCCGCTGGTTTCATGTCTGCAGATTCTTTTTTTTTTTTTTTACATCTTTATTGGGGTATAATTGCTTTACAATGGTGTGTTAGTTTCTGCTTTATAACAAAGTGAATCAGTTACACATGTACATATGTTCCCGTATCTCTTCCCTCTTGCGTCTCCCTCCCTCCCACCCCTCCAGGCGGTCACAAAGCACCGAGCTGATCTCCCTGTGCTATGCTGCTGCTTCCCACTAGCTATCTACCTTATGTTTGGTAGTGTATATATGTCCATGCCTCTCTCTCGCTTTGTCACAGCTTACCCTTCTCCCGCGCCATATCCTCAAGTCCGTTCTCTAGTAGGTCTGTGTCTTTATTCCTGTCTTACCCCTAAAAACAAAAATAAACAAATGGGACCTAATGAAACTTCAAAGCTTTTGCACAGCAAAGGAAACCATAAATAAGACCAAAAGATAACTCTCAGAATGGGAGAAAATATTTGCAAATGAAGCAACTGACAGAGGATTAATCTCCAAAATTTATAAGCAGCTCATGCAGCTCAATAACAAAAAAACAAACAACCCAATCCAAACATGTCTGCAGATTCTTAAAGCAATTTGTATCATGCTCATCGAATGCCAGTTGGGTACCAGAAGGTGAAATTCTGAAAAATTGGAATCTTAATTATTAATAGTTTGTTATTTAAGACATTTTATCATGAAATTGTTTAAAGAGCACACCTAACTCCATGGTAAAATTCTTGTCTAGGTTTTTAGACATTGGTTACTTTGCCATTTCAACAGTCTCTGGCTTGTACCGGCAGCTGAGGTATCCTAGAGCGGCTTCCCGTCCTAACAGCTGTTTTTGTGTTTGTAGTCTCTGACTGATGAGCTTGCTCTTGTGGATGTTTTGGAAGATAAACTCAAAGGAGAAATGATGGACCTGCAGCATGGGAGCTTATTCCTTCAGACACCAAAAATTGTGGCAGACAAAGGTAGTCTCATTTCATGCCCAAAGTGATCAAATAATAAATTGATATCCTCACTCCTTTATAGAAGATCTGTTTTCCCATCCTGGTGAATCTAGTGTTGGTAGTGTCTCCTTTCCTTCTGGGTCCAATTCATCCTCAAAAACAAACATAATTGTTACCTCTGTAGTCCCTCTCCCACTGCCTTCCACACATTTGGTACATATAACATTTTAGGAAATTGGATCCTAATGCTTGTTTACACATACCTGAGAACGGGGATGTTTTAGATCTGAAACAAATATTGCACAAGGTAATTTGAGTGCCTTGAAGAAACTAACTAAATTCATATTCTAGCCATCTTTGTCCTGCATTAATGGATTTATGCTGTGACACTGTCACCACAACACAGCTGTGCCTACAGATGTAGAAATGTGGGCCCAAAATAATTCCTAACAATACTGCTAATAATAGCTGTTATTCATTGAAGTATTAGCATTTTGGGTATGCTAATGTGAAACTTTGCGTATCTCATCTTCACAGCAACCCTATGAGAGATGGATACTATTACCTCCATTTTATGGAAGAGGAAGCTGATAAAGTATTAGTAACTGAAAAGTCACATAGGGACATGGTTTGAATCATCCATAGCTATTGAGTCTAATGACCACATCAAATCAAAATGTCTATAATTTGGGAAAGGGTGCACTTCCTTGAAGAAAAAATAAAATATTTTCTAGAGAAACTCACTGCTAAAAATGAACAAGCTTCTTGGGCTTCCCTGGTGGCACAGTGGTTGGGAGTCCACCTGCCGATGCGGGGGACACGGGTTCGTGCCCCGGTCCGGGAGGATACCGCGTGCCGCGGAGCGGCTGGGCCCGTGAGCCATGGCCGCTGAGCCTGTGTGTCCGGAGCCTGTGCTCCGCAACGGGAGAGGCCACAGCAGTGAGAGGCCCGCGTACCGCAAAAAAAAAAAAAAATGAATAAGCTTCTTTAAAATATTGAGTGTTAGAAATTAAATTTTAGCCAAGAACACTGGAGTGCCGTCCTTCCCTTCATAGATTGAATTAACATTACAAGCCTGCAGTTACCTTTAAATTGCTTTTTTGTTGGAGGGCTGCCTGTTGAACTTTGGACTCACTGTGTTTATGCTTTGTATTATTACTGACAGTATAATCTTCTCTAAAGCCAATAGCATTTTGCATTTGTTAGCCAGAAACATAATTTAGGGCCATGCTTACTTCCCGGGTCCATTTCCTGAGCCAGTGTTATGGTTGGAATGTTTCCACATCACTCAAGGAGGAAGAAGCCACAGAACATTGGTGTTGCAACTCAACACCTTATACAGAAAATGTAATTCTCACGTACATTCTGGGAGCTTATGTATAGATTCCTAGAGCATATTATACAACATGTTTTGATGAAGAGTTGTATGTAAAGTACTTTTTTCCCTCTCCTTCAAGATTACTCTGTGACCGCCAATTCCAAGATCGTGGTGGTAACTGCAGGAGTTCGCCAGCAAGAGGGAGAAAGTCGTCTGAATCTGGTGCAGAGGAATGTTAATGTCTTCAAGTTTATCATTCCTCAGATCGTCAAGTACAGTCCTGACTGCATCATAATTGTGGTTTCTAACCCAGGTATTACTATAATGCCTTAAGGTTCAGTTCTGTTAAATTCAACATTTTGGATTTTTTTTTTTTAACTTAAAGTCTGTTCTGGCGTCTGCTGGCAGGAACAATTCACGTGTCTTCTGTTTTTGGCCACAAAAGAGTGGTGTTTGCAAAACCAATGACACCGTCCCAGGCCACATGCTTAAGAATGTGAGAAGAGTTTTATATAAAGCAATTTCATCTGCTTGTTTTATCTGGCTTTTAAACTTTTCTATCAAGATTATCCTGGGATGCATAATGAAGCATTTGAATGTGACTCCGATTTGGGTGAAATATTTTAGCATATTTGACCTTCTGTTTTCCAGAAAATGCTTTTTAGTCTTCTTATTTATTTCTAAAATTCTTGAAAATTGAGTTGATTGAATTTGAAGAGTTTAAGAAAGCCATTAATTAGTCTCGGTTTAAAGATAGAAATAGACTGTATTGATGGACAAATACATGCTTAACATCAAATGTTGTAACTTGAAAACTTCTGGTTAGAAAGAATTGCATTTTTTCAACCCAAACAGTCAAAATTCACTCTCTGTTTCACACTTCTTTTGCCTACACTTTGCCATCAAGCTTACTATTTACTGGTGAGCACAGCAGATACAGTGATAAAATGGTAAAGCTACTAATTATCTCTGACTTCACATTGAGAAAAATTGTGAATAAGAGCCAAGAAAATCCTTATAATTTATGGGGGGTTTGTTGTTGTTTGTTTGCTTGTTTTAGCCGCACCGTGTGGCTGATGGGATCTTGGTCCCAGACCAGGGATTGAACCCCGGCCCTCAGCAATGAAAGCACAGAGTCCTAACCATTGGACCGCCATGGAATTCCCTAATTTATGGGATATTGAGAGCTGGGAGCCAGCAAGACCAGACATTACTTTAGTATTATTCTCTGTAATCCTGGATTAAGAATTTCCTAAATAGTTCAACCTTGCCTCTAAAACTTCTCATAAATGGAGGGTGGCGGATAGATGTGGAACATGAATGACAAACAGGAGACGCAGATGAACTTGTGCCACATCCTGTGCTTAAGGCAGACAGTATTAGCTGGTTATACAGCTTTTCCAGGTATAGCTTCAAAGTCTTAACCCTCCAGGGAGTCACTCCTACTGAGTCAAAGTTGCCAAGGAAGAGTTTATAATATCCAGGCCAAAGTGACCTTAAAATATCTCAGCCGGTGTCTATATGTGAGAGTGGAGGTGGAGACTTGCCCTCCTTGTAAGTGCTGTGATCCCCTCTAGCCCAGCAGGTTTTAGCTTTGCAGTCTCTGTGCCACACAAGAATAAAGGCTGTGTCATAGAATTCCTTTCAATAAATAGTAGAAAATGTTAATACCCTGTATTATCACAGCTGTTTACTGAATAGTATCTTGTTCCCAGGGAAATTTATAGCAGCATGCCTTGGTAGTTTAGTAACTGATAGCTTTTGGTTTCTGATGACAGTTGTTATAATCATGGAATGTTAGCATTGGAAGAAACTTAAGTGATGAACTAACTCAACCCTTTTTCTTTCCATATATAGTAAATTAATCTGCAAGGCTCTTATTATTCTTGTTTCAAGTAATAATGTAAATAAAAACTGCAATATTGCATTTCCCATGTTTTACAATCTCTCTTACTATAAAACTTAAGTTTTTTCCCTGTCTTTCTAACTCCCATTATCTCTCATAATGAAAAGTCAAGTATTTACATCTTTCTGGCCACATCTTATTTGGAGGATGGGGCAGTGTGAAAGGAGTAAACCAGGGAACCCATTAATTGACATAGCAGTTGAAATCAGTTCTGATGTACTTACATATATTATTTTTTAAATTGTTAGTGGACATTCTCACATATGTTACCTGGAAACTAAGTGGATTACCCAAGCACCGTGTGATTGGAAGTGGATGTAATCTGGATTCTGCTAGATTTCGCTATCTTATGGCTGAAAAACTTGGCATTCATCCCAGCAGCTGCCACGGATGGATTTTGGGAGAACATGGCGACTCAAGTGGTAAAAAAAAAAGGACAATATTTACTGTGTACTTATGTGGTGTTCTTGCCATTCTGACTGTTTTGTTTGTTTTTACATTATATTTTCTATATTTTCACGTACTTCACATTACTAATAAGTAATTGTGGGAGGTTACTTTGATACTGACTAGGTAAATATCTGATTCCTCATCAACTTTTTGCCTGCTAAGTTTAGTATCCACTTATGATTCTTGCCTAAATAAATTATGATGGTTGTCAAACATGATATTCTAATTCCATCATTTCATCTTAAACATTGAATTTTATACATTGAATAGGCTTATGGTGTAAAACTGTCATAATCCAAAACATAATGATAATCTTTGTTTTACTAAATTCAGTTTTGCCCAATATGCAAGGGGCTATTTTCTCCCTAAAAGGTTAAGGTGTAAATTTTCCTTTGAATTTAGTGAGAGTTAGTACTGTGATTTTGGTAGAGTTTACTTTGGCACTGAAAGAATTTGGTCTTAAAATTATTGCATTGGTGCTTTCTTATATGATGATGCTGACTTGTTTTTTTCTGACACATTGTACCACTTCATTCAAGAGTTTCTCATGTCCAACGATTTTCCTGAATTTATATGCTATATAAAGTAGTACAATGTCTGGTGTACAGTAAAAACTCAGTGCTAGTTATCACAGTTGCTAGAAACACAGATCTGGAAGTGACCTTACATGTTGAAGATCCTTTAGCTGGCTAGTGGCATAACTGTAGCTAGAATCATGTCTTCCGATTCCTGTCCAATGTTTTATTTACTCATTACTGTGTCATTTTTTCCAAAACATCTCCCCCCCCATTTCCGTATTGATCTATACTGTGTACATAAAATGAAAGAGAATTAAACTATGCTCACTTAGGCATGATTATGTAGATTTCATAGTCTTCAACAAAAACCAGGAAAATGCTGTAGTTTTCTCAACAGTTACCCTGAATTAGCAAACGTTGTGGACTGAAACATGGTCTTGTTTGGCCATGGGCAGCTTTGCCCTTCACAGTTGGTTCTGGCCTTTACCCCAGGGCTCTGCTCTTATTTTCTGAATCTAAGTGTTTTCCTTCAAAGCTTCCTAAGGAACACATGCTTATTTTTCAAGGTCCGGTTCAAACGCATATTTTTTGTAGCGCTTTCTGACATTTGATTTTCCCCTACATTAAGTAGACCCTTATTTATGTTTTATTACACTTTCTTCATCCCTCTGTAAGAACATATCCCATTGCTTTAGTGTCCTTTACTAACTGTTTCTCCTAGTAAATTCTCAACTTGTCGATGGTACAGAGCATATTTTAATCCATCTTTATATGCCTTTTGGCTGGGCAAGAGGTGTTCAGAATAGGTAACGGGGTGTTTTGGTGCGTCAAAGCCTCCAAAAGATATAGTCAATGATAACACCTTTGTCTGCTCTGCCTTTGGGGGCATTCTTGGAAGGAAATATTTGGTGCAGTTAAGACCAGAGCAATTCATTGTGGTTACATGGAGTTTCTTTCCAGAAATGGACTGAACTTAGAGCATGATAAGAGAAAATTAGACGACACTTGGGTCTTTTCCAAGAATTCTTTTGTTTTTTACTTCACTCTAGGAATAAAGGAGGCTTATATTTGAAAAATACGCAGGCAAAAAGTTAAGAATTCCTCAAACCCAAAGTTTAGAATAGTCCCAAACTAGAATCCCTTAGGAGTTCACAAACCTAGGGAAAGGCAAGAATTTCATAATGTCTGTAGGCTTTACCCAGCAATTCTGTTTGCGCCCAAACGGTTGAAAGTTAAAAGGTCAGATTTGAGGGCAAATGTCAGCCTTTGCAGGGAAGTATGTTGAAGTCAGTTGTCACTGGAGCAGTAAGTGGGTAACTTGCAACAGGGGTGAAATCTGAACTAAGAGAAGAAAAGATTTTTTAAAAATAAGGTCAGAGATAGATAAAATGTTTGTGTATTTATTTTTTCCCCCGCAGTGGCTGTGTGGAGTGGGGTGAATGTGGCAGGTGTTTCTCTCCAGGAACTGAATCCAGAAATGGGAACGGACGATGATAGTGAAAATTGGAAGGAAGTGCACAAGATGGTGGTTGAAAGGTACGTAGGAGGGAGCTTGATTTAAGACAATCAGTATCATGTTAGACAAAATTGTGAACGCTTCCCATGGCTGCCTGTTCAGATAAACTTAAAAGTTTTTTGTTTGTTTGTTTTTTGTTCTTGCTTTTTTTCCTGTTTTTCTTTTTTTAAATTACTCTTTGTTTTGGGTGGGTGGTTTTTTCTTTTTATTATTTTTTCTTTCTTTCTATTTTTTCTGTTATATTTTTCTTTCTATTTTTTCTTATCTTTTAGATAAACTCAATATATAATAGTAACTATGCAGCTATTATCTTCTGAAACAGGCAAGACTAACTTATACTGGCCAAATTTGCTATGCTGGTCCCCCTAGGGAAAGCAAATATTTTTCTAGAGAAATTCTATTGTAGAAGTAACAGGAGTGGGACATGGAATTAACAAGTGAGAAAGGCTTTCAAAATACCTACTGTTGACACATAAGTTTGGCTTATTTAGAAAAGTAAACCTAGACACTATTAGTGTCATAATTGCGTTAAATAATACTTACTGATTGATTGCTGATAGTGTTTAAGCTGTGCTGTATTAATCTTTCCACACCCAACCAAGGATGTCCTCCTCTCCCTCTTTGAAACTGCCTTTTGTTACTAACTGTCTTCTCTTTCTATGACCTTCATGTTTATCCTAAAATAAGGTGTCATTTTGGACCAGAGTAAAGAATGTGGGCTTAGATTGAAATTCTAGCACTGACACTAACTAACTGTATAGTCTTGGGAAGCCATTTAACCCTTAAGCTGAATCTCAGTTTTCTCCTCTGTAAAGTCATAAGGTATTTAAGTTATTGTAAAAATTGAGTTAAATCACACATACTTATCATTGATAAGCATTCAAGAAACATTAGCTTCTATTTTCAGAGAATTGTTGTTGTAAGACTAACTGATATCTCAAATATGGAATCATTTTGTTTAGTTCAACTTTATTTTATTTTTGGCTGTGTTGGGTCTTCGTTGCTGTGCGCAGGCTTTCTCTGGTTGCGGTGAGCGGGGGCTACTCTTCGTTGCGGTGTGCAGGCTTCTCGCTGTGGTGGCTTCTCTTGTTGCGGAGCTCGGGCTCTAGGCTCGCGGGCTTCAGTAGCTGTGGCTTGTGGGCTGTAGAGCGCACGCTCAGTAGTTGTGGCTCATGGGCTCTAGAGCGCAGGCTCAGTAGTTGCGGCACACGGGCTTAGTTGCTCCGCGGCATATGGGATCTTCCTGGACCAGGGCTTGAACCCATGTCCCCTGCATTGGCAAGTGGATTCTTAACCACTGCGCCACCAGGGAAGTCCAACCCTTTATTTTATAAACGAGAAAACTAGGGCTCACCCAGGTAATATAACTTGCCCAAGTTCTTTTAATTGGTGATAGATTGCATTAAATCCCAATTTTTTAATACCCAGTTTTTAGGTGACAATGGTTAGTGGCCTCAAATGGACCTGAAAATCAAAGTATATTTTGTCCTTTGAATGTGAAGGTTCTTTTACTTTCATTGTTCCCTGATTTCATTAATATCTTTGGAAATATTGATGTTTATGAATAAGAAGATTGGTTGGAAAATGTACATTTTACCTCTGTGACTTTATAGTCATTTATACAATAAACTACTTAAATTTGTCAAAGCATTTACATAGCACCTACCATGAAGTTTTAAAATTTTAAACATTTTACATATATATTAACCCATTTAACAAACTTATGAAGTAGATACCATTGTTATCCTTATTTTACAGAAGCAGACACCTGAGACAGGTAGATTAAATAATTTACTCAAGACTACACAGTTAGGAGACAGCAGGAGTCAAACCCAAAGAGTCTGGTGTCAATTATCTCTTTTATGAATTTTTTTTTTCCTTAGTGCCTATGAAGTCATCAAGCTAAAAGGATACACCAACTGGGCTATTGGATTAAGTGTGGCTGATCTTATTGAATCTATGTTGAAAAATCTATCCAGGATTCACCCAGTGTCAACAATGGTGAAGGTAAACTGTTATAAAATATTATGATTTCTAGTCGAGTATTCTATATGTAGATTCATTTTAAGAAGGATGAGATAATGTCTCAGTCCACAGTTATTTTTTCATCTCAAAGTTTTATGGAAACCTTTCTCCTTTCCAACAGAAGTTTAGGACAATAAGAGCAAAAATTTATACAGATATTGAATGCATTTTTACATTTCTCCCTTGTATGATGTGGCAAATTAAATATTAACTCTGAATCTTATTCAGCATATTCTCAGATGATCATATGAATAAGTTTAATAGTTTCATTTCAAGTTGGTGTATTAAACTATAGATTGGCTTTGATGTATGTAGCATTTGATACCTTAACAAATTTAGTTTAATTCAAAAGCTATGGAACAGTTAAGTAGAAATTGATTATTTTTAAATGAAACTAAAATTGTATTAAAACATTGTCTAAGATAGTGGACTTATTTTCTACAAGTCAACAGCAGGGGTGAAAATGTAAGGGGGGAACTGCAGTAGATTCAAAGAAACTAAGAGGTAAATATAGAACTGTTGGGGGGGTGGAACACAGTGTCAGATGTTTTGGGGGTTTTGTTGTTGTTTTGGGGGTTTTTTTTGATACTATGGCAAAGAAAATTAAAAGCAAGTATGGCAAGAATTGGATAATTGCTGAGTCTTAGAGTGCATATATATAGGAGTTTGTTTATTCCCTACACTTTGGTATATATACAAAAACTTTCGAAGTTAATTTAAAAAAATATTAAACTGACTTGATTAATATACTAAAATAATTTAATTAATTATGTAGTTAAATTGACCCTCTGAGTAATTGACTTAATACAAACCGGTAAAGTGTTTTGGGAATTGTATGATTTTTTTTCAGCAACTCTTGGGTGTTGCGAGAATCTTGCCTTTGAGTGGCATCCAGCTACTTTCCTGGACCTTGTAGGTTGGCTACTACCTGAAATTCTCTCCATAACTAAAGAATTTTAAGAAACTTAAAATTTCATGAAAAGAAGCCCAGTGAGAACCACATTTGAATGTGATTTGAATTTGAAGACATAATCAAATTCTATTAAAGTGTATTGAAGCAGAGAGGTATCAGTAAGTTCAATAAAGTACATAAAATTCTAGTTTTATCATAGTGTGTATTTGTATATTCTATGTATAAAATCTAATTAGAAACACAAGTATTAGGGATATATAGGCCTGTAAGTGATAAAAACTAAAGAATGAGTTTATGCTTATCAAATTTCCTGCAGTTCTTCCTGTTCGAACTCAGTACCTGTGATCATTCTTACCTGTGGTTTCATTTCCTCATCTCATTGCTTTTCTTGTTGTGGCAGGGGATGTATGGCATTGAGAATGAAGTCTTCTTGAGCCTTCCGTGTATCCTGAATGCTCGGGGGTTAACCAGTGTTATCAGCCAGAAGCTGAAGGATGATGAGGTCGCGCAACTCAAGAAAAGTGCAGACACCCTCTGGGACATCCAGAAGGACCTAAAGGACCTGTGACTTGTGGCTGCTAGGCTGTAGAAACTTAAAACTACAGTGTGATTAACCACGAGCCTTTAGTTTTCATCCCTGTACATGGAGCACAGTCTGCTCTTATCTTCCAAAGTATGTGAATCTGGGCTCCCAGAATCAAAGCCCAAGCTTGGTTTAATGCTTGCAAGATGAGTCCTTGAACAAATAAAATTAACTATCGTAGTGTGCTTCTGTCTCTGGAATTCCTTCTTTAATGGTTTCTGAAAGATTTCAGTCTGTTTTTTCAAATAATTCTTCCCCCCCCATATCATAAATTTCCCTAAATTCTGTCATCTACATTCCATCTTCTTCTTTTGCCAAACAGCACTACAATTCTTTGTCACAACATGTACTATGATTTTGTTGTTGTCCTGAGAATGTGGTTACCATTTTTTTTTGAGGACTTTATTTTTTGGGGAGCAGGTTTAGTTTCACAGCCAAATTGAGAGGAAGATACAGAGATTTCCCATAACACTTGCTTCCATACATGCATAGTCTCCCGTTACCGACATCACTCACTGGAGTGGTATGTTTGTTACAGTCAGTGAACCAGCATTGACACGACATCATCCAAAGCCCGTCATCTGCTTTACAGTTCACTCTTGGTGTTGTGCATTCTATGGGCTTGTGCATTCTATGGGCCTTACAATTTTAAGGTTACCACCACTGAAGAAAGAACTAGAACCAATGGATGACATTTACAAGGAAGTCCATTTTATTTCTCTAAAAGGAAGAACCTCTAAAACAGCTTACTAAAGTAGGGATTAACTTTGTTAGAGTTGGTTCTATTTGATAATGAAGAAAAATGAAAGTTTGGACTGAATTATCCAGATCCAGGCTACTGGGATACAGCATAATGGGGGGTTAAGAGCGGGACTTATAGCCGACTTACTTTAACAAAGAGTTTCTACTTTACATGTAATATCTGAGGGTCAGTTTTTTAGATAGTGTTAAAAACATGGACTTTGTTATCACGTAAACCTGGGTTTCATTGATTAACTGCAATTTGGGGCAAGTTACGTACTTAACCACTCGTAAGCCTCAATTTTCTTAACCTATGAAGTAGTGGTAATAATGGTACCTCTTCAATATGGTGTATGAATTAAATGAGAACATGTAAAACTCAGCACAATGCTTGGTTCTAATAGTAAGCAAGTAGTGCTTACTGTTCTAAGTGATTTACATATATATTAACTCATCTAAGTCATCCTAACTATAAGGAAGTGTTTCTCCACCTTGGCAGTATTATTTGGGGCTGGAATATTCTGTACTGTGGGGACTGCATGGTGCATCATGGGATGTTTGGTAGCATCCCTAACATCTACCCACTAGATGCCTGTCACACCCCTCTCCCCAGTTGTGTCAACCCCAAAATGCGTCCTGGGGAGCAAAATCACCCCTGGTTGAGAATCACTGCTCTAAAGTATTTGAATCCTCACTTTACAGATGAAACTGAAACACACAGAGGTCACACAGCTACTAAGTAGCAGATTTGGGGTTCAACCCAAGCATTGTAGCTCCTTAACCTGCGCTCTGAAGCACAGTGTGCTGCTATTGCTGTAAATATTAGTTATCGTTACATTTCTGTATCTTTAGCATTTATAAAATAATATCAAAATCATTCTCATTTAATGCTCCAGCATATTGTGAGGATATTATTATTGTATTACAGAAAGGCAGACTAAACCAGAGGTCATAAATATGTTTCTCAGGTCACATTTCCAAAATGACTCAATCTTACCCACTGCACAGCACAGAGAACTATACTCAATATTTTGTAATATCCTATAAGGGAAAGAATCTGAAAAAATATATATCTGAATCACTGGTGCTAGATATTGGGTTGGCCAAAAAGTTTGTTTGGGTTTTTCCATAAGATCTTATGGAAAACCCAAACGAAGTTTTTGGCCAACCCAATACATGAACCTAACAATATTGTAAATCAACTATACGTCAATTTAAAAATATGACAATCTTTTGGGATGATAATCATACATCTAGCTAGATGTAAGGAGAAAGGTTATTTTAATTTATGTCTGTAATTCATTGTTCTAATTTATTTGTGAATACTGAATTTACAACAAGCCAGCGATTTCCAAGCTTGAATTTCATAGACCAGTTTAAAATTTTTTAAACTTTGTCAGGGATAGGGAATGAGTCCTTGTGTGGAAAGAGATAGGGGGCCTCAACATAGCCTTGCCATCTTTTAATATTGCCAAATAAAGACATGGAGGGAAAAAGAACATATATTCTTACCATTATACAGAAGAACAGATTTTTTTTTTTTTTTTTTTTGCGGTACGCAGGCCTCTCACTGTTGTGGCCTCTCCCGTTGCGGAGCACAGGCTCCGGACGCGCAGGCTCAGCGGCCATGGCTCATGGGCCCAGCCGCTCCGCGGCATGTGGGATCTTCCCGGACCGGGGCACGAACCCGTGTCCCTTGCATCGGCAGGCGGACTCTCAACCACTTCGCCACCAGGGAAGCCCAGAAGAACAGATATTTAATGCCAAAAGAAGGAGAACACCATAATCTCAAATTTATCATCTGTCCTGGACCAAGAGCAGAAAAGCAAAACCCTTGTTCTGGAAGAGCCAAAAGCTGGAAGAAGTCTGGGCTCTTGGTTTTCATGGAGCTGCTCTACCAGCTACAGACTGCCTACGTTCAAGCTGTTTTTGCCTTAGGAGGAAATAAACGCCTATTGATGTTATTATGGGTATGTGTCTCAGCAGCCCAATTTAGTAACATATTCTGTAAGACTTTATTGGGAAAACCATAAGGCAAAACACCTGTTAGTAAATAAGTTTTCATCTAATCAAGGAGACAGACGTGAATGATAAATCGCAAAATAAGGTGCTGTGAAATCACCTTAGAAAAAAAACCTGAGTCTTCACATATTCAGTTGGGGCACTTCAGCTGTCTTTTTGTTCTCTGGGGAAACATGAAAAATGGAACTGCTAAGATTCCCTAGGAATAGAGGAGATGACCGGTAACACCTAACTAGTTAATACATGCATTCAGATATTCCATAGATCAGTATCCAAAATACAACACTCATGGACTGTTTGGGACTGACATAGATCGTTTATCCATAAAGCTAATTTTGTCTCATATAATTTTAACATTGGAAATGACCTTGGCTCAAGCTATTCTACAGAAGAGCCACTAAGTGCTAATCTGATTTACCTAAATGCAACCAAGCTAGTTTATAGAGCTGATCTATTGGTTAGTAGTCCTTCAAATTAGCTAAAACAAAACAAAAAGGAGGGAGGATTTATTGGTGCACCTAACTGAAAAGCCTTGACATTAAGCAAGATTGTATTCAGGAACAAAAAAAATGTTACCAGAATTATCAAGATTTTCTCCAACTCTCTAACTTTTCTCTCCTTAGTATATTTATTTGATTTTCAGGTTCTGTGTGGTGGTAAAACTCCAGTTTCACATCCTCTCATACTCAGGTCTAGTAGAAAACTACCTACTGCTTTCCTAGAAACTCCAGAAAATATCTCATTGCATCCTATGGGCTCTCACTGAGTCAAAGGCATATCCATGGACAATGTAATATGGCAGATACAAGAGAACCGTAAACATCAACCACTTTCCTTTATACTAGAAGAAATTTAAACTTGAAATGGAAAACCTATCTCATTTCACATATCACACTAATGATAAAGGATTTAAAATACCTTGAATAAATTAAAGTAAAATGAAGTAAAATCTTACGTGAAGAAAATTACAAAACGACTAATGATAAATCATAATAAAATAATTTTATATATTATGAAATTTACTAACTAAAGCATTTATATACAGAGATATTTTAATTTCTGGGTGGGAAAACAATATCATAAAGATATACATCCTTCCCAATATAATTACTTGAATTCCAAGCAGAATCTGAATGAATTGATGCTTTTGTTTTTGACTGTTTTGGTGGTGGTGGATTTATCCAAGTGCAATGGAATCAGATATTTAAAGTATGATAGTAATATGGTCATAGTTTTATATTTAAATGCTCACTCTAACTGCTGCATGGAAAATGGACTATTTGTGTCTGTGGCAGGAAGGAGAGCTAAGGAAATGTGGGGAGTCTAGTTAGGAGGAGTAAGGAGGCTA
This sequence comes from Aethalodelphis obliquidens, assembly GCF_003676395.1. Lineage (NCBI taxonomy): Eukaryota > Metazoa > Chordata > Mammalia > Artiodactyla > Delphinidae > Aethalodelphis > Aethalodelphis obliquidens. Next base: position 11,123,938 of record NW_020837980.1, read on the forward strand.
CGGCAGTTAAAGGGTTACAGCTGAGGGCGACCTGGATCATGGTGGCGGCAGAAGCAGAGGAGAGAAATAGACTCCTCTGAGATATAGTTAACAGAAAAATAAGTGATAGGACTCAGGGCTTAAACTATGAACATTTCCAGATGCAGAATGAAAAATTTGGAAGTATTACTACAGACCCTGACACGAGATAGTGATTTCTAGTAGGGAGTGACATGAAACAGACAGATTGCTAGGAAGTATTAGGGAAAGCTTCGAGAAACCCAGGACATCTCAAAAAGATTCAGAAATGATGAGAAGGAAGACTTTGCTCTCATGCACATCTAGCTAAAAGCTTTCAGCAGCTCCTTGCAAAGAAGAAACTAGAAGTTAGCATCGGAATTTTCATTTGTATTTTGCTGCATAGATTACACTTAAGTGTTTAAATATTGTTCCTGTTACAAATGGCATAATGTGAATTCAGTCATGCTTACCTAACCCTATGTCTTCATAAAATCCTAAATAATGAAATCCTCCAGAAACTGATATGCATTAAATATCTCAACCAGGTGAATGCTACCTGAATTGCACTTAAGCTTCTGCTATCCAGAGTAAGGAAACTAGGTGAGCAGTATTTCTCATAGAGTTTTATTTTACCAGGTCCAATTTCTGTATGCTGTATTGACTCCAGAGAAGTAATTATTTACCCCAGAGGAAGTATGGGAAGCCCACCAGGGAAGCCTTAAAGCTACTCTTTTTAAAATAAAGCCAGGGAAGAGAGCACAGCAAAACAAAATCGCTATTCCAAAAACAAGTTCTGGGTGTCTGAGCAAGACTCCATTTATGCTGCCACTAAAATAATCTCAATGGTCAAGGTTGGATAGGACAGATTCCCTGGTTCACCTAACTACCCAGAGCATTGACTTAGAAGGTAAAATAGGCAATTACCGACAGCCACTCCCCGTGGCAGAAATCACTTTAGTACAACGGCCGTACTAATGTCATTTTTTTTTTTTTTGCGGTACGCGGGCCTCTCACTGCTGTGGCCTCGCCCGTTGCGGAGCATAGGCTCCGGATGCGCAGGCTCAGCGGCCATGGCTCACGGGCCCAGCCACTCCGCGGCATGTGGGATCTTCCCGGACCAGGGCACGAACCCGTGTCCCCTGCATCGGCAGGCGGACTCCCAACCACTGCGCCACCAGGGAAGCCCAACTAATATCATTTTATTCAACAAAGAAATAAATATTACTACATCGACTATTTTCATAACACTGTTTTGGAAGAAAATTAGTTTAACATCACATATGTAACTTGTTCTCCTTGTCATATATTTGTATTTTATAAGTGCATATATATATAAATATACATATATATATATATTTAGTATAAAATCCCTGTGTAAAAAGATTTGGCCACATTTTACATCCTGATTTTGGTGGAGAATGTCAGAAAAGTAAGCCTGTAACTTGATATTTCTAACCTCCACACCACCGTCCCTTCATCCAAGTAGAGCTCAGAGAAACCGGAGTCTCAGTGGCAACGAGCCAATGGTTTCCTGAGTGGAGACCAGGCAGAGGCGGCTTCGTAGCTCGAGCAGGCCGGCCATGAGTCAACTTCATGCATCCTGATTGCAATCCCTGGAGTCTGAGCCAAAGCAGGATTTGGCAGACACTGTACCAGGGACGTGCATTCACTCTCTTAACTAATCCTTGCAACAACCTCATGAGGTCAGTGCTATCACCCCCATGTCACAGGCTAGTGCGTAGTTCAGTTCTAACTGAGACTAGCCTGACTCCAAAGCCCTTTTCTGAAGCCATTTCACTATGCCACCTCTCCAGCAGTCTGGTAAACACACAGCATCATCAGGCTTTGGCTTCTGCTCTTGGCAGATTTTGTTCTCAACTCCACACACCTTTGCTCTGGACTCTGATTATTTTAACTGATACGTTTTTAAAAAGTGGTCATATTGATTCTATTGAAGTTTTAATGGGAAAAAGGAGGAGGGGTATACATTGACAAAAGCATCATAAAATTTGATTGAACTTCTCAGAGTGACTTACTCTCTCCCCAGAGAGATATCATCTCTCTGCCTTCTCTCTTCCCCCAAATCCTATTCTTTCAGCTCTTCATCCACAGGGGCTAAAGGTACTCTTTGACACGCAGGCTCAGCGGCCATGGCTCACGGGCCCAGCCTCTCCGCGGCATGTGGGATCTTCCTGGACCGGGGCACGAACACGTGTCCCCTGAATCGGCAGGTGGACTCTCAACCACTGCGCCACCAGGGAAGCCCTAAAGCTACTCTTTTTAAAATAAAGCCAGGGAAGAGAGCACAGCAAAACAAAATCTCTATTCCAAAAACAAGTTCTGGGTGTCTGAACAAGACTCCATTTATGCTGCCACTAAAATAATCTCAATGGTCAAAGTCAAAAATCTTTCTCACTATCATCAATGCCATGGGTGGGAATTGTCAACTTAGACTACAAGGTTAATTTTAGAATAACTACTTCTTTCTTTGGCCATTTCCCGATCAGCAACTCCAAATGTGCGCAGTAAAAAATTAAATCAGAAGCTTAAGATTCCTGTGTTTTTACGGAGTCATTTACAGTTAACCTAAATGAGTAAAATAGCCCTGCAGAGACTAAGGTAACTATGGTGACTGTTAAGAAGACAGATTTCTCCAGCTCCAGCTGATTCTTATTGTGAAGGTATGCAAATAGGATCTAGATTTTTCAGGAGAAAATAGAAACCCAAAGTTTTATATGAAATCTCCCTTTTTTGAGAAATCATTGTACCTTTTGTAAATATTAAGCACTATGTGTACCAAGTAAAATTCAGGTGACCATACTGTGACCTCTGCTATAAAAGCTGAATTTTCTGGAGCTCTGTTTCTGCACCCTGCACTCCCTCTTCCTGGGATCTTACTACTCCTGTGGCCTCAGTTACCAGCTATGTCCCAGATCTCTCCTGTGAGGTTCTGAGTAGGGAGAATATCTAACCTTCTACTGGACATCTGGCTGGACATCTGGCTGACATCTGGTATCTCAAACTCACCATGTCTAAAATTGAAGTTATTACCTAATCTTTCAAGTAAATCTATTCTTTCACCCAGTGTTTCTGATTTTAGTACACTGCATGACCATCTGCCTAGGTGCCCAAACTAGGTACCAAAACTACTCTTCTCCACACCCAATAAACTTCAAGTTCTCCACTCCCAATCAACTCCAGGTCCTGTGAAGTCTTTTTTTTTTTTTTTTGACAGTTGTATTTATTTATTTTTATTGAAGTATAGTTGATTTGCAATGTTGTGTTAGTTTCTGGTATACAGCACAGTGATTCAGTTATATATATATATTCATATATTCTTTCCCAGATTCTTTTCCCCTATATATTATTACAAAATATTAAGTATACAATACAATAGGTCCTTGGTGGTTATCTATTTTATATATAGTAGTATGTATATATTAATCCCAAACTCCCAGTTTATCCCTCCCCCCACTTTCCCCTTTGGTAATGGTAAATTTGTTTTCTATGTCTGTGGGTGTCTTTCTGTTTTGTAAATAAGTTCATTTGTATCTTTTTTTTGTTTTTAGATTCCATATATAAGCCATATCATATGATATTTGTCTCTCTCTCTGGCTTACTTCACTTAGTATGATAATCTCCAGGTTTATCCATGTTGCTGTAAATGGCATTATTTCATTCTTTTTTATGGCTGAGTAATACTCCATTGTATATATGTACCACATCTTCTTTGTCAACTCTTAAACACATCTCACTACCCACTTCTCTCTAATCCCATTGCTATCACTCTAATGCAAATTGCCACCATCTCTTGCATAGATTACATCGGAGTCGCTTTTTTTTTTAAACTGAGGTTGGGTTTTATAGCCAGCATATAAGTGGAAAATCTTGGTCAAAATGTATGTGTCAACCCCCATGCACGTTCACAGTGAGATACTCAGACTATGGAAAGACCAATTGTAGGAAATGCAGTCCTCTAGTTCCTTCTCATTCTAAGGCATCCTCTCTTCTCACTGAGTGGATCCTCTCAAGCTATTTAAATTTTTCTCTCTTGTTCCAGCTTCTCTTTGTCTAGCAGATATAATTTAATTTTCAGAACTTAAATGTTCATATGATGCATATCCAAAAACTGTAAACACATCATCTTTAGTCTCATCCCTTCTTTCTCATGATTGAGTAATATTCCATTGGGCATATGTATACCACATTTTCTTTATCTATTCATCCATCAGTGGATACTAAGGTTGTTTCCACAACTTGGCTATTATAAATAATGCTCCAATGAACATGGAAGTACAGTTATCTTTTCCAGTTAGCATTTCTATTTCCTTCAGATAAATACCCAGAAGTGCAATTGCTGAATCATATGATAGTTTTATTTTTTGGATTGTTTTCCATAGTGACTACATCAATTTAGTGTTCAAAGATTCTCTTTTCTCCACATCCTCACCAACACTGGTTATTTTTTGTCTTTTTGATAATAGCCATTCTAACAGGTGTGATGTGATATCTTTTGGTGGTTTTGATTTGCATTTCCCCGATGATTAGTGATGTTAAATACCTTTTCATGTACCTGTTGGCCACGTGTATGTCTTCTTTGGAAAAATGTCTATTCCAATCCTCTGCCAATTTTTAAATCAGATTGTTTTGTTTTGTTTTGTTTTTGCTATTGAGTTATATGTTTCTTATATATTATCACATATATGATTTGCAAATATTTTCTCCCATTCATAGGTTGCCTTTTTATTTTGTTGATGGTTTCCATTTCTGTGCAGGAGCTTTTTAGTTTGAAGTAGTCCCTCTTGTTTATTTTTGCTTTTGCTGCTTTTGCTTTTGTTGTTAAATCCAAAAAAAACATTGCCAAGACTGATGTGAAGAAGTTTGTTTCCTATGTTTTCTTCTAGGAGTTTTATGGTTTCAGGTCTTATGTTTAATCTTTAATCCATTTTGAGTTAATTTTTGTGTATGATATGAGAGAGTGGTTTCATTTCATTCTTTTGCATGTGGTCGTCCAGTTTTCTCAACACAATTCATTAACAAGACTGTCCTATCCCCATTGTATATTCTTGGCTCCTTTGTCATAAATTAATTGACCATATCAGTATGCATGTATTTCTGGGCTCTCTATTCTGTTCCATAGATCTGTGTGTCTGTTATTACGCCAATACCATACGTTTTGATTACTATAGCTTTGTAACATAGTTTGAAATCAAAATGTGTGAGCCCCCTGCTTTGCTCTTTCTCAAGATTTCTTTGGATGTTTGGGGTCTTTTGTTGTTCCATTCAAATTTTAGGATTGTTTGTTCTATTTCTTTGAAAATGCCATTAGAGTTGTGATAGGGATTACATTGAATCTGTAGATTGCTTTGGATAGTATGGACATTTTAACAATATTAATTCTTCCAATCCATGAACACAGACTATCTTTCCATTTCTTTGTGTCTTCTTCAATTTCTTTCATTAATATCTTACCGTTTTCAGTGGATATGTCTCTTACCTCCTTGGTTAAAGTAGGTAATACCAAATACTTGGTTAAATATTTTATTCTTTATATTGATTTTTTTATCCTTTAGCTTTACTGAATTCATTTATTAGTTCTAACAGTTTTTTGGTGGAGTTTTTAGGATTTTCTATATATAATGTCATGTCATCTGAAAATAGTGACAGTTTTACTTCTTCCTTTCTGATTTCCTCTTATTTCTTTTTCTTGGGAGATCATTCTCTATATCTAGTTGTGTTAATTCTATCATTACATGTATTTAATTCATCACTCTCAAAGTCCTTTAATTACTTGTTTCATAGTGACTTTCCCTACTAGAATGTAAACTTCACAAAGTCAAGAATTCTGATCACAGTACCTGACATACTGCATTTAATTCTCCATTTTAATCCTGTTTCTGTAGTCACAACAACAACCCATGCATAATACACTACAGACAATGGAACTATATAGGGAAAGGCATTCTCTTTACCTTAAGAAGAAAAAGATCAAATGTTAATAACATGTTCATTGCTGCTCTAATAGCATTGAGAAGAAAACCGGAGATTATCTATGGAAGGGATAAAGCCTTACGTTCTAGAATTTGTGACTAATAGGCAGGCTTCAAAACCTCAGATTCCATTCCTCCTCTCTTGTCCTTCTCAATATTCCATTTTTCATAGAGCAAACTGAGAAATCTTTTCAGAGCATAAATAAGATCACATTACTACCCTGCATAAAACCATTCAATGACTTTCCAATGTAACCAGGATAAAATGCAAGTTCTCAACCAGCTTTTCTATGATTTGTTCTCTGCTTTTGTCTCTGACTTTCTCCCCTCCAGACTTCTTATTAGTTGTGCTCTGGGCCCTAAGCACATTGGTCTTTCTGTTCCTGTGTGAGTTAAAGGCATTTCTCTCTTTTCTCCCAGATCTTCAAGTGTTGCCTCTTTTTCATTATTTCTGTCTCAATTCAAATAATACTTCCTCAGAGTCATCTTTCTTGCCCTCCCCAGCTAAAGCACCCATTTCTATCAAGCAGCATTCTCTACCACTGTGTTTTTTCTTCTTCAGAAACTTAGCTGCCCCGGAAATAATATAATTTGTTTATTGGCTTACATGGTTAATGTCTATCTGTTCACACAAGGGCAGCAACTTGTCTACTGATTATTGAAAATAACTTCAGCTCCTATAATAGCAGTACACAGTAGGTGCTCTCTATATATGTTAACAGAATCTTTCTGGATATGCAGGTGCAGGCTAAACAAGCCTTTGAAATCCTAAAGACCTCCAAGAAGATTGCCAAATAGCAAAGCAAATATGTGGTTTTCTAAATGTATCTGGTGACCTCTGCTGGAATATTTACCAAGGAAACCAAATATGAATTTTCATTTTTTTCTTAATTTCCTTCTCACTATTTTTTTGTTATTCTCACAGTTATGGTTTATTACAGGGAAAAGATAGAGATTAAAATCAGCCAAGAAGGGTTTCCCTGGTGGCACAGTGGTTGAGAGTCCGCCTGCTGATGCAGGGGACACGGGTTTGTGCCCCGGTCCGGGAAGATCCCACATGCCGCTGAGCGGCTGGGGCCGTGAGCCATGGCCGCTGAGCCTGCGCGTCCGGAGCCTGTGCTCCGCAACGGGAGAGGTCACAACAGTGAGAGGTCCGCGTACCGAAAAAAAAAAAAAAAAAAAAAAAACAATTCAAGAAAAGTAAGCTTCCTTTTTACTCCTCTTCTCTCCAATAGTAACCACTGCTCTTAGGGGAAGCTTTTAGGTGACCACTATATGTCTTATAAATAAGGCTGGAAGTTATTAAAGAGGTCAGTATAGTGCCAGGCACTGTACTAAGTCTCTTACACAAATGATCTCATCCTCACTTTAGTAAGAATATCAAAACTTAGTTAAGCAATTGGCTTGAGGTTACAGAGCTGATAAGTGGCAGATTGGACTTGCCCTCACAAATGATGACCTTACAACTAAGCACGTGATACCTGGCACATACTGTGAATGAATAAAGTCTCACAGTGTAATTTGGATAATGTGGACCAGCTATCCTGGGGCTTGTTCAGTCCTGGAGGAACCACTCTCAGGGTTGCTGAGACTAGACACTGCAGACTTCAAGCTCTATCACAACCCTGTCACCCTGTTCTCACTTCCTGTCAACATGTCCTTCTGTTTGGTTTTATTGGAATTTTTATTTGCAGGACTCACAGGGCTTATGTCAACACAAGCAAGTCACTTTGTGAAGCAGAAAGTCACTTTCGATAATTTGGGCTCCTATTTTTATTATTCTAGTACTTGAATTTTTTGATTAGCCACTTAACTTTTTTCCCACCACTTGAATGAATGGATAATAAACTATATACTTAAATTTACAAAGATAAGAATCAAATACGTCACTGAATCATGGAAGAGATTTTTAATCTACTGGATTCACATTGATTTATTAATATCAGATAATGAAATATGGTTTTCTCTATCTTGAGTCATTAAAATATGCCTAAGTAGGTAAGACCCCCTGTACAGAAAATGGCTAAAACCTTATTAAAGATTCTAACCTTTCTAACTCTAAAATGTTAGAATCTTTCATTAAGTTTTAGTACTAAGAAGTAACAAATAAGATTAGTTACAATAAATAGTAAAAAATTAAAATAGTAAAAGTACTAACAAGTAACAAACTATTCTATGAGAATTCTGCTCATGTTCTAACGTGAAGGATATTTTGCGTGAATTTCAATTCTGCCGCTATATGGAATAATAATGTAAACGTATCGATTGTAGGCTAAAACTGTAAAGTAAGAGGTTTCAAAACATTCATTTTGTGAATGTCTTTACTCCCTTTAGGAGCAATATAGAGTGTAGCTGTGTGTGTAAATAAATTAGCACATACATGCTTATATACATACAAACACATGGGAAAAAATATATATTTATAGCATTTATTGACAGGCAGATCCTGGTCATATTTCAGAACTTAATGTCTTTTGCAATTTTCTTCCCATATTTGAACACTTTTACATCCATTGAATTATTTTTTATCAATTTGATAATATTTGAGGTAATTATACAAATATGACTAAAATTTATTTCTACAACCTCATTAAAATGATGGTCTGATGATAATGGGTCAGTCAAAATTACATTCTTTGTATGTTATACTCAAAGACATCCTGGCATTTTCATAGGGAAATTTTTAAGAAAAGTAATTAAGGAAAGGGGAACCAAGATCGATGCCTATCATCAAAATTAGATTTGTCAATGTAGAATAAAATAAGTAGAAATAATTTTTCTTAGTGATCTAGAAATGGGAATCAAGAGAAAAAATAATACTTACTTGGGAAATCTAAAGAGATTTAGAGCTTAGAAATACATCCCAGTCAATTCTACGTGTAACGTACAACGGTCTGCAAAATTTATAAGGGGAACTGCTACTCCTGGATCACTTTGGAAGTGATGAAATAAGTACTGATGACTGTGTGAGTCTAGGAGTTTGGTCAAGAGGACAAGGGCTAAATGTCCGGACTCACGTCATGATCAGCCTGTGAAGATTCCATTATCCCAGGGGGTGCTTACCTAAGCCCCAAACCGGAGGGTTTTACTTGTGATTGCTCTGGGTTGTTTGGGTAGATATTGATCGGAGATAGTGTCCTCACTGGACCTTCCCAGAAAGACTGTAAAAGGAGCCGAGAATTCTGCCTTCCATTGGAAATTCTCTGGGAAGGCCATGAGATTTCTTTCTGCTGGTTTATTCCTCTGAGAAGCTACCAAAGCCTGTGATCTACCAGCTCTGAACCTCTGAGTCCCTAACGTGCACCGCTCCTGGGATTACAGTTCATTGAAAGAGGGATTCAAAAGTGCCAGAGAACTGGAGGAAGAATGCTCCGAGGCCGGTCCCTATCTGTGACGTCCCTGGGTGGGCTTCCCCGGTGGGAAGCCGGACTCCCTGTGGAGGATCTACTGCTCTTTGAAGTCGCTTGGGAAGTGACCAATAAAGGTTGGTACTGCCCCTGAGGTGGTTGTTTGACAGATTGCTGAAGAATGTAGATTAGGATTTCACAGAATGCTCTCTAGTAAGGATGAATTGCCAGTGAGTGAGGAAAGTCTTCAAACCGAGTATGTTTAGATCACGTGTAAACTTGTCTATTTCGACAAGGTTGAAATGAAAGGCAATGAAACCTTAAACTGGTGTATGTGTGGAAGGAAGAGAAAATTGAAAATATTAGTCATGGCCAGAGAATGTGTATTTAAATTAAAATTTGAAATCCGTGTTATGACAAGACAGGAATATAGAGTTAATATTTACCTTTCTGGTCTTATGATTTTTCTCAGCAAAGAAAAGCACACTTTTGTACTTTATTTGAGGAAGAACTGTGCCTGATCAGGACCAATTAGAAACTTTAACCCCACACTCCATTAGCGATTATATGAAATATTTAACAATATTTCTAATAATTCAAGATTAGCTTGGAATTAAAGTTTTAACTTAGAACCAGTTCAGAAGGCATAATATTGAGCTCCTATTAAGAAGAATGCATGTAATTTTTTCTTCAATACTATATAAACATAGAAATTATAAAATAAGAAAGGAAATCAAATTGCCAAATCTAAAACAATTTCCTAGTAAGGTATAGTATCACTTACACTGGATTGGAGATGGCAAGGCAGAGAACTGTGACCTAAATGATTTTTATGATAAAGATATCTGTAAAATTATTAAAAAAACAATTCCTCGTGGATTGATATTGTCTAGTTTAAAAGTGTCAAGACTATTACCACTAATAGTGAAGGAATATTGGTAAAGAAAAAGGAACCGTTCTGAAGGTTGAGCTCTTCAAGGTCATGAAAAACCAGGCCAAAAGATTGATGGGTAAGGCAGTGATAACTTGTGGAATTTAAAGGATCTGAAATGATAACATGTGATGTGATCTATTACATGTTCATTTTTTTGAAATTTATTTTTTTGTTTTTTTTTATGACATGTTTATTGCAGTAGTCTAAAGGATCTGAAATAAACATGAATGTGATACATTACTTCTTCCTTTTAGCTAATCAGAGCCAGCAAAACCTCAAAATCAGAGAAATTGTATTTAGAGCCTGATTTTTACCTTATGCTCAAAGCTCTCATGTGTATGCATTCATAAAATTCATAAAATCATAAACTAAAAATTAAAAATGAATTCTTCTTATTTAGAAATGCACGGAATGAATGTCAGAGAACAAATCACAGTCTTCCTCTTTGTAGTTTACTGAGGAAGAAGGGGACAGAAACCTTAATATGGAAGCGTGAAGTATTATACCAATAGCTGTTCCTACTGTTCTTTTTCCAGTCCAAGGCTTTTAAATATGCCCAAAGCTCCTGGGAACAGAGCCATCTCTACTACATATAAATCCCAGACTGTGACTTGAAATAGAGGTTGTTTTCTTCAGAGTAAGCAGGAACTCAAGGATATAGCTTATTGGTGGAAAAAACTGGCGGGTACTCTTTTGCACCAAGAATCAGTTCAGAAGACCTCTGTGTGGGTTCTCCTGAGCAGAGCCCCTCTCCTTCCTTCTAGCAAACATTGCTGGGGCATTGTCTTCCAGTGCTGGGCACACACAGGTGAAACTGTTTATCCCACAGATCTTGTATCCTGACTACATGCATGTAGCTCTCAGGGTCTAGAACAGTGCCTGGCGCATAGAAAATGCTCAATGGGTTTTTTTCTTTTGCATGAAGGAACGAATACATTTATTTTTCAACCTCCAAGTTGCCTTCGATACTTATTTTCTTTCATTTCCCATGCAAGAGGAAGGGAATTTTCTTGTCAAGATGGGACCCACAGAGTGACTTACCCAAATTGATATCATTTCCAACATACCTTTAATATTTATCATGGTCATTTTTTTTTTTTTCGGTACGCGGGCCTCTCACTGTTGTGGCCTCTCCCGTTGCAGAGCACAGGCTCCGGACGCGCAGGCTCAGCGGCCATGGCTCACGGGCCCAGCCGCTCCGCGGCATGTGGGATCTTCCCAGACCGGGGCACGAACCCGTGTCCCCTGCATCGGCAGGCGGACTCTCAACCACTGCGCCACCAGGGAAGCCCCCATGGTCATATTTTTAAGAAATTTTTATATAAATGGACAATTATTGTGTCCATCCCTGACAAGACATTGACACTACAGTTTCTTTGAAAAAATTTACTTTGAACTTTTACTTCCCTGCAGTTCATAGCAGTGATAGGAGGCATCTCTGAGATCATGACTCCAACTCCCCCACTTCATAGATGAAAAGGATGCCTACAAGGTATTAAATGATCAAGCAAATGGCAGGGTTGGGACTAGCATTTAGGTCTCCTCCGGGTCCACTTCTCCTTTTTATTACCACACAAGCATTAAAAATTAAAATGTCCAGTTTCTAAGGAAGTGCCCTGTAGGTGAAAGGACACAGGACTTTAGTCAAAAAGGTCAGGGTTTTCTATGACTTAGAAAAAAATCCCTTTAACTGTCTGAATATCAGTTTCTTCATGATTAAAATGAATGTAGTATGCTCCAGCCATCTTACAATGTTTTGTGGAAACAACAAATAGTATTCATATCCAAGAAGACAAAAGATTTCTTAGGGGAAAAAAATTCCTAACTGCCAGAATTTTGCCCATGAACAATGGAAATGTGTAAAATATAACAAACAGGAGAGTCATAGTTAAATTATTGGGTGTTAATTCTCAGACGTCAAAATAACCTTTTCTACTTGTTCACATCAACCTTGAAATTTATTGCTTTTATTCAGTAAATATACATCAAGTGTCTATTGGGTATGAGACACTGGAAAACAAGGGGCTTAGAATTTAACAAGACAGAATTGATTCCCAATCTTCCAGAATTTACAAACTTGTAGGAAGATGGACATTGAACATGCAACTGTAGTCAAATGTAATGAGTGTAAGAATGAGAACAAGATGCTCTAGGACTATAAAGGCAGACCTCATTTTACTGTTTTGCTTTCTTGTACTTAACCAATGTTGCATTCTTTCTTACAAATTGAAGGTTTATGGCACCTCTGCATCAAATTTCGTGTCTCTGTGTCACAGTCTAGTAATCCTCACAATGTATCAAACTTTTTCATTATTAATGTATTTGTTATGGTGATCAGTGATCTTTGATGTTACTACTGCAAAAAGATTACAACTCGCTGAAGGCTCAGATGATGGGCAGTTTTTTTTAGTAATAAGGTATTTTTAAATTAAGGTATGTACATTATTTTTTTTAGACAAATGCTATTGCACTCTTAACAGATTGTGGTATAGTGTAAACATACCTTTTATAGGCGCAGGGAAACCAAAAAATTCATGATTCTCTTTATTGCAATACTCGCTCTATTGAGCTGGTCTGGAGCACAGCCTACAATTACCTCTGAGGTCTGCCTGTAATTTATTGGGGATGGGGGAGGTTTTTACCTAGTTGGAAGTTGGTTTTTACCTAGCTTGGGAAGAACCTTTGATGAAAAGACATTTGAGCTGACACCTGAAGGATGAATAGCTGTTGGGTAGAGATGAGGCGGTGATAAAGAGGGGACAGAGTTCTATGCGTGGGAACTGTACATGCCAAGGTGCAGAGGTGAGGAAGTATACTCTGTTCAATGATCTGAGGGAAGCTCAGAGGCGGAAAAGGAGTGGAGCATGAGAGGAGACAAGAGACACTAGCAAGGACTGGACTGTGGAGTGTATGGTGAGTTAAGAGCCTTAAGGAGTTACATTTCCAATCCACGAAGGATGGGAAGCCATTGAAGTTCTAGATAATGGAAAGTGTTAAGGAGTCAGATGTGGTTTTTTAAAAATTATTTTTAACTGAATGAAAAATTATTTAAATTCTATAGTGCTTTACAGTTTGCAACTTTCACACACATGATTTCATATAATCCCATAATAACTTTTCCCCCCACCCCTACATTGCTCCTCCCCCCTTCCATCTCCCCACTGGTAACCACTCATTTGTTCTCTATGTCTTTGTGTCTGCTTCCTTTTTGTTTTATTCACTAGTTTGTTGTATCTTTTAGATTCCACACATAAGCGATATCATACAGGATTTGTCTTTCTCTCTCTGACGAATTTCACTTAACATAATGCCTTCCAAGTCCATCCATGTTGCTGCAAATGGCAAAATTTCATTCTTTTTTCATGGTTGAGTAGCATTCCATTGTATATATACACCACAAAAAGCACTATTACTAGTTGCAGGACAGGCTAGCAGGAAAGTAACTGTGCCATGGTCTAGGATGGAGAGTTTTGCCCCAATATTGGAGATAAGCTTTACTTTCAACTTCTTTGCTACAATCATTTCTTCTATACAAACTTGCCCAAATCATTGTAGATTGTGGACCAATGACCATGTGGAGGATATTTAGGGTCATTAAAAAGAGTTTAACGAATGTTGTCAAAAATAACGCATGCTAATCTAATAAATGTGAACACTTCGGAAATTTAGTCACCAAATGGATGCTTCCCTCTAAAGTTGCCTAAAAACAATTTGTTTTAGCACCAAGCCAGTGTCAACTGAAAAAACGATTGCACAACCTAAAAGTTGAGAACTGTGTTTTATTCAGCAGACTTTCTGAGGACTATAGCCTCTCAGTTCACTCTGAGGGAGTGTTCCAAAGAGGTAAGGCAAGGGCCAGGATATATAGCAATTTTTGCTGGAAAAAAAAAAAAAACATGAACATGTAGTCAGACATCAAAAGGTTACTGCTAATTACAAAGACAGACATCTCAAGTTAATGACTTTAAGTATTTTCTATGTTTGGAAAGATGCAAGAGACTGGGCTTGCAGAAATCATTGAAATCATTGATTTCAATGATTGAAATATTCCTTTGATATGATTCTTAACTATCTAGGGCCAGTATCCTGTTTTTCTCCATCCTGAATTCCCCTCAGGGTGTACCATCGGGGCAGGTGCGGTGGCTGATGACTTCATGCACAAAACATCCTTTGTTTACTGAAATGGCAGGTGACATTCTTTGTCCACACCAGCTTATTGCCTGACATAATATTTCTCCCTGCTCCCTCCTCAAACTGGACACCATAGTTCTGGGTTACATGGTACAAAAGGCACATGGAATAATTCAGAAAACTACAGTCAGAAAGATGTTGTAGAAACATTATGATCAAGTCCACTACTGCAATCTGAGGCAGGAGTTCTAAAGGTGGAGACCTTGATGAAAGTGAATTTCCAGGAGTTTGCAAACCTTCCAAAATTGTATGTGACTATTGTGTGCTCATACGTGTACGTGCTTTGTCAGAGAAAAGGACTGAATGATTTCATCAGATTTCCAAAGGCCCCTGTGATTGATGTGAGAACCACTGCTCTAAAGTTCCCTTAACCTTGGGTTCCTTTTTATTAACTCAGAATGTTTAGAGCCAAAATAAAAAAGCTATTTCCCCTAAGTGCTGTTTTCCAAATGGCCTTTCTCGAGAGCAGAGTAGAAAGGATTCCACCCTCCCCAAGACTTAAAGATGTGTGATACTGCTCACTTTCTCCCTCTGCCCCTCCCACCACCATTTTCAAAGATTCATCAGTATATTGTTCAATAGAGTTACAGTCAGCTGTCTGTATCCACGGTTCCACATCTGTGGATTCAACCAACTCTGGATCAAAACTAGTCGAAATAAAATTCCAGAAAGCTCCAAAAAGCAAACCTTGAATTTACCACGTACCAGCAAACTAGTTACACCCCCATTTACATTGTGTTAGGTGTTATAAGTAACCTAGAGATGCTTTAAAGTATATAGGAGGATAGGCATAGGTTATATGCAAATACTATGCCATTTTATATAAGGGACTTGAGCATCCTTGGATTTTGGTATCCACAGTGGTGGTTGGGGAGTGGTGTCCCCAAAACCAACCTGCTGTGGGTACCAAGGGACAATGATATTTACAATCCTGCTATCTAAAACTTGTGGGCTCTGGAGTCAGACTGCCTGGATTGTAATCCCAGCTCCATCATTACCTTTGTAATATTGGATCCATCTCATAGCCTCTCTGTGTCTCAGTTTCCCCATCTAAAAATAAAGATAATAATAGCATCTTCCTTAATAGTGTTGTGAAAACTAAAAGAAACACCAACTGTAAATCACTTAGAACTGTGCTTAGCATCGATTAACACTCTGTTACCTTATTGTTATCTCTTATAAAGTTTATTCATAAAATGGGGACATTCATTTTCACACTAGCTCTCACTTTGAGCAATTGCATGTTTCTATTTTTAAATGCAGAAGAAGAAAGAGAAAAAAAATACATGGATCAAAGTTACTACAATCATGGGCAACGCTGTAATTAGAGGTTGGGGTTTCTTTGCCTGGTGTGGATATGCAGTGGCCATGTCATGTCAAAAGCATCCTGAGCCACACCACATGAAACACACAGTCTCTGTAAGAACCACGCTTATCACACACATACGTTCAAGATGAGTACTATCTCTCCATTTCCCTTTCATCCAGATTGCCATGACTAAGCCCTTCCTGTATAAAATATTCAGAGCTGCCGCTGTGGATGTAATCAGGGTGGGGCGTGCTTGTGGGCATGCTCTTAGTGTATCATCTCCCACTGCCCAGGACTGCAGCTGCTTTGATTTGAACCACAGACCCAGCTGACTGCTAGGCACACGAACATTTGGTGGCCATCGTCACCAGTAGCATTTAATCTCTTTCCTACCAAGACCTGCTGCCTCAGAGAATGATGTCTAACTGTGTAATGATTATCCCTGCTTCTGTAACTGTGTCTTGGGACAGGAGAGTCAGATTAGTAGCTATGCACACTGAAATCATAGACTTCTAAATTCTCTGACTTTTAACCATTTAAATATAGTGAAGAGTCTATATATATATATACTTACATTTATATATTATAACATATATCTCCTTTTTATGGCTGGTGCCCACCTTCCATACTGCCTTGGAATTCTGCTTTTAACAATATCAGCAGTGTTTCTAGATAAAAACTTGAGGTTTTAGCTACTTCATTGACATATGTGCTATGATAGCTCATCTTTTCCTTCTGATGAAAGACTTGATACTTTGCCCTCACACTACAGACAGCTTCCATGTTGTTTCAGGAAAGTATAGATCAATAAAAGACAAAGTACATGTTTGAAAGTGAAGGTTAAGTCCAAATTCAATGACCTACACTGTGGTAAAACAATTCATTAAAAAATGTGTGTTGGTGAACCTTTGGTTTGTACTCCAGATTTGAAAACAGGAAAGACCCTATTTCTCAGCGATCATACTCATCTTTCATGAGCATGCCAAGAGAGGAGTTTGGGGTATAAGGTGGTAAATAGAGTGAAAATTAAGGAAAGTCGTTGGCATATAAATCTGGGAAGGACAGGGAGGGCCTGAAATGGAGCTTGAACCTGTGAAATAGCAGTAAGAGGACCTCCCCATAGAAAGACTGTACGGGGAGAAGCCTGGGAGGAGGGAAGATTTATTTACAATCAAGCCTCAACCAATAGGGGATGAAATTTTTTAAAATTTTGTGTTTTTATTCCTGATAGACTGAAAGAACATAGCCATAGTATTTGTAAACACTCTAAGGCTATTTGGGGACTATTTATCTCAAGGTTGAAGTCCTCAAATGGGAAAAAGAAGCAGCAGATTGATTGTGTCTATCTTTGCATTTCAATTCTCAAATCTAACCATGTATTTTTTTTGAAATGAAAAATTTCTCTTCTCCCTTACATCCTTTAGTAAATAAAAATATGTTTGCATTAACCCGAGTGTATTTTAATTTGCAACACATAATCTAACAAACAAGGATGTTCAAAGGTCTCTGGGCAAGGTACACAGTTGCAAATAAAAGAGAGTTTTCAAGACCTGAAATGTGAATAAGACATTTAATAAGTGTATGCCATCAGAACCCAATAACATAGTCCCCTGGATAATATAAACATGAAGGAAAATAGTCTACAAAGAGGAGGAATTATTTGGAGATTTTCAATTTTTATTGACAGTGGGCTTGAATAAAGCTTATATAAATATATATACCTTTAAATATGTTGCTAAGATGTGACTCCAAGATGTTAGAGAAAAGTTCTTCTTTTTAGTTGCTCTTTCGAACTATTTCTCTAATTTTTTTTTTCCTCAACAAGTGGTTTTGACGGTTCCTAAATTTTTCTGGAATTTGGGGAAATATTTAGGCATCCTTGAGGTTGGCATCAATTTATGTAGACTCAGATTCGTGGTTGAATGGTTAAGTGAATCCTGTCTGTTCTGGTGCAGTCGGAAAGGCTCTGCTTGCAGGTTTGCAGAGCCTCTTTCTGGTCCCACGCTGTCCTCATCAGCCACCTGAGCTGAGATTGATAGTGTCCTTATTATCAGATTCTGCTCAAGTGACAGTTTAAGTTTCTTTTAGGTATGGTCAAAAAGTTTTTTCTTAAAGATCAAGTTTCTAAGGACAATACATTTATGTAGGCTTATATGAAAATTACATGTAATGTTTACATGTTGGGAGTTACATTAGCTCTTTTCTTTTATAAATTAATGAACCCGGTTGTATCATGTAATACTATTAACATTTGCCTTTTGTGTCTCACCTCTCAAAAGGCAATTTACCAAAGTGTGTATTTTGAGTGATTCAGACTTTCAAAAAAATAGGCAAATGGCAAGATTTATTATTAAAGGTCTACTTTATTGAAATAAGAAATTTAAGAGATGCAGTAGCTATCAAACCCTACATCCTGAAGAATTGAAACACCTTATGAAAAACCATGATGAAAAATAAGACTTTTTCTTCTTAATATACAAGTAACAAAATTGTCCTTGGAAGTGGGGTTGATGATTGGTGCCAGAATCTGTACTGGCTTGGGAATTTTATACAGGATTTCTTGAGTCGTTCCTTTGCCTGTGGTTCATGGACGAAGATCGCTCAAGAAATTGATTCACATTGTTTTCATGTTCTCATACGAGGTGATTGCTTTGAGCTGGTATGGGAAATATCCTGTCCAGTTTACTGAAGGCCTTTTTCCCCTCGGTCCTCTCTATTCCTCCCACCTGTTTACTGAACCCCTCCTTTTGAATGCCTAGGACTCTCTGCTCCCAAAATAGAGCCTTGCCTCTGACTGTTCTCTCTGCCTAAAAATTTCTTCCCCATGATATCCACTTGCCTGATTTCCTTACCCTTTTAAGTACTCACTCCAAATATCACCTTTTCAAGGAGGCCTAATTTTTAATACTGCTGCTCCAACCTGCCCTTCCTCCCCAAGTGATGTACTGTTTTAGCCCCCTTGAACAGGTGAGCTAATTGAGCCTTAGACAGGTTACGTGAGTTAACTAGTTCAATTAAAGTTGGTTACAATTTTTCACCACCATAATTCTTTAATAAATATCCTTATACACACATCTTCTTATTTTTCCCCCAGGACAGTTTTCCAGAGGTAAACATGCTGGGTATAACAGTCTGCATATTTTCCAAGAGTATACATATTTTTTGGCCTTGTGTTTTAATAGTGGTAGCAGCAATGCCAGAGAGGCAAAATGAAATACCATATGAAAACTTGTATTTGTTTCATTGGGTTTGACATGAGGATTGGGCCAAGCATCCCCCCCCTCAAAATCCATCAGCTTCTCCTTGTCAAAAGGTACTTGCTTGGTCCCTAGAAGGGAAGAGGCTCTTTATCCTGGGAGACTTATAATTTGAGCAGTGGCTGTTACTTGGTCGTATTTTATCCCCTTGGACCACTGTTGGAGAAGGGGTGAAATGCGATTACTGCTGCTGAGGGCATGTGTCATGACAATAGCTGTTTGTCTCACCTTTGATACTTCCATGTGGGTAGAGGTTTAAGCCAAGTACTGCTTTATTCCAATTGTCTCTTCAGGTTTCCTTGAAATATTTGTACTTCTCTGCTGCTGCAAACCTGTTGCTTTCTGACAAGCACCCAGCATGAAATTGAACAAAATAGTAACTCTTTGATTATGTCCCTTAAAAATTTTCTTTTAGAAAGTTAAATAAACCCTTGAGTTTGATGGATCCCAAATGCTAACTTAAAAATGAGTACTAACCCAATATTATATATCAACTATACTTCAATAAAAAAATGTTGGCTTAAGTAACATAGAAAAAAATGAAGACTCGTGTCCATCCCTTCATCACTTAAAATGAACTACTAACCTGAATGATAATGGGACCTTTTCTTTTTAACAGTTGGTGGCATCTATACTGTGATTCAGACAAAGGCCAAAACAACAGCAGATGAATGGGGAGACAATTACTTTCTGCTTGGTCCATATTTTGAGCATAATATGAAGACTCAGGTGGAACAATGTGAACCTGTAAATGATGCTGTGAGAAGAGCAGTGGACGTGATGAACAAACATGGCTGCCAGGTAAAGGATACTGTCTGACACTTCATTAAGCAAGCCTTAGTAAACTGTTGTGGGAAAACACCACAATGTACACGAACTCACAAGAAAAGGCCACTCATCTTCTTAGGGGAAAGGAGTTGGTTTAGAAAAAGATGATGAACTTGATTTTAAATAGGTTACATTTGAGGTACTTTGTGAAAACCATAATATATCCATCTAGAAGTGTACTAGGTTTGGAGCTCAGCATAGGGTATAGAATAGAGATGTTTGGGGAAAAGTGATTTGTGTCTAAATTGTAGTTGACAATATGGGTATTGATAGCATTATTCAGTGGAAGATTATAGACTAAGAGCAAAGGTTTTGAGCCAAATCTTGGGCAATGTGAACATGTTAGAATATCTACACAAAAAGAAGTCAGAGACTGCAAAAGTAGAAGTTCGGCTGGTGATTAGAACCAAGGATGTCTAAGTGCTAATCCTCAGAACCTGTGAATATGTTACCTTATAAAGCAGAAGAACTTTGTAGTTGTGACTGTGTTAAGGTTCTTGAGATGGGAAGATTATCCTGGATTATCTGGGTGGGTCCAATGTAATTACAAGGGTCCTTATAAGAAGGAGGTAGTAGGGCTTCCCTGGTGGCACAGTGGTTGAGAGTCCGCCTGCCGATGCAGGGGACACGGGTTTGTGCCCCGGTCCGGGAAGATCCCACATGCCGCGGAGCGGCTGGGCCCGTGAGCCATGGCCGCTGAGCCTGTGCGTCGATCCTCCCGGACCGGGGCACGAATCCGCATCTCCTGCATCGGCAGGCGGACTCTCAACCACGGCGCCACCAGGGAAGCCCAGTCGTGACTTTTTAATGGCACAAATATACACGACTGTGACTTTCTCCGGCAGCTAGAGTGGAAGTGAAGGAAGTAAATAGTTGGAGATTTGGTGTCGTTTAATTCCAGCATTTGTGCTGCGGGGCCAGGTGGCACAAGTCTTAGCGGTAACTGTATGATTGACTGAATTAATTGTTGTGTTGATGAATTGTTAGGTCTGAAATGGATAGGAAAGGAAGGATGAAAGGAGAAAGATGGGGATGATGCAGGAGAAAATGGGAGGTTCCAGAAACTGGAGGTCTTGAAGGGAGGCATACACTGGGAGAAATATAGTGAGAGAAGTGGAAGTATGGTAGTTGTGGTCAAGGGATACAAAGCTAAGGTTGAACATTTCAGAGGAGGAACAGTTTGGAGTTTGACAAGGGTAAGATTGCCATGAAGTTCTTTGAAGTCAGTAACGTCCAATAGCTATGATGTAAGTGTGTAGGATATAATCCTGGATTTTAAAGTTGCCCAGAATAAGGTAGAAAAGTAACCAAGAGATTTGTCGGACAAGGAAAGTAACATATTTGCATAAGGAAAATTTCACAGGTGTCTTTATATACGAATAAAGAATAAGGTTTTAAAAGTTTCAGTGTAATTTAAAAACTCCTAACTTTCCTTCCTACTCACCCCAGGAATACAGTTTCTGGGGGTGAAAAAATGAGAAGTTCTTACTGAGATGTCCATGTGAGTGGTGATGTCTAGGAGATATATACAAGGTTTAAGGTGCAGAATATTTAGTTTAAAAGGGAACTTGAGGTCCCAGAGGGCACCATGGAAGCATATCACTGTGAGAGTAACATGGAGAATTAGGAGAGTAGGGAAGGTTGCATGTTGTGCTGTTGGGATGAAATGAGTGAGATGTTAGAAGGGGTTCGCATTTGAAGCACTTGCGATAAAAGAGGGAGGTGAAAACCATGGTGGACCTGACCGGTCTCAAGATTCTAAATGGATTTCTGATGTAAGGATGTTTCCATGTCAGGGCTGAGAATGCACTGCACGTCAAGACAAGCTAGCTTACGTTCTCTGTTCAGCACTTCACTGTGTCTTAGCTCACTGTATCATATGTCACATATTAGGCGGCCAGTAGCTATTGGTTAACTGAATACATAAATCAATGAGTGTCCCAAAGAGAAAACTATTGAAAGGTTGTTTGGGGCTCAGGAAAACTCAATCTGAAAGAGCAATAAATACTGAATTACAGTGGAAGCGACTGACACATAATGAGGGTCTTTCAATGTTGACTGAGGCATGGCTGGGAAAGAGACATCACCATACATTCCTGAGTCCCAGGCAAGGGAATGATGATCAAACGGGCTTTCATGTTCTGTAAAATTCAGCCTTGGGTGGAGTCATAACATCAATGTAAGCAGTGTAGACACATTCAGTTTACTAGAGAGGTCTGGATACCCAAAGAGAGAAGCTCTTAGCTTCTGCCAACTTCAAGAAGGGTTTGAAGTGATTTATGGTATTGCCTTGCATGTAATATGAGAATAAACATAAAATAAAGAGCATGAGTAAATTACTATAGAAAAATAGAGACCAAAGGGGAAGTTAAAACTTATTTAGTCACACAAGTGACTAAATAATTACAATTGGAAAAAATTTGAAATAGCTACTGCATTAAAACTTGCACAAGGTAAAACATTTAGGAATAAAAGAATCAATTTGATGAATGTAATAGAATTAGACCTTGAGCTGCTAGATTAAAGAGAAAATGCATCTTGGGCAATACATTTAGTTACAACCTCTGGCAGCAACCATATTGGGAAACATTTGGTGTCACATTTTCCTTGATAGGAGGAATAAGGGAAATTATACACATTTGTCTAGAGAAACAACTTTTTTTCTGGCAGGAAATGTTGTAAGTCCTGTTGCATAAAGGAAAATAAGTGACATGGTAGACATATCCAACTCCAGGTTGTTAAAGACAGAGCAGTTCACCTTATGACTCTGTCATAAAAACGTAGACCATAATATTAAATCCTAAAACCATGGACTCAAGGTCACAGGAGGATAATGAGGGACAGAAGAACAGAGATGACATGATCTAAATACTTCATTTTAAAATAACCAAATTTAATGAAGTGCAGGAACTTGGAGATTCTAGATGAATGGGTGCCGGCCCATTCCCTCTCCGGGCTCAAACATCAGATGCTCTGTTATCACTATGGTTTCCTATACGGCTTGTGTAATCTGCTTTTGAGTTCTAAATACAGTTTATAGCTTCTAAACCCAAATGCATTGTTCTCCCTTGCGTTGCCTAGTATTACTCCATGGCTGTGTGTTCTTTCATGGCAGGTGCACTTTGGAAGGTGGCTAATAGAAGGGAGTCCTTACGTGGTGCTCTTTGACATAAGCTATTCGGCTCGGAACCTGGACGCGTGGAAAGGTGACCTCTGGGAAGCATGCAATGTTGGTATCCCTTATCACGACCAGGAAGCCAACGATATGCTGATATTTGGATCGCTAACTGCCTGGTTCTTGAAAGAGGTACTGTTTACTGTAGAGTCGTACAACAGAGGAGAAGCCCAGTTGCTCTCCACGGCCAGCAACGATCCTCTAAACTTTAAGCCAATTTTGAGATGATGCCATTATTAATTGTCCTAAAACATTTCAAAGGAATCTGAGAAAACATTCAGCCTTCCCGTAACTAAATACCAGCTGTTGGAACAGGGTGATGATAATGCTTATTTGTATTTACCTCATGTCAGGTTCAACTAGAATGATGTGGATAAAACACCCAATTATATTCCCTGTTACATAGATAATATTCAACATATATGCAAGAAAAAACAGTATACATCATGCACTATATACTTGACTTCTAGCGTCATGGGAGTAGAAAATGGCCTGAAATCTTTGATTTTGTTCATGTGTGAGTGCTTGTGCGACTTCAGTGGCTCTTAGATCTTTTAATCATTTGCTAAAGGCTGAAGTGGTCTCAGAAGTTGCTAAGGAGTCTACAGCAGTGAACTAGTCCATAGATGTAGAAAAAAACCCAAAAGCATTGGAAATCAGTCCTTGTTAAATGAGCCAAGCCTGTACTCAATTCCTGAAAGCATGGCAGTAGGATTTCTTCCTCTTCCTTTCATTACCTCAAGATGGTTATGCCTCACTTAAAAATCGGAGAATGAAGAGCGTCCCTAGCAAAGTGGGACTGTGGTCGAAGGACAAATCACAGAACTCTATGTTGGGAGTGTGTCCCCCTGACCAGTATAACTTCTTTCTGATGTTAAGTCCAACAGCCATAAAGGGCTGCTTTGCGGTGAAGGGGAAGTGAAGGGGTGGTCCTATTGCTTTGTCTTGGTGACACCGTAGGAGAAGAAGAGTGAGGCTGCTGACAGGATCTGGCCTAATGACAGATAGATGCAGGCTTAGCATCAGTTGCTGAAACCAACTCTTCCTCTGCCAACTGCCCCAGGGCTGAGGCCAGCCTCCACGAGCACCCACACATGCCACACATGCATGCACGTCAAGCCTTCCAGGTGATTCTGATGTACCCTAGGTATGAGAACCGCTGTCTTAGGTTAACTCTCCAGACTTCCCAGTTCTCTGGGCAGGCTCCTTGAACACAGGTGTTTTTCATTATCGATGCTACTCCCCCACTAGGGAAACAGTCATTAAGGGGAGTGGAATGTAAATATTAATTTTTTGTAAGGGTGAAACAAAGTAACATTTTTTATTGAAGTGCAGTTGATTTAAATATTGTGTTAGTTTCAGGTGTACAGCGAAGTGATTCAGTTATATATATATATTTTTTTTTCCATTATAGGTTATTATAAGATGCTAATATAGTTCCCTGTGCTACACAGTAAATCCTTATTGTTTATCTATTTTATATATGGTAGTGTGTATCTGTTAATTCCATATTCCTAATTTATCCCTCCTTCTAACCCTTTGGTAACCATAACTTTGTTTTCTATGTCTGTGAGTCTGTTTCTGTTTTGGAAATAAATTCATTTGTGTTATTTTCCATATTCCACCTATAAGTGATATCATATAATATTTGTCTTTCTCTCTTTGACTTACTTCACTTAGTATGATATTCTCTAGGTCAATCCATGTTGCTGCAAATGGAAATATTTCATTCTTTTTTATAGCTGAGTATTATTCCATTGTATATGTATACCACATCTTCTTTATCCATTCCTCTGTCGATGGATGTTTAGGTTGCTTCCATGTCTTGGCTACTGTAAATAGTGCTGCAATGAACATTGGGGTGCGTGTATCTTTTCGAATTATGGTTTTCTCTGGATATATGCCCAGGAGTGGGATTGCTGGATCATATGGTAGCTATATTTTTAGTGAAACAAAGTAACTTTTAGGTTAAGAAACTGGTGCCCTGACTAGTGTTAGAATGAGACCTGGAATTAGACCTGGGTCCTCAGTGTGTTATTAAATTTCTATTTGATTCTAAGCAAGTTATTAATCTCTTTCCCTAGTTCCAAATTCTTAAAATAATAGTATATCATTTAAAATGTTTTTGGCTTCAAGGAACAGAAAGTCCAAATAAGACTGACTTAAAACATGAAGTCATTTATTGTTTATTAAATAGAAGCTTGTAAGTGGGTGGTCCCAACTAATTCAGCAGCTCAGTGAACCTTCAAGGATAATATTGCTATTATCCATTCATCCATTTAATGAATAGTTATTGAGTGCCTACTGTGCATTTATTCAGGAGTCCCCTCTGTGGATACAAAAATAAATTTGATCCATATTGAAAGAGAGGATTATGCCATAAACATATATGGGCTTTATGAACATGCAGCTAAATTCTATAAAACCGTTATATTTGCTAAATCTGCCTGCTTTGTCTTTAGATCCCTTTAAATTATGCTAAAATTTACAGGCATGATAACGTTCCTTATGCTGTGGGCCACGAGCAAGATCCAACTACACCACCAACTTTTCTAAAAGCTTCTTTTCCGGTGTAGGTGACAGATCATGCCGATGGGAAACACGTCATTGTCCAATTCCATGAATGGCAGGCTGGGACTGGACTGATTCTTTCTCGAGCTCGGAAACTTCCGATTGCTACAGTCTTTACCACTCACGCCACACTGCTTGGGAGGTATCTCTGTGCAGCAAACATCGATTTCTACAACCACCTCGATAAGGTAATTAGTCCTTCCACCTTCCCCCCTCATCACCTTTCTTTCTGATCCTTGAAGCTGAAGGATGGGAAATATTGACCTTCGTCTTTCATCTGTCATCCAGATGGCAGAAATGCCCTTTCAACCAATCAGTATTCATGACCAAGCCTCCCCTGAGTGACTGAGAGCTCATACAGTTTAGCTTTGTTCAGAGTGCAGTAGAGTGTAGCAAGGAGAGGCCAGATGGCTGTCCACTTTGGAGCAATAGACCCAAGGTCCAAAGGCATCTGGTGGGAGTCAGACACTGAGGATGTGAGGTCGGGCTGCTGTCTACTCTGAAGCTTGGGAAATGCTGTGAGGACTCTGGATCCACACACAGATCTGAGTGGCAGGTGCACGGCAGGGAATCTAGCCATCAACTTGTTCTATGAGCCTTACTTCCTCCATCCTTCAAGTGAGCAAAGGTCAGATTTCTGCTGTGACTCTGCAGTGAGTTATAGGTGGAGCTTTGTGGGGGTCTAGTAAAACAGAGTTATCAAAGACAGGGATGTGGGGCTTCCCTGGTGGCACCGTGGTTAAGAATCCACCTGCCAATGCAGGGGACACGGGTTCGCGCCCTGGTCCGGGAAAATCCCACATGCCGTGGAGCAACTAAGTCCGTGCACCACAACTACTGAGCCTGCGCTTTAGAGCCCGCGAGCCACAACTACTGAGCCTGCGTGCTACAACTACTGAAGCCCGCTGGCCTAGAGCCCGTGCTCCGCAACAAGAGAAGCCACCGCAATGAGAAGCCCGCACACCGCAACGAAGAGTAGCCCCCGCTTGCCGCAACTAGAGAAAGCCCGTGCGCAGCAACGAAGACCCAGCACAGCCAAAAATAAATTAATTTAAAAAAAAATTTCTTAAATGAAAATAAAAGAATAAATGAAACAAAATAAATTCGGAGAGTATTAAGATGAAATTAGTACAAGATAATGAAAAAAAGATGAATGAAAAGATCTACGAGTAAGAAATACATCTCTGAAGAAAAGAAAAAACAGGGATGTGGATCCTTGCTGACTAAACAGTTGGGTTTGCCTATCTTAGAAGACTGCCTTATTCTATGACCCAAAGTCATTCAGTTTTGACTTCTTCTATTTTCCATCAGTTCAATCAGGTTAATAAAAGTATGTTTCTCACATCATCCTGTCAGTAATAGTGATCAAGCATCTGAGTAACATAAAGCCAAGAGTTTTGCAGATTTGGTGTCTATGTTGCCAATTAAGTCAATTTAGTATTTTAGGGTTCTGTTCCACTATCAGGAACATTAGGAAGTTGGAAAGTTGATTTCTAAAGACTCCCCCAGTTTAAAAAATCTCTAGAATTCTATGAAACAGAATGCATGCTTGTGTGAGTGTGTGTATGTTTGTGTGTGTTTGTAACATATGAATAATACTACTCAGGTAATGAGGGCAGAAAATTATACTATCATCTCAGAGACATTTTGAGCACAGGAAAGTTCTTTCAGACAAACTTTAACATTTGCAAAGCAATGAATGGTCCTAAGGAGAGCTTGCCTATAAAAAGGTCAGCTAAACCTGAAGGTCAATTTGTAAACATTAGATGTATATTTAAAATAAAGTCACCAAGGAATTCAAAAAGTCAGGAGATCAGGGAGATTTCCTAATGGTAGACTAATGAGGGCAAACCAGCGATCTGTGATAAACTCAACCACCATATTTCCTGGAGAAGAGCGGACTTTGATTTTTGTGAAAGAGAAAATATTACAGAGGCATATCAAATATTTCACAGCAGAATACTTAAGAGCATTGGATAAACAATTACTGAAAACAACTAATAATATTCATCAGATTTTATTAATCGTTTTTAAGGAACAAAACTATTATAATATATAGTTATATATTATAACTGTATCTGTTCAGTAAAAGGTCAGTGTTTATATCACACTGTTTTCAAATATGAGTATATATCTCCCTAGCTTAACCCCCTCACTTGTTGAAATATGGAAGCTTAGCCAGACCCTAGCCCATCTCTCTCATAAAAAGTCCTGCTCAGCAGAGTGACTAGTAAATCAATAACAAGTAATTAAGAACTAGGTTTTAAGTTAAAAACTCATAATCATTATTCACAGGAAAGGCCCCCATATCAATTTCTACAGCAGACCTTCCAATGCTCACAGTAGGTTTAGAAATTCAGTGAAACAGCAAAACACCAAATTATATATATGAAAAGTTTTTAAAAGTTCAACATAAGAAATGAGTCATAAATTAGTCTTTGGTACAGGATCCAGTCAGTTTCAGTGAGCTCTGACTCAGGCAAGTAGACATCGGGGGAAAATGAGAACAAGGATAAAAGCATTTAACTTTGATAAAAGCAGAAAGATTAGAACTATTTTACTCAAAGACATTAACTGAAAACATTTCTGGTTAATAGCCGATTCATAAGGACCTTGATGTTTGTTTATGTTTTGGCTTAAATGTATTAGTTAAAATAGCATTGCAACTATTTTCAGCCAGCCTATGAATTTTCTGAGACTCTCCATGAAGATGTTTCAAAATTCATTCTTATCGGTCCTGCCATTGGTCAATCGTCTCCTCAATGATAATGACTAGATACCTAATGCTTTAAATAAAAAGGGGATGGGCATTAGTTTTCTTATGTTTAGGCCTCTCTTTTCTTGATAGCAATGGGATTTCCTAGATGGGAAAGTGAGGACAGGGCTGTTTGGGATTAGAAAATGGTGAAGAAAGCCATAGACAATTGTTTGGTGGATTTTAACTCTTTCCTCTGACCAAGTGTTGAGCTGGTCAAGTTCAATTATAGGGAATCGCAAGGCCTCTGCTATCCTCTCCCTGTATTTTTGCATACTTGGTTTCCTCATTTAGGAATCCTATCTTCTCACCTCTAAATAGTATTCAAATGTTAAGTGCTACCCCTATGTGAAATCTTACTATTCTCTACAATAACAACAACACTACTACTAAATAATAACAATAGCTGAAATTATCAAGCCCTTTCCATATGCCAGACACTTTTCTAAACATTTGATGTGTGTTAACTCATTTAATTTCCCCCAAACTTAATGAAATAGGAAACATTTCATTCCAGAGTTATTTTTCTCAAACACAGACTATGTCTTTACCATACCTCTAGCTGAGCCCTTTCAGTGCTTGCCATTGTATTCAGGACAAAGGCTGAATTTCTAGCCTTGTCTTCAGGGACTTCTGGGATCTGGTCCTATTACCAGGATGTTTCTCTATTACGTGTCCTACATTCTACACCCAATGCTATAGTCACATCAGATGTCTTGCTATTTTCTACACATACAGTTTGACTTTATATATTTGCTCTTTGGGGCAACTAAATTTCTCAGTCCAAAATAACCTTTCCCCAAATTAAACTTTCATGCCTCAGTCCAAATGTCATTTTATTTATCTAATCAACTTAGAAATACAAAGATTAATAAGTCATGTTCCTTGCCCTTGAAAATCGTACATTCTAGAGGTGATATTGACAATATGAACAATTGCATAAATATGACATACTTTTCTCTCTCCTCAGCCAGGATGAATCAGACCCTCTCTGATCCTGCACCTTACTCAGACACTT
Source organism: Aethalodelphis obliquidens (assembly GCF_003676395.1). Taxonomy (NCBI): domain Eukaryota; kingdom Metazoa; phylum Chordata; class Mammalia; order Artiodactyla; family Delphinidae; genus Aethalodelphis; species Aethalodelphis obliquidens. The sequence continues at coordinate 11,153,313 of NW_020837980.1, forward strand.
ACTCATTTCTGCCCAACTTTTACCTGCTTTCTCATTCATAAGCTCTTTGAAAGCAACAAAAGTATGTAAATTACTAAACAAATGTAGGCTGAATGAGAGATTTGGTTGAATGAATGAGACCAGCCATACAGAGCTGATCTAAGCATGCCATATAGAGCCTTGATTCAGACATTTTCAGAGAGATGGTTGCAAATATTACAGTCAAGAAAGAATGCTCTAGGTATGTCCCTGTTGTAATCTCTAGAATCATCTAATGAGACTCTTTTAGAACATTCCTCTACATGGTGCAGTCGTTATTGGGATTGCCATGTTGATTGAGCTGGAATCTACTTGATATAAAAGCAGGCAGGAGCCCAGGTGTGGAGTCAAACTGACTTGGGATCAATTCAGGGCTCTGCTAAGATACTTAATAGGAATGTGACCTTGGGCCACTTTCTTAACCCCTAAAAGTTTCAATTTCCCCCTACGTAAGATGAAGACAAAAAATGTGTCTCTGGTTTATGAGGATTAAATATGATACCGCTCTTAGAAGGGTCTGATACATAGACTTCAGCTTCTAATAATCTTTATTACAAAAAGCACCCCACTAATACAATGCCAGAAACTTTATATACTTTTTTGTCTTAGACACGGCTAGTTTCATATGCAGCTATAGAGACAAAACATTCAGTAATTAAGCAAAATGGCAAAAGCCCGCAACGGTTGCTAACTGTGTTAAGTAACTGTTGGGAGTTTGGCTTTTTTTTTTAAAGTTAAGATGCCCAGAATAATGGATGATTACACAATCTAACACACCATCTAATTAAAGTAACTGTACACTCCTTGAAGTTTCACGGTGTTGGGAGTTATATAGCATGGAAAAGCATTTGTCTTTTCTCTTTGTCAGGTTTCTTTCCTTTAGTGAATAGGAAGGATAATACTTATCCTTACTTTCAGTATCAAGTTTAATGTCAGCTTTGTTTCATTGCTTATGGAAAAAATATGATAAAGACCTTGGGGAAAGGAATTAGCTCAACATTTATAAAGTAAGTAAAAGGATAATTAAAATGCCAAAAAAATCAAGAATTCTCTATGATTATAGCAAAGGGGAAATATCGTTTACATAGGGGGTTAAATGACAGTTTAGAAGCACAGATGAACTAAACAGCACTTTTTGTAAGCATTAAGTAGCTATGTGCTTTAGTAATGGGTTTAACAGAAATTTATCATTATTTCTTTTGTGGTCATAAAATTTCACACAGCCTTGAAGAAAAACAATATGAGAAATATGTGATTTTGTTTTGCTTGTGTAGAAGAATCGGTGTAAGCAAATGTGTATGTGCGTGTGTTTTGTTTTGTGTTCACAGTTTAACATAGACAAAGAGGCTGGGGAAAGGCAGATTTATCACCGGTATTGCATGGAGCGTGCCTCAGTCCATTGTGCTCATGTATTCACCACTGTTTCTGAAATAACAGCAATAGAGGCAGAACACATGCTGAAGAGAAAGCCTGGTAATTATTATCCCTGAGTTTGTCACCGACCTATGAGAATTTTGTTTGAAACAAAAATGCATAAAATAATAATAAGAGGAAAAATTGCATTCACTATTACCACCCAAATCTTTACACATATTTTCAGTAGCTTTGTTGAACACTAAGCTATATCTGGAACATACTAGTGTACAATCTGTGCTTGTCGTATAGTCTATGCTTAAAATGACCTAGTTCTGAACTGGGTTGTCATAATGACTTCCTGTGCGTAAGCAAGCTGAGTTGATTTTTCTATTTTAAGAAAATGAAAGTCCAGAAAATATCAGAAATGTGAGTGATACTACCCTAGTCCTACATCCTAGAACATCGCCTTATTGGTCCTGCTTAGTAGAAACCTGTTGTTTTACTTCTCCCAAGATTTTCTTGTAAGTTTTTCTGGGAACTATCCCCAGACCCATCCAGAGGTTGCAATGCCAAGAGGCATGTTCCTAAAACATGACACTGTCACCTGACCACAGCTGATTGGTCCAGAGGTAGACATCTGACATAAGCTGGACCAATCAGAATGCTCTCATAAGAAGGAGTCTAAACAAATGAGTCTGTTTGAATGCACTCTTGTATAACAGAAATGTCACCTTGGAAGCTGTTAGCAGTGCCCATTTTCCCGTTATGTTGCATGAGATGCAAAGAAAGTTAACCTACAGTGAAGTACAATAAGAAGCAGAAACAGTTTGAGAGAGAGAGAACTCTATACTTTCCACAGTGATTTAGACCATGGTTTAAACTAATTCCTGAGCCCCAGCTAAGTCTTTGCTATGAGACACTCCAGCATCTTATTAATAAATCCCTCCTTATTATACTTAGTGTTAATAGGTTTCTGTTACTTGCAACCAAACAGTCCTAATTAATACATCCTCCTTGCTTGATTGCTGTGGTCTTGTCTCTAGTTGTCTTTCTTTCAGATACCAGTTGAATATCAGAGAAAGCATTTCAAAGTGCTAGATAATTAAAAAAGAAGAATCCAAGTAATTTGAGTAGTGACAGCCTCAAGATCCTATGCTATTCTTTTTTCTTTCCAAGGGTTCTCTTCGATTCACTTGGGTTCTCACTCTCATGTCTCTTACAGGAGTTTGCTACATCAATATGCTCACTTGTTTCTTGGATTCCTTTTTTCCCTTATCTTCAGTATCCTTTTCTGTGCTTACGAAAATGCTTTATTTTTTCCTATTCTAAAATAAAAGTTTCTCTTGAAGCCACTACTCTGTCAGATGTCTATACAATCCCATCCTCCCTCCTTTTGTTAAATATTTTAGAAAAATAATCCATAGTTCTTCCACTTACTCACAGCCCCTTCAACTCTAATTTCCAACCTCCAACACTTGGTCTAAAATTGCTTTTTCAAAAGTCACCAAGTTCAGATTTCTGTAATTTTCTTTATGTTCCTTGACATTCTTTAGAAGTTAAAGGTGGCGGATACGTCTATCATCCCTTACTTTTCATGACATTACATATTCTAAGTTTTCTCAAATATGATTCTTTTCTAGTGTCTCTCATAGTTCCTCTTCTATCTTCCATCTTTTAAAAGCAGACATCCTCCGTGATCAGATTCTGGATCCTGCTTTCTCTACATACTATTTTCTTAACTTCCTGTTTTCTTAAGGAGATTGCTGTAGGATAGGGGTGAAAACTGTGGACTTGTTGCCAAACTGCCTGAATTCAGTATCAAAAATGACTTTGTGTTGAATATATGTCACTAGCTGTATGACACTGTGAAAGTTGCTTAAGCTCTCTTTGCCCTAATTGCATAATGGAGATGATAATACTATCTCTTATCTAGAATTGTTGCAATGATTAAATAAGTTACTACACGGGAAGAATGCAGATCAGTGCCTGGTTCATTGTAAAGGTTCAGAAAATGACAACGATTATTATTTTGTATGGATCAGACTTTTCCCAAGCTCTCATCTCTTCTTCTGCTCACTTCGCTTGGAGGTTCTACTAGAACTATAAACCCCATAAGCTACTCCATTTCTGACTAGTAAAAGAATCACGTGGTGGCTCTGATAGAAATTGTGAGATCCCTGATGCTTTGTGGTTCAAGAAGGTCCACAGACTTCCAATGGATTATTAAGCACAAAATTTTTCCCAAGAGCATTCTGAGAAAAAGCATCATATAGCACATCATTACTTTGTATTTTTTCGTTTTCCTTGAAGTCTTCCCCAGTTAAAAGTATAACCACAGCTAAAAGGTGTGGGTGTAGCTCCAGAGCAAGAGGGAAATGTTGGCTGGATCAAAAGCTTATATAGGGCCAGATATTTTTAATAATATTATCATATGCTAATTGGCAAAGCCTTATTTATTAAAATTTGCCCAGGCTGCAGAGAGGGTGTTTTGCAAGAATATTCGTCTTGAACTGGTATGACTCTCAAAATCTATTATATGGAGTTTAGGGAATTTCTAGCAGTCCCCTTATGTGATGTGTGATGATGTGAATTATTCACAAGACAATGAATCCCAGGAGTGTCTACTGCATTCAGAACATTCAGTAAAATGGCTCAAAATCCTGTAGAATACTTTGACAGTGCATCTGTATAATACCATATGGACAAGGCGGGTATGGAGTGTTCAGTTATGATATAATAAGCACTTTTTCAGGTGGTCCTTGGCCAAGGTTGTTAGAATCATATTCCTTCTTCATGATCATAGTGAGTCATCGCATACGTGATATCACTGAAAGCTATATTCTGAATTGCTTCTCTCAAAGTCACTTCCAATTATCAAAACAAAGAATGATCCAAAATCCCCTTGGTAAGGAGTCCCAGTAGGCCTCAAACAAGTAGAATAAACTTGCAACAAGAAACAGACTTCCCATGGTGATCTCTCAGAAATTAAAAAAGTACAAAGAAGCATCAGTGTCAGCTCTTTTGGATTTAATCATTGCTGCAATATACTTCCAGCTTAGAACTAAGACCTGAGCCCTTCCTAAGGAAAAAAATTGGAATAAAAGTATGAGCAAATACTCCTTAAACTAGTTACACATCTGTAGTGAGGTGTACATGCTGTGCCAGTACTAAAACCTGATGATAAAACAGGATACGGTACTGTGATGACAACATATGCACTCTAAATAAGACACCGAGGCAGCATTCAATTCCTTTTTGGTGGCAAGCTCTTTAGGGGTTTTTTTGTTGTTGTTTTTTCTTGTTTTGTTTTGTTTTTGTGCTGTCAACGACTGGTAGCCAATAATACTATTTTATTTTTTATTTTTATTTTTCCATGATAAATAATATTTATTGAATGCTTGTCATGTGTCAGGCCCCATTCTAGTATTTTGTTCACATGAATAATCTCATTTCATCATCACAGTAGACTAATGAGATAAGAACTATTATTAACCCTCCTTGCTATGGATGAGGAACCCAAGGCACAGAGAGGTCAAGTGACTATTCCAAAGCCAAACAGCTTGTAAGTGCTGCCATCTGGATGCTGTCCAGCCAGACCTGTTATTTTTTTAAATTTAATTTATTGAAGTATAGTTGATTTACAATGTTGTGTTAATTTCTGCTGTATATTCAAGTGATTCAGTTATATATATATACTTTCTTTTTCATATTCTTTTCCATTATGTTTTATCACAGAATATTGAATATAGTTCCCTGTGCCGTGCAGTAGGACCTTGTTGTTTCCATATTTTTACTATTTTAGATGCCCAAGGAATCATAACTCACCCTTGGTTCAGAATTCCTGAGCAATTAGACTTTCAAACTGATGGCGATTCTATTTCCCAAAATTCTAAGTATGGAGCAACATTTCAATAAAGTAATATGGAAATTATTCATTCATCCAACAAGTAATTATTAAACACTGCTTCAAGCAATAGGAAAGGGTAAGTGGATAAACACACGTACCTACCTTCATAGAGCTTACATTCTGAAGGGAGGAGACAGGCAATAGACCAGATTATCAAATAAATGCACGATATGTTTGGGTTAATAAATGCCGTGGAGAAAAGTAAATCAGGTAAGGGAATAGGGAGTGGAGGTGGAGGTGGTGGGCATGTTTTGTTTTTGATTTTTTCTTTATGTAGCGTTTCAGAGAAGTCCTCTTTGATTAGGTAAAATTTAAGGGAACAAAAGATAAGACTCAAGGCTTCATCTATACAGGAGATGCCTATATACCCAAGAGGGCAAAAAAGGAATGAAATAAGAAGTTACTTTCTTGGACTGTTACAACAATTTTGTGAGCTCTGTGCATAGCCAAGATAAGTTGCTTGCAATCTAATATTTTGCCTGCTCCAAAAACCAAGCAAGATATTTTATTTATTTTTATTCTTTTAATATTTTTAAAAAATTTATACAATTTTTAAAGGTTACTTTCCACTTACAGTTATTACAAAATATTAGCTATATTCCTCATATTGTATAACACATCCTTGAGCCTCTCTTACACCCAAGAGTTTGTACCTCCCAATCATCCACCCCTATATTGCCCTCCCACCTCCCCACTGGTAAACACTAATTTGTTCTCTACATCTGTGAGTCCAAGCAAGAGATTTTAGACTAGAGTAGTTCTGGTTTCCACAATACAGTTGTTCTTCAGTTTCTACAATGTTTTTCATTTACAAAATCCTATTTTTACTCAGTTGCTTTACTACCTAGAGAAAAAAGAGAGGATCCAGGGAGCTGGATTAGCTATATGTAATTAAGAATATCAAATTTCTTTTCATTTTCCTTATTTCAAAGACATCCATGTGGTAAGAGACTTTTTGTCCACCCAAATTCTGAATTTATTCTGTTTTGTTTGGTATTTTTTTTAAAAAAAACAATAAATTCAGAATTTGGGTGAGAAGATATACTTAAAGTGATGAAAGGGAAGAACTTACAACCAAGATTACTCTACCCAGCAAGGATTTCATTCAGATTCGATGGAGAAATCAAAAGCTTTACAGACAAGCAAAAGCTAAGAGAATTCAGCACCACCAAACCAGCTCTACAACAAATGCCAAAGGAACTTCTTTAAGTGGGAAACACAAGAGAAGAAAAGGACCTACAAAAACAAACATAAAACAATTAAGAAAATGGTCATAGGAACATACATATCGATAATTACCTTAAACATGAATGGATTAAATGCTCCAACCAAAAGACGTAGACTGGCTGAATGGATACAAAAACAAGACCCATATATATGCTGTCTACAAGAGACCAGCTCAGACCTAGGGACACATACAGACTGAAAGTGAGGGGATGGAAAAAGATATTCCATGCAAATGGAAATCAAAAGAAAGCTGGAGTAGCAATTCTCATATCAGATAAAATAGACTTTAAAATAAAGAATGTTACAAGAGACAAGGAAGGACACTACATAATGATCAAGGGATCAATCCAAGAAGAAGATATAACAATTATAAATATATATGCACCCAACATAGGAGCACCTCAATACATAAGGCAGCTGCTAACAGCTATAAAAGAGGAAATCGACAGTAACACAATAATAGTGGGGGGCTTTAACACCTCACTTTCACCAATGGACAAATCATCCAAACAGAAAATTAATAAGGAAACACAAGCTTTAAATGAAACAATAGACCAGATAGATTTAATTGATATTTATAGGACATTCCATCCAAAAACAGCAGATTACACTTTCTTCTCAAGTGTGAATAGAACATTCTCCAGGATAGATCACATCTTGGGTCACAAATCAAGCTTCAGTAAATTTAAGAAAAACTGAAATCATATCAAGCATCTTTTCTGACCACAATGCTATGAGATTAGAAGTCAATTACAGGGGAAAAAACGTAAAAAACAGAAACACATGGAGGCTAAACAGTACCTTACTAAATAACCAAGAAATCACTGAAGAAATCAAAGAGGAAATCAAAACATACCTAGAGACAAATGACAATGAAAACACAATCATCCAAAACCTACGGGATGTAGCAAAAGCAGTTCTAAGAGGGAAGTTTATAGGTATACAAGCCTACCTCAAGAAACAAGAAAAATCTCAAATAAACAATCTAACCTTACACCTAAAGGAACTAGAGAACGAAGAACAAACAAAACCCAAAGTTATCAGAAGGAAAGAAATCATAAAGATCAGAGAAGAATAAATGAAATAGAAACAAAAAAACAAGAGCAAAGATCAATAAAACAAAAAGTTGGTTCTTTGAGAAGATAAACAAAATTGATAAATCATTAGCCAGATTCATTAAGAAAAAGAGGGAGAGGACTCAAATAAATAAAATTAGAAATGAAAAAGGAGAAGTTACAACAGACACCTCAGAAATACACAGCATCCTAAGAGACTACTACAAGAAACTCTATGCCAATAAATTGGACAACCTGGAAGAAATGGACAAATTCTTAGGAAGGTATAAGCTTCCAAGACTGAACCAGGAAGAAATAGAAAATATGAACAGACCAATCACAAGTGATGAAATTGGAACTGGGATTAAAAATCTTCCAACAAACAAAAGCCCAAGACGAGCTGGCTTCACAGGTGGATTCTATCAAACATTTAGAGAAGAGCTAACACCCACCCTTCTCAAACTCCTGCAAAAAATTGCAGAGGAAGGACCACTCCCAAACCCATTCTATGAGGTCACCATCACCCTGAAACCAAAACCAGACAAAGATACTACAAAAAAAGAAAATTACAGACCAACATCACTCATGAATATAGATGCAAACATCCTCAACAAAATACTAGCAAACAGAATCCAACAAAACATTAAAAGATTCATACACCATGATCAAGTGGGATTTATCCCAGGGATGGAAGGATTCTTCAATATATGCTAATCAATCAATGTGATAAACCATATTAACAAATTGAAGAATAAAAACCATATGATCATCTCAGTAAATGCAGGAAAAGCTTTTGACAAAATTCAACACCCATTTATGATAAAAACTCTCCAGAAAGTGGTCATAGAGGGAACCTACCTCAACATAATAAAGGTCATATATGACAAACCCACAGCAAACATCATTCTCAATGGTGAAAAACTGAAAGCATTTCCTGTAAGATCAGGAACAAGACAAGGATGTCCATTCTCTCTACTATTATTCAACCTAGTATTGGAAGTCCTAGCCACGGCAATCAGAGAAGAAAAAGAAATAAAAGGAATACAAACTGGAAAAGAAGAAGTAAAACTGTTGCTCTTTGCAGATGTCATGATACTATACATAGAGAATCCTAAAGATGCCACCAGAAAACTACTAGAGCTTATCAATGAATTTGGTAAAGATGCAGGATACAAAATTAATGCACAGAAATCTCTTGCATTCCTATACACTAATGATGAAAAATCTGAAAGAGAAATTAAGGAAACACTACCATTTACCACTGCAACAAAAAGAATAAAATACCTAGGAATAAACCTACCTAGGGAGACAAAAGACCTGTATGCAGAAAACTATAAGACACTGATGAAAGAAATTAAAGATGATACCAACAGATGGAGAGATATACTATGATCTTGGATTGGAATAATCAGTATTGTGAAAATGACTATACTACTCAAAGCAATCTACAGATTCAATGCAATCCTATCAAATTACCAAAGGCATTTTTTACAGAAGTAGAACAAAAAATTTTAAAATTTGTATGGAGACACAAAAGACCCTGAATAGCCAAAGCAGTCTTGAAGGAAAAAAACGGAGCTGGAGGAATCAGACTCCCTGGCTTAAGACTATATTACAAAGCTACAGTAATCAAGACAATATGGTACTGGCACAAAAACAGAAATATAGTTCAATGGAACAAGATAGAAGGCCCAGAGATAACCCACGCACCTATGGTCAACTAATCTATGACAAAGGATGCAAGGATATACAATGGAGAAAAGACAGTCTCTTCAATAAGTGGTGCTGGGAAAACTGGATAGCTACATGTAAAAGAATGAAATTGGAACACTCCCTAACACCAAACACAAAAATAAACTCAAAATGGATTAGAGACCTAAATGTAAGACTGGACACTATAAAACTCTTAGAGGAAAACATAGGAAGAACATTCTTTGACATAAATCACAGCAAGATCTTTTTTGATCCACCTCCTAGAGTAATGGAAATAAAAACAAAAATAAACAAATGGGGCCTAATGAAACTCAAAAGCTTTTGCAAAGCAAAGGAAACCATAAACAAGACGAAAAGACAACCCTCAGAATGGGAGAAAATATTTGCAAACAAATCAACGGACAAAAGATTAATCTCCAAAATATATAAACAGCTCATGCAGCTCAATATTAAGAAAACAAACAACCCAATCCAAAAATGGGCAGAAGACGTAAATAGACATTTCTCCAAAGAAGACATACAGATGGCCAAGAAGCACATGAAAAGCTGCTCAATGTCACTAATCATTAGAGAAATGCAAATCAAAACTACAATGAGGTATCACCTCACACCAGTCCAAATGGGCATCATCAGAAAATCTACAAACAACAAATGCTGGAGAGGGTGTGGAGAAAAGGGAACCCTCTTGCACTGTTGGTGGGAATGTAAATTGATACAGCCACTATGGAGAACAGTATGGAGGTTCCTTAAGAAAACGAAAAATAGAATTAGCATATGACCCAGCAATCCCACTACTGGGCATATACCCAGAGAAAACCATAATTCAAAAAGACACATGCACCCCAATGTTCATTGCAGCACTATTTACAATAGCCAGGTCATGGAAGCAACCTAAATGCCCATTGACAGACAAATGGATAAAGGAGATGTGGTACATATATATAATGGAATATTACTCAGCCCTAAAAAGGAACGAAATTAGGTCATTTGTAGATACGTGGATGGATCCAAAGAGTGTCATGCAGAGTGAAGTAAGTGAGAAAGAGAAAAACAAATATCATATATTAACGCATATATGTGGAACCTAGAAAAACGGTACAGATGAACCGGTTTGCAGGGCAGAAATAGAGGCACAGATGTAGAGAACAAATGTATGGATACCAAGGGGGGAAATTGTTGGGGGGGCTGGTGGTGGTGGTGGGATGAATTGGGAGATTGGGATTGAATATATCCACTGATGTAGATAAAATGGATGACTAACAAGAACCTGATGTATAAAAAAATAAATAAAAGAAAAAAATTAAATTATGTAAACTTACAATTAAATATTATACTAAAAGCAAAATTAGTATTCAAAAAACATCAATTCCTAGTTATTTTAGTACATTTTACCGTGATCAATACTCTCGTTTATGTCTATTGCATTTGTACGGTGGAAATAGTATGTAATGGTGTTACTTTGTATCTCTTTCCGATTCTGTATTCACATTAGTAGCTTGAAATCAGTCATGGTGGGAGTATTTATGCCATGGAGATGGGCAAATACTACTAATAAAACATCTTTCTCTCTCTCTCTCTTTTTCCTGGAGTGCTGGATACCACTGCATGTAGGCCTCTATGTGGGAGGTTATTCTTCACTAGAAATACGGATGTTAAAAGACCTCATTGACCTAATTCTTTAGGCTAATAAACTGAGACAATTAATTTCAAGACACATCGTTTTTTTAAAACTTATTTTCTTGAAGTATTGTTGTTAGTTTCTGCTGTATGGCAAAGTTATTCATATATATATATATATATATATATATCTTCTTTTTCACAGTCTTTTCCATTGTGGTGTATTATAGGATATTGAATATAGTTCCTGTGCTTCACAGTAGGACCTTGTTGTTTATCCATTCTATATATAATAGTTTGCGTCTGCTAATCCCAAACTCCCAATCCATCCTTCCCCCACCCTCCACTCCCTTGGCAACCACAATTCTGTTCTCTATGTCTGTGAGTCTGTTTCTGTTTCGTGGATGAGTTCATTTATGTCATATTTTACATTCCACATATAAGTGATATCACAAAATATTTGTCAAGACACACCTTTTATTTTTAATTGTTTGTGAAGCAATGAGAAAATTCCGGAGGAATTAAAGTCATAATAATGTGGTATTCATATACAGTCTTGCCTTCTCCATCTTTGTGGACAGTACAGCTGCCTGACATAGAGAATAAGGATGTAGACACCGGAGCTAGGCTGCCTTGGCTTTATATCCTACTTCTGTTACTCTGTACTTACTTGACCTTAGCAGATAACCTCTCCATAGTTTCTTCATCTGCAAAATGGGGACAGTGAAAAGAACTTACTTCATATGGTTTAATGAAAATTAAATTAATAGGGTCTACCAAAAGTCTGGCTCAAAGTAAGCCTGAGATAAATGTTATAGAAAGAGATACATTGTAAGAGGGGTTTGTCCACTATCCTGATCAGTAGCAAATGTCCAATTACTTAGTAAACAATCATAAGAACAGCAGTTCTTTTTAAATTTTTTTTTCACAACAAATGACCAAGAAGCCTGGGTTGATTTTGTGGAAGCATTTCAAGGGAATAGCCTGTTAACTGTAAAATATCCTTCAGAATGATAGCATACTTATACTTCTAGCTCAAATCTCCACTGCCCAAATCTTCATTGCCATGTGCTAATTTTTTTATTCCTTTTGTTTTTACTGCTACTAAATACAATCACCCATGAATTCAACTCAGTAGGTGATTTCCACCATATACTCTGAGCAGTCTCTCTCTTTCTTATCACAGACCAACATTCTGGAAAACCAAAAATGTCTCCCTGCCCAAGCAACAAAATCTTCTAGGTAGAAAGACTCAGTTATGTATTAGATCTAAAGGGCTACTTTTCCATTGTTCCATATGGACAGAACACTTCCCACACATTTGACCAAAATAAAATGACAAGAGGTAGTTTAGTGCACAGCACAGTTAAAGCTACAACAGGTGGAAGCAGACCGCACGGACGCTACTGGTCCTCCTGACATGTGTGCTCTGGAACAGATTCTATTGACAACTCTGTGCCTCAGTTTCTGCCTCTGAAAATGCAGATAGGCACCCTGGCTTTACTGGTTGCAGGGATTAGATGAGTTACTTGCAAGGTGTTTAGAGCAGTGCCTGGTACACAGCAAGTGATCAATAAATGAAAACTCTAACAATGACTATTTTTGCTATTCGTGTATTTCATAATACCCATCACTCAATGTTATTTCAGTCAGATAGTCCTGATTTTCTATGTCAGCAATTTATTATAAACTTTTATGAATTTTCAATTCTTTGATAGTCAGAGACTAGAAATGTTAATAGACACCTAACTCGATAGATTTAAAACTACTGTTTTTTGTTTTTGTTTTTTACAATGCTACCCTCTCTCAAAAGAGCTTTTTCATGATGATTTTACTTTGCTTTTCCAGATGTAATTACTCCAAATGGATTGAATGTTAAGAAATTTTCAGCAGTACATGAGTTTCAAAATCTCCATGCCACGTACAAGGCCAGGATCCAAGATTTTGTTCGAGGTCATTTCTATGGGTATGCTTTTTTTTCTTCACTGAAATAAAATTAGCGTGTGATGTTAGGGATCTGGGGTATAGAGAAAACAGGGTTACTAAAGTAAATGTTTATCTTTCCTAGTCCCCTTTGTACTTTACCAGAACTCATGTGTACATTTTGTTGCTGTTGCTTTATTTCATTGGAATCTGTTTTGTTTTGTTTTAGTCATCTGGACTTTGATCTCGAAAAAACGTTGTTCCTCTTCATTGCTGGGAGGTATGAGTTTTCAAACAAAGGAGCTGACATCTTCCTAGAATCCTTATCCAGGCTAAATTTCCTGCTGAGGGTAAGAATGATCTAGAACGCCATACAGTATATTTTTATAGGAGAACTTTATTCTGTGGGAAGTAAAGAACTTTCTGGCTTCTTAAATAGATTTCAAAAGAATATATGATTTTGAAGACTTAAAATGACAGCCTTACTCTAAAAGTGACTTTGGTCTTTCAATTAACATATTAGGATTGCCACACTGTTCGCTTGTGTATTAGTCTACGATATCAGGTATATTTTAAAGAGAGCCACAAACTTATCACATATGTGCTATTTTGTTTTCAAGAATCATAGGAGCAAAATCTTATTGGAAATGCTTCTAAAAGAGTATTTTTATGTTAATTTTAACTTTTTCCATTTTTATTGAAATATAGTTGATTACCATGTTTCAGTTATACAGCAAAGTGATTCAGTTATACACATATATAAATATATATATTCTTTTTTTTACATTCTCTTCCATTATAGGTTATATATGTGCTGGTTTTTTTTGTTTGTTTGTTTGTTTGTTTGTTTTTGCGGTACGCCGGCCTCTCACTGTTGTGGCCTCTCCCGTTGCGGAGCACAGGCTCCGGACGCGCAGGCTCAGCGGCCGTGGCTCACGGGCCCAGCCGCTCTGCGGCATGTGGGATCTTCCCGGACCGGGGCACGAACCCGTGTCCCCTGCATCGGCAGGCGGACTCTCAACCACTGCGCCACTAGGGAAGCCCCTATATGTGCTATTTTTAAGACGACCATATAGCATCCCTTTTCCCACCTGTCCCCAAAGAATTTGTAAACAATTGAAAGATAAATATAGAGAAATCAAGTAAACAGAGAACAAAGAGAACAAAACCTCACCTTTTTTAAAACTAATAAAAACTATAATGGAAGATATGGCTTGGGTGTATGGCATCAATAGGCTTCCTAATATTGGACCTTGGTATTAAACTTCTTGGTATTAGACATCCAATCACAGGCAGCTCTGGCCATTGCCATCCTCCCCACCCAGAGCATGTCTTCAGAAGAACATGTGCAACACGGCTGACAGCCAAGCAGTTTTCCTCTGTAGAACGGGGAAGACACTTACAAAATCTATTCCTATCCCAACTCACTTGCCATGCCTCTTCCTTGAGATTGAAAGTCTTGAACTGTGAAACTAGGAGAGGTCCTACCACAAAGAAACATGAAGGAGGGAAAGGAGAGTCCCATCCCAACAAGGTGGAATCACTTTTGCTCAGGAGGATGGGGCTTTATAGGTTCCAAACTAATCCAGCAATAAAATCTGTGCAAATAGAAGTCCTATGTCATAGCTACTGATGAAAGCTATTGGCTTATATTCAAATCCCATCACATAAAAATATAGAATAAGTAACAGGAAAATAGGGGAAGACTAGTGTAGAATTCCAATCTTATTGAGATACTGAGACAACCTAAACTTTCCTGAGCTCCGTACTGCTCTCCAGTTCAGTTTTTATTTCTTGGACATAGATTTAGCCTTGCCTTAGAGCAGACATTGTACCAAGTATGCTAAAAGATTTACTAAAACCACATTAATAAAAACCCAAGCCTGTAAAATAGGATTGAAGGTCAGAAAGATTATTCAAGAATAAACTGCAATAATCTTATTTCACAGTGTTTCCTGATACGTATCTATTCAACAAGCTTTACAGATGGACTCACAGCTATATCAAATATGTATTGTGCTTAGAGACATTATTAATCAATTTATCCATACCTTTATTAATTATTCACTTTATTCTTAGATGTCAAGAAAAAGCCAGTTTCTCTTTTTCTAGACATCAAAGACAATTACAGTCTTTGGAGAAATTAAAAGAAGGCATTCTCTTTCCATATAGTACATTTATTCTTTAATGGCACATTGGTTACTTGTGGGATGTTTCCTATTCTATGGCTCCTGTAAATGTTCAAATAGGATATCAGGTCCTAGAGGACAGAGACCACAGATTAGATGGTGAAGTGGCCCACATTCAGGAGTGAGTCATTTCAGAATACAAAAGCATTCATCTGTTCACAGTTTTAAGTCTATGCTTTCATTCCCACAGCTGTTTGGCATGTCATTTCCTTCTGAGAAATTCCAGGTCAATGGTATTTATTGGAATAGGAAAAGTAAGCAGATTGTAGAGTCAAAAAAACACCGGTTGACCCCCAGTTTTACCAATAACCTCTGATAGGAGCTCAGACAAAATTTTGAAACTCTTGTGCCTCTCTTTTGAAATTAATGAGGAGAGTGATAGCTATTGTGCAGGTATTACCAGACTTGGGTTAAGTTATGCATTTAAAGCACCCAACACAGTGCCCGCCACACCAAAAGTTCTGGGCATATGCTCGTTCCCTTACTTTAGGGCTAAAAAAAACAAAATGCAGCATCATGAGAACGAAGACATTTAACAGAAAAATGTAAATAATCTATTTGTGCAAATCCATGTAAATTAGCTATAAGAAATAGAATAAACCCAAACGAAATCCTCATTAACTTTCCAACCTGAAATTTTAAAGAATATTAGCTCACATTTATGTTATTTTTTTAACCACAGAAAAGCACAGTGATATCAATAGCAATTCCTCTATATTTTAGATGATCGATGTCATGAAACTATTCTGTGTGGATTTTTAAATTGCTAATTGACAAATCTTGATTGAATGCCATATTTAAATTAAAATTTGTGAAAAAGCCTCAAGACAGTGGGTGTAATTTTTTTGTCAATCATAAATAACTATTCTTTTTATCTCAAGATATTCAAAGCACTCTTTTTCACAGTTTAAGGTCCATCTGTCACATGGTTTATTTTATCTTTGATAGTTGATCTGTTGTGTTTTCTAATCCTTCATTAGATGCATAAAAGTGACGTCACCGTGGTGGTGTTTTTCATTATGCCTGCCAAGACAAATAATTTCAACGTGGAAACCCTGAAAGGCCAGGCAGTGCGAAAACAGCTATGGTAACCTCACATCTTGTACCTGTTCTCAAGCAATAGACCTAAAGGGATTTTTTTAAGTGCATGATTTCTGATCTATTTCCTTAACCTGTTATTTTTCATTAAGATTATTATAGCACACATACTACTTGGTTCTCTTCTCATTGGGCTACTAAATGTTAGATTATGTCATGCCTATAAAACTGTGTTAATATAGAAACATTGGAATGAGCTACCATGGAAGGATAAAGCCTCTATAGCTATTTTTAAAGATGGGTTGAATTTAAAACAAAATTTTATTATGGAAATGCTAAAACATATGTCAAAGTAATGAGATTAGTATAATGCTCCCCTACCTGCCCACAGCCCAGATTCAACAATTATCAGCGTATTCCTGATATTACATCGATACCTCCATCCACTCCCCTTCCCTTCCCCCCACCCTCTCCTGATTATCATTAAGCAAAAAAATGTTACATTCTCTGCACTGGTCAGGGCGTTCAGCTGCCTCAGCTCTGGAGGTTTTAACTCAGGCTAAACTGGCCAATAGGAAAAGAACAGAAGAGGTGATACAAAAGGGACCTGTAATTTCAAAGTCTGCACTGACAGAACAACAGCACTGTCACGGCAAAGAAAGACTTAAGATGGTGACATTGTTTAAGTTGTGAATCTTTCTGCTCATACAGGGACACTGCACATTCTGTGAAGGAAAAGTTTGGAAAGAAACTGTATGATGCATTATTAAGGTAGGTGCTTGGAACACTGAACACTTCAAACGTTTAGGGCTTCACTATTCACACTTAACCATTTAGACATTGTATTTATTTTGTTCCAACTATAAAGGAATTAATAGCCTTTGAAGATGTTTTACATCATGTGAGCAGATTTTGTTTCATCCTTCGTCTGACAAATATTTGTAAACAGTTTGCACAAATGAGAACATATTTATATATACAGATAGGTTCTAGTTCAATGGAAATCTGATTAAGGGTTAGTATGTCAGTCTGAAGCTGAGGGAGATTTCATGAGGGTTTTTAAAATTATTTATTTATTTATGTTTGGCTGCATTGGGTCTTCATTGCTGAGTCAGGGCTTTCTCTAGTTGCAGCGAGTGGGGACTACTCTTCTTTGTGGTGCACGGGTTTCTCATTGCGGTGGCTTCTCTTGTTGCGGAGCACGGGCTCTAAGTGTGTGGGCTCAGTAGTTGTGGCTCGTGGGCTCTAGAGCACAGGCTCAGTAGTTGTGGCACACGAACTTAGTTGCTCCGTGGTATGTGGGATCTTCCCGGACCAGGGCTAGAACCTGTGTCCCCTGAATTTGCAGGTGGATTCTTAAACACAGAGCCACCAGGGAAGTCCTTCATGAGATTTTAAGTCAAAATATATACTGACTTCATGTATAGTAAATATATATTTACTTATATATTAGATTGACATATACTTATTAATTAACATATTAATTAATGTTAACTAACACATTTACTTAATAAGTAATATATAGTATTTAAATAAATAATAAATAAAATATATAAAATGTATAAGTAAAATAAAATCTAAATAAAATGAAAATGTATTATAAAATAATAATATGTACAAAATATATGGATTTTGTTACAATATGAAGAGAAAGCTGTGTTGTCTCCTGATGCATGGTGGCAGGTGTGCATCATTTCTTGTTACCGGTAAAAATATCAACTTATAGGTGGACAAGTTATGGCCACTGTAGAACACAGTACTTAAGGGTGGGCAAAATACAATGAGAATGTCCTCCTGATCATCAACATGAATGCTTTAAAAATTAATTTCAATTTTCTTTTATGCTAGCAAAGGTGTTCTTTTATCAAACTTCCTCAAACTTTAGGAATTTATGAGCTTCATCAGGAACATTTGTTTACTTAACATTTCTTTTTAAATTGCTTGAAACGGTGTCTAGCACATAGGAAGCACTCAATTAGTGCCAGCTGTTTTCATTTTTATTATTAAAACTGTTTTCCCCACAGAGGAGAAATTCCTGACATGAACAATATTTTGGATCGAGACGATCTGACAATTATGAAAAGAGCCATCTTTTCAACTCAGGTAATAAAGGAAAACGTGCCCATCACTTCCCATAGTTGTTAAAGTCCATTTAGATCAATATCTTAATGCATTGGAGTGGGCTGATTTGAGAAATTTTTAAACCTGAGAGCTAGAAAAGTCATTCTTAGGTATTTACCTAAATGACACCTTTGTAAGTCTCTTTCTTCAGTGTATTTTCAGTGCTCCTTCAAAAAAATATCATGGAACTTGTCTTTGTATCTATTTAAAAAATTCATTTGGAACCAATATGTCCAATTGAAAAACGATGTACATTGCAATGACACCAAAAATACCTCCTAAAGTTTTCAAAAAGCATAGAATTCAGAGTCACTATAGAGAAAAGGTGAATGTTTCTCAGTCGAGTGGAATTACTATTAAAAAGGAGAGATAAATGTGTTAGGCTTGCACGGGCATCTTGTCAATAACAGCGAGGCATCAGAGGACAGCTCCCTAGTGGGAACCAGCAGAGTAGCTCATCTGGAGTCAAGCTTCCAGGACACTTACTCCAATGAAGTCCCAGGAGCGCTCAAGAATTCTAGGCTTTTCATAGAGTGGCTGCAGGTGAAACACACAAGTACCATGTGTTCACAGTATGGGAAGGAAGTTCTTTACCCTGTTATCCTCCCCTTAGTGGCATCTCAGACCAGAAGGCATAAAGGTTGGATATCATGTCGCCAATGACTTATTGTTGAAATTAGTCACACTTGTTAATTCTTTTCACAAACTGACATTTTCTTCTCTCTGTTCCCTCAGCGGCAATCTTTGCCCCCGGTGACGACTCACAACATGATTGACGACTCCACCGATCCCATCCTCAGCACCATTAGAAGGATCGGGCTTTTCAACAGCCGTACAGACAGAGTCAAGGTACAGCTAATTGTTTACGTGGAGCACTTCAAAATCATACAGAATAGATTTTTGAGAATTTATTAGAAGCATTCCTTTTTGGTTGTAACGTCTATCAGAAATATTGTAAATATTATTTTGTTTCCTGTCTTGAGCAATTAATGAATGACTATTTTGGTATCATTCTTAAAAAATGAAGACTATTTATGGCTTTGAGTTGTAATTTAACTTTCATTTTCATTGTACAATACTGTCAGTAAGCATCAGGAAATGGCCTCATTTTTAATGAAACACATATAGTCTAAGAATTGCTTTAATTAATGAATCTCTGAGATTAACATGAACTGTCTTTGTTTCTTCTTGATAAAGTTCAACTTAAAAGCAGAGTTATGAGGAGCTTCCAGTTTCAGAGAATGTGGCTAATGATGGCTTTATGTAATTTTCTACTGACCGATTCATTCTTTTGACTCTTGGGTTTCTATGATGACGAGGGACAGGGTTAGGTACATGAATAAGACTTGGTTTCTGCCACCATGGAGTTTAATCTCTGTGATGTTTACTGAGGGCGTGTCATGTTCTAGGCATGGTGCTAGACATGGGAGACATGGGTGAACATGGCAATAGATAATTGCTTATCCTTACTCACTTCCATTCACCAGCATTCAAGATCAAGTTGTCACAAGTTTTACCAATCTTTTCAAAGGGAAAGGTCTCACTGTCCCTTCTTTCTTTCACCTTTAGCAGATCATATGAGTCCCTTCATACTGGCCTCGAATATAGATTTTGACCATTCTTACTTCTTTTCCTTCAGATTCTAAGGGTTTTTCTGGGACCTTATTTCCTCCCACATTCTGAGAAAATGTGCCCTGTTTACCCTTCTTCATACTGTAGGCTTACTAGCTCCTTCCCTTGCTGTCTACAAATATTTCTTAAATTTTTCCACATGAAAAAACAAACTTTGCCTTAACCCTGTCTCCTTTTGATGTTTCTAAATGTTTTTCTACTCTTCTCTGCAAAGTTTCTTGGGAAAATATAGTCTATTCTTAAATGTATTTCTCATCCTGCACTCACTTGTTAATGTAGGTATAAGTGGATATAATGGAGACAAATTAAGAACCTGCTGCAACAGTACAGGTGAGGGATGCTGAGGGCCTCTTCCAAAGGCCTTATCAGAAGTGCTGGAGAGAATGGAATGATGGGAGAAATGGTTGCCTGCAGAACGGACCATACTTCAGTGACCAGTGGACACTGAGAGTGAGAAAGAGGGAGAAGGCAAGGCTTCAGTATGTAACCCATACTTTCTAAAAACTAAGGAAAGCCTTCAAAAGAAGTTGGTTTGAGGGTCATGTCACGAATGGAGTTCAGTTTTTGATAGATGGAGTTATGTGTGAGATATTCAAGTTGAGATGCTTAATATGTACTTAGAAATCATAGGTCTGGGGTTTATAAGGACACTGTGAGGGGAGCTATTGGCGTGTGGGCAGTAGTGGAGACCAAGGAATGATGACCGTGCCATGCTAGAAGATCAGGTGGAATGAATGAAGAAAAGTGTTGACCCAAGGGAACCTCAAGAGTTAAGAGGGGGGACTTCCCTGGTAGCGCAGTGGTTAAGAATCCACCTGCCAATGCAGGGGACACGAGTTCGATGCCACGTGCTGTGGGGCAACCAAGCCCGTGTGCCACAACCACTGAGCCTGCTCTCTAGAGCCCGCGAGCCACAACTACTGAGCCCGCGAGCCACAACTACTGAAGCCCGTGCGCCTAGGGCCCGTGTTCCGCAACAAGAGAAGCCACCACAATAAGAAGCCCACGCACCACAACGAAGATAGCCCCCGCTCGCTGCAACTAGAGAAAGTCCGTGTGCAGGAACGAAGACCCAAAACAGCCAAAAATAAATAAAATTAAAAATTAAAGAAAAAAGAGTTAAGAGGGGATTAAAAAAATGAAAGTTCAGGAAAAGAAAGGGAAATAAATACAGATTGATGTTTAAAAAAGTGTGATAACAGTGAGGCAATTTCCTAGGAATGGACGAGTAACTTATTTCCTAAACATATTAAACACTTTCATACTTCTGTGTACTTGCTGATATTACTTTCTCCTTCTGAAACAACCTTGTCTCTGTTATTTTAACAATTCTTTTGGGATCCAACCTAAAAGTCATCTCTTCCTTACACTTTTCCTCAATATACATTTGTCTACTCCAGACAGAACAATTGTTGCCTTACCTGTATTCTCAAGACACTTTCTATCTTCTGCAATTATAGGAATTACCACATTGAATTCTATATATTTTAATTTATGTGTCCCTTTCACCAGACACTGTGGGTTCTTCGAGGCAGTGATCATGTCTCACCTATTTTCTAAGATTTTTTCCTCTGAGAAGCAGACACGGAGACAGGAGTAGATATGAAAACACTTATTGGCAGAAATGCTTGTGAAGGGTAAAGAGGTTGAAAGCAAGAACAGGCAGGGAGGTGCAGCCAGACACAAGGAAGAGAGAGCAAAAAGGAAGGATGAGATGGGAAGAGCCTTAGATTGCAGCCCAGTTTTTAAAAAGTCTCAGCCTTATTATCTTTTTTTTTTTGGCAGAAAGAAAAGTCAACTGTAATTAACAAAACACTAGAATTCATAAAAATTAGCAACTACACAAAAACTGTACGCACATAACCACACTATATATAGTGACTCATAAAGGGGAAAAGCAATGGTCCAAAACCACCTAATATGGCTTGTCAGTTAATGGAAGGAAACACACACACACACACACACACACACACACACACACACACCACACGTGCATGCTTATGCACCCACAAAAACAGTTTTCAACAGTACACTCAAACTAGAGCTAACACAATTTCAGAATTATTATACAGTGCTTCCTTTCTTTTTTTTTTAAGATTTTTTTTTGCTGTGGGTCATTTTTAGAGTCTTTATTGAATTTGTTACAATATTGCTTCTGCTTTTTATGTTTTGGTTTTTTGGCCGTGAGGCATGTGGGATCGTAACTCCCCAACCAGGGATTGAACCCGCACCGCCTGCATTGGAAAGCGAAGTCTTAACCACTGGACCACCAGGGAAGTCCCTACAAGTGCTTCCTTTCTTAATACTAAAGATTCTTATTTGGGTGTGTGTGTGTTTTGGTTTACTGTTGACTTATTTTAAGTATCTTAGTGTTCTTACATACATTTTCCTTTATTGAACAACCTTTTCTTTGTGTTTCATCTTCATGTGTCCTTTCTACCTACCAGAAGTTTCAGGTTGGCAGGCAGATGGGTGCCTTACTCTGTGAACAATTCAATGCAACGGTTTTAATAGGGATTTCCATTAATAGGGATAGGGATTCCCCAAGTAAAAGTTGCCCATTAAAGGAATCACCCAGTGGGCAGAAATGGGCTGGCGCCAGTACCCATCCCGGCTGGTCTTACAGGCTAGGAGTAGCCACTGTGATGGAGGCACAGGTGAGGCACTTAGGGCCATCAGTCAAGATCCCCAGGCCAGGATCTCTTGAAGGAAATCCCAAGTGGCAAGTTCAGGGCTGCCACGCACATCTATAAAGGTATGTGAAGTCCTTTACGACTGTACTCACACTGCCTGGTTTTAAGTCTCTGCCACTTATTCAATGTGTAAGTTTACTTAATCTACCTGTACCGCAGCCTTCTCTGTAAAGTGGTGATCATATAGCCCCACTCATAGAATTGTTGGGAGGATTAAATAAACCATAGGTACCATGTTTAACACAGTCCTTGGCACAGAGTAAATGCATAATAAATGTTAGCTTTTATTAGTACTTGTCCAGTCCCTGGTACATCATACTCCATTTATTTTTAGAAGTGTGAATGGAGTTTGATTAGAGTAGAAGACAGAGGATTGATTTTTACCTGCAGGGTTTGATAAAATGTTTTATTAAAGAGATGATATGTCAGCTACATCTTGATAGATGAGCACAAGTTCATCAGCAAATAACAGAGGGGTGGGCTCATCAGGCCAAAGAAGTAGATGAAAAGGCACAGAAATATAAAAAAGTCCATGACTTACGTAGAGTGAATGGAGAAAAAAGTTGGTCTCATACAAATTGTGTTTATGCAGTTAAACTCATGAACATTTTCAGATATTCACTGATTAATATCATAAAGCAAACACACACAAAAGAAATAAAAGAATAGCCCCTTTCTAACAATATACACTCAAAAGCACTGAGATAGACTTTGGTCGATTCAGAATTAGGTATTTCATTTTATTAATAGCATCCTTTAAAAGCTTGACAGTAATTCAGGGCCTGTGTTAATATAAGTACTTATTTGATCATCTGCATATTTATAGATGGCTACAGAGTGGTTCTTAACTCTCCGACTGGATTGACAAGTGTTTTATGTGAATGTGACCATTTGATTCAGGTTTAAACTTGAATTTATCATCCATCCTGCCTCAGTTGCAAGGTATAGTGAGAAAAGTCTAGATGGCAGATTTCAGGTCTGGACCCTGTGCTGCCATGCTGTGAAAGTAAACTAACTTCTTGGGACCTTACTTCCCTCCCAGGATAAATACAGTCCAACAAGTTTTGTTTATTTGTTTTATCCCCACTGATCCAGGTACTGCTGTGAACCAGGTGCTCTGCTGGGGGGCTTTGCATACAGGATCTCATTTAATCCTCCCTGGGCTGACCTCTGGCAACCTTTCCTCTGCCCTGAGCTTCTGCCATTGGCTGTTCTAGGACCCAGGGCAGCTGTTTTCTTATTTTACTCGTGCTGTCGTTCTCTTTGGCTGGGAACAAAACGAATGAGCCATGATGTTTTCATGTTCCAAAATGGGCTTTGGAGAGTACAAATTTTCCTAAGTTTGGAAATGCCAAAGTAGGCACAATGCCTTTTAAATCCCCCTTTGCTGATATATTTACCAACAGAGTACAATGGGCTTCTGACTTGTTGGTTGCCCAGACTCCGTCAACTGTCTATGTCTTTGGTCTCTTTTCCTAGTGCAATATTTTATATGTAATAGGAATTAAAATTATGTTTTGTGGAGGAAAATGTTTTATCCATTTTTGCTTTGCCAATTTGTGATTCTTGTGATTGAATAAACCATCATTTGTAGGTACTGGTTTTGGACATTTTTACCATTTTATTCCTTCTTGAGTTTAACATGTCTGCTATTTATGGATCTGCTGAGATATAACCAATGCTTCTAAAGTCTTAGCTTCCTTATTTCTAAGATTAGGACAGTGAGAATGTCTACAGTCCCCATCACACAATGTTGCTAAGATTAAATCAGGTAATATGCATGAAAGTGACTTATATAAAGTATTAGACAACTGTTGTTGTCTAATACTTTTGTTTTTGTTGTTAAAAAAAAAGTTTCTTTTTCCTCTTCCTTTTCCTCTCCCTGTTTCTCTTTCTCCTTCCCAAACAGTTCAGTTCTAAAGCCATTAGGTGGGTCAGCACAAGGTAGGCATCTACACTGGAAGGGTGGGCATGCTGGGGTAGTCCATAGAAAGGAGTCAGAGCCCAGGCAAGGTGGGGAAGGTCCACGCAGTGGGGAGAGACACTCACAGCAGGTGTCAGAGCCAGAGTGGAGTGAGAGAGAGGCTGTGGAGAGACTAGTTAAGGAGGGGGATTGTCTGAGTCTGTTCCGGCTGCTGTAACAAAATACCACAGACTGGTTGTCTTCTAAACAACAGACATTTATTTCTCACAGTTCTAGGGGCTGGGAAGTCCAAGATCAAGTTGCCAGCCTGGTCATGCTCTGGTGAGGGCCCTCTTCCTGGTTCATAGATGGCAGCTTCTCACTATGTCCTCACATGGTTGAAGGGGCCAGAGAATTTCCTGGAGCCTCTTTCATAAGAGCACTAATCCCATTCATGAGGGCTCCATCCTCATGACCTAAGTACCTCTTGAAGGCCCCACCTCCAAATACCATCCGTCTTTGGGGGTTTATGATTTCAGTATATGAACTTTGGAGGGAACACAACATTCAGATCATATCAGGGATTGACCCAATAAGTATGAAAGATAATGAAACTAAGTATAGACGTGTGTGTGTGTGTGTGTGTGTGTGTGTGTGTTGTATATTGTGTCTCTCTGACTGCTGAGAGGACCTGTAACACCCCAATAACAATGAGCACATCTAACACCCAGGTCTTTATATCATTCTACACTAAAAGGAACCAGGACTCACTGAAGAAATTGTTACTTCTAGGGCTGTGGCAGGAAAAGTAAAAGATGAGTCTAGAACTTCTTCTTGTGTCAAAAAAGCAAAGAAATGCTCAAAGAATGATGGAGATCTGTCAAAAGTTTACAGAAACCAGTCTGAAGGGGCTCCCACTGGCCAAATTAGGCACAATTTAAGTATCAAAATAAATAAAGATAGCAATGAATTAGAATCCATTGAATAACACAAGGAACCATGAATCCAATACAAGTTTATTGAGGAATGGGGTATTTATATAGTTTCAAAATAACTCCCCCCCATATACTTACTAATAACAAAGGAGAAACAGAAGAAGATTTTACAGTGGAGAAGCCAAAAAGACATGACTTTAATCAAGAGATCAAAGTAAACATCAGAAGTAATGAATAAACTGTAAATCCCTTGCCACCTGATGCAATGCAGTGAGAAGAACAGAGTATCACCTCTGTGCTGTATCTACCAAACATGCATAACTTACTCTAACCATGAGGAAGCATAGGACAAGCCCAAACTGAAGATCAAATTTCAAAATAACTAGACTGTAGTCTTCAAAAGTGTTAAGGTCATGAAAGCCCAAGAAAGTCCTCAAACTCTTCCAAACTAAAGGAGACTAGAGAGAAGTGACAACTAAATGTGACATGTGACTGTGAACTGGGTTGTTTGGTTTAAAGGACAGTATTTGAACCACTGGAGAAAGTTGAATGGGATTTAAGGATTAGATGGTAGTGATGTATCAGTGTTAATTTTCTGATTTTGATGCTTATAGTGTGGTTATGTAAGAGACTGTTCTTTTTTTAATTGAAGTATAGTTAATTTACAATGTTGTGTTAGTTTCATCTGTATAGCAAAGTGATTCAGTTTTATATATATATATATATATATATATATATATATATATATATTCTTTTTGGATTCTTTTCCATTATAGGTTATTACAAGATATTGAGTCTAGTTCCCTGTGCTATACAGTAGGTCCTTTTTGTTTACCTATTTTCTATATAGTAGTGTGTATATGTTAATCCAAAACTCCTAATTTATCTTTCTTCCCCCCACCACTATCTCCTTTAGTAACCATAAATTTGCTTTCTATGTCTATGAGTCTATTTCTATTTTGTATATAAGGTGATTTGTATCATTTTTTTAGATTCCACACATAAGTGATATCATGTTTGCCTTTATCTGACTTACTTCACTTAATACAATAATCTCTAGGTCCACTCATGTTGCTGCAAATGGCATTATTTCGTTCTTTTTTATGGCTGAGTAATATTCCATTATATGTGAGTATGTATGTACATATATATTAATATATATATGGTATGTATATATATATATCTTCTTTATCCATTCACCTGTTGATGGACATTTAGGTTGCTTCCATGTCTTGTCTATTGTAAATAGTGCTGCTATGAACATTGGGGTGCTTTTCAAATTATCTTTTCAAATTAGAGTTTTCTCCAGATATATGCCCAGGAGTGGAATTGCATGATCATATAGTAACTCTATTTTTAGTTTTTTAAGGGAGAATGTTCTTGTTTGTAGAAAATACATGTTAAGTATTTGTAGATGATGGGCATCCAGTCAGCAATTTATACACAAATGGTTCTTGAAAAAATATTAATTCTCTTTACATTGTACTTGCAACTTTTCTGTAAATTTGGGATTTTTTCCAATTATATATATATATACATATATACATGTATTTATATATAATTATATACATAATTCATATAAAATTAAATTTTAATAGAATTTTAAAAATATATCATTTATACATAAACATATATATAATTCTATTTCCCCACTTTATGAAAGTTCTCACCAAACCAGTTTTCTGTTATCTGTCAGCCTCCCCCCATAGCTAAGTAAGTTATTAAAAATAATTTCTAATAAATTTTTAAAATCAGATTTTAAAGTACTGGGCTAATAATATAATTTATACATTATAATTATATTATAATTTATAATTTATAATTTTAATAAATAGGAGATATAGAACTCATTCATCTAGGTGACCAGTTAAGTAGCTATTCTATTCACAACTTTCCAAGTATAGCTGGCTGTATCTGGGCTCCACCTTTGCAGAAAATTACAGGCTGTGCATTCCAAGAAAGGACTCATACCAGTGCACGAGAGCCAATTGCTGAATTTTCAGAAATGCTGTAGGCCAGTTTTAAACACAACCAGTGTGTAAAATTAAATTACATAAACTTAAAAAAAATCAATTATGCTAAAAAGAAAGATAATGCTCAAAACTCACTGCATCCTAGTTGTTTATTGCGTTTTCCTATTACCTATGCTCTTGAGGTTATTTATGACTATTGTACTCACATGGCGGAAATATTCTATAAGGAGGTACTGCTGCTCTTCCCATCTCCAGTTCAGTGACATCACATTGGTAGCTCGCAATTAGCCCTTAGTTCCATTTCACTTGGCTAACTTATGCCTGGGGCATATAAGGGTAGCTCCCCTTTTTCCTGCTCAAGGTGGGAGTAAATTGAGAAACAAGACAAGGGCCAGCAGTCAGAGAACCAAGTAAAATCTTTGTTGTCAGTAAAGTCTGGGTTGGAGGAGTTTAGCATGAGAACAAAAATGGATACAATAACTCCCTATCCTCTGATCTAGGCCTGGGAACCTGAGGGAAAGTTAGTACTCAGAATAGATATTTACAGAGAATGGAGAGAGGAGAAAAAAACACCCGGACGTTTTCCTTTTTCTTTTTTCTTATCTCTCTCTTTCTTTCCCCAGAATCTAGAACACAAGGATTCTACAGTATTGAAATATTGAAATAAAAAAACTGTAGGAGATTTTTTGCTTCAATTTCTTCTTTCTTTTCTCTTTTTTCTCATTAGAATTTTTCCTTTTCAGGTGATTTTGCACCCAGAGTTCCTATCTTCCACCAGCCCCTTGTTACCCATGGATTATGAAGAGTTTGTCCGAGGTTGTCATCTCGGAGTATTTCCATCATACTATGAACCCTGGGGTTATACTCCAGGTATGTGACATGTATAGATTGTGAAGTGTTTCAGATTTTATTAGTATATTATTTTATGCACATGTATGTAATATTCAATATGTCATTTCTAAATGATATGTCATTTAAAACTACAAAACAAAAACCTTAGTAGAAAATGGTTGGATCTATCCCAGGGGTCCATTTTATGTTTTGTAGCTCCTGACCTAAGAGCAAGGACATAATACATAATCTTTTATGTAAGTATAGGAGGTTGTGGTTGGGCATATTTTAGGGGTTATCTGAATTGTTGCCTCATTGCATTCCAAAGAAAAAGAATGTTTTATAAAGATTATATCTTCACCAGTCCTACCCATTAGTATGAAGGCGAAATTAACTGCAAGGAGGTTAATATGAGAAACAATTTTTGTTTCTAAAATTGTTCTAAAATTTATTTCAGAATTCTTTTTTAAGTGAAAGGATATATGTATCTTTTAATTAGATAACACATTCATATAGTTTTAGACACAAATAGTACAGAGATGAACAGTGAGAAGTCATCTTCACCCAGCTACCTCTCTTGTAGTTCTAAAAATTGTTCTCGGCACAAATTCCACTTTTGTGAAGGCAGTGTCTTCTTTTTTTTTATTTTATAATTGTTTTTATTTTTCTAATGAAATGTTTCACTTAGTGTGCATATATATATAGATGTATATATCCGTATATATGTTTTTTTAACATCTTTATTGGGGTATAATTGCTTTACAATGGTGTGTTAGTTTCTGCTTTATAACAAAGTGAATCAGTTATACATATACATATGTTCCCATATCTCTTCCCTCTTGCGTCTCCCTCAAGGCAGTGTCTTCTTACCTATGAAATGCCCGCATAGTTATCTTAAATTGCTTATAATAGAGTATCTATCTTTTGAGATACACGAAAACAATTCACTTGATGAACTTAAAACTTTGTTATAGGCTCTTATTCCTATTATTTCTAGGAAGTAACATAATTTACGATTGGAAATATTGAGAGCAAAGAAGTACAAAACCAAAGCATGAGTGACCAAGGGAATGTGGGAAGTCATTTATATTAAAAGAGAATGTATCTAACTTACAGCAGTCTTTCTGCCAGAATATCATTTTATAGGACAAAGTTAAACTTAACATGAAATGACAGAGGAAATATATTTAGTGTGTTAAGATAAAGGCCAGCAAATGTGTTGTGAAAAATAAGTAGATGGAAAAAAGGATGTGAGAAATATGTACCCTATAGTGAATGAGTCATTCTCTGTTTTAAATTAACCAAAGGGGAATTTCCTGGTTGTCCAGTGGTTAGGGATCCATGCTCTCACTGCCGAGGGCCCAGGTTTGATCCCTGGTTGGGGAACTAAAATCCCACAAGCCTCATGGTGTGGCCAAAATAAATAAATAAATAATAAATTAACCTAAAGAAGTTGGTCCCTCCTTATTTATAGAAACAGCAAAACCTCTGGTGGTATACATTTGGCATTAGCATATTAGATAGGTCTCTAACTTTTTTTACATAATTGTTTTATGCTGTACTAACTCTCACTCCAGAAAGTGTTAAAATCTGTGTTTCGTGTTTTGAGAAAACCCAGTGAAGATAAATGCTGACTTCATTAAATTCACTCAGTGAACATATACTGAGCTTACATGGGTCCCTGGCATTTTATTATATGGGTGTCAATGAGTATTTAATAGAAATAAGGATCTGTGAATTTCCATAGAATTGTAGGCAAAATTTTTCTGGGGAGGAGTTCCAGAGTTTTCATCTGATTCTCAAATGGGTCAATAATCCCCGTCCCACCTTCCTCTCCTCTACCATCTTCCCCCAAATTCGGAAACCACTGTTCTCTAGAGCTAAACCAAGAGGCAATACTTGCAGAACAGGAGTACATGGGTCACGAGGAAATCTCTTTTTATCCACCCATCCCCACTAGCCAACCAAGAGAAATTCCATAATAAAATATAAATTTCATGTTAACAATTCAAACATCCTTCAGTGTGTTAACATGTTTTAAGATACATCTGATATTGTCTAAAAAAAGGGTTTTGACTAAAAGGTGGTAGAGGATTGAAAGAAACCATGGGCTGGCTGAGCACCCGAGAAAGCGGAAGGGGTTGGTGGCAAGAGAGGTGAAAATGTTGGAGGAGCCGGTTCTTTCCAAAACATATTTACTTACCCCGTAAACTTGCCAAATACTTAGTGACACAAGCTTAGAACAGAGCAAAAAACAAAGCCAGCTGGAGTGAGAGAGGCAGTGTAGGGTAGTAGTTCTGAGCAAGGGCTCTGGAGCTGGGCACCTGGCTTCAAATCCCAGCTCTACCACGTTGCCTGGCTTGGTGAAGTTGAGGAAGCTATTTAATATCTCTGTGCCTCAATGTTTTCGTGTGTAAGATGGGGATAATGGTAGCCTCACTTCATAGGGTGGTTGAGAAGATTAAATTAGTTCATGCATGTAAGGAGCTTAGTACCGTGCCTGGCATAAAATAAATGTTGCTATTTAGGTGGACTGGGGCTTTTCCTTCTCTGCGTGTGTAAGAGGATGTTGTTGCTGGTTTGAAGCCAAGCCTTTGTCTATTTCCCCTGGCAGCCGAATGCACTGTGATGGGTATCCCCAGTGTGACCACCAACCTCTCTGGCTTTGGCTGTTTCATGGAGGAGCACGTGGCTGATCCCACTGCATATGGTGAGGATTTTCATCATGAACCCAACTGGGGGAGAAGGGACCTCTAACCAAACAAAGCACGGGGTCTTTACAGAGCCCGACTCTAACGCTATCTTGAGGATTAATCTTTTTATACTTCTTGTTTAATTAAAAGTAGATTTCATTATACGGTCCATAGAAAAGATTAGAATGATATTAATATTGAACATATTACTCAAACGACAAACTACAAAAGGAGTGCTAAACTTGGACAAACATTGCCTTTTCCCCTTTTTATTTTTCTGAACTGATTCGATCCTCTATTACCTAGAAGTGACGAGCACAATAACCATGGCTTTAGAGTACACGTATCGATCAGCATAATTATTTTATAAGTTCCATGCCAAGTTATCAAAATTCACATATAAGATGGCAGATGGTATCACCATCTATATGTCCAGGCTGCCTAACAGCAAGAAAAGTTAGAATGGGCTGGGTGCTCTGCCTGGACGTTGCCGATTCTCTGGTCTTTTAGAATTGCATTATCACTGTTGTCTTTCCTTGGCTGACAGCTCTGGTCCTCACCCGTGGCTGCACGGTGGGGACACTGGGGAACCTAAAAAGCACTGAGACCCAGGTCTCACCCTGGGGATTCTGGTCAGTGAGCAGCGCCAAGGATGATCACTGATCCGAGGTATCCCTGTACTGCCAGATTTTCTTTAGCAAGATGTGTTTTGTTGGCTGTGTGTTGGTGACAGTTTTGAGCCATTGGAAGGAAATCACAGGAGAAATACAGTCTCAGAAGGGAAAAGATAAAGCAGAGGCAGTAGGGGAGTCAGGGAGTGGATAATCACGCAGTTCGCGATAGACCCTAAGGAACAGTAGAAGTGCTTTAAGGTTAGCCTTATCTTGACTTGTGTTCTGGCTTTTGTGTGCCTCAGGTATTTACATCGTTGACAGGCGATTCCGCTCACTGGATGATTCTTGCAATCAGCTGACTCAGTTTCTCTATGGATTTTGCAAACAGTCACGCCGCCAGAGGATTATTCAGAGGAACCGAACCGAGAGGCTTTCAGACCTTCTGGATTGGAGATACTTAGGCAGAGTAAGCAAGTTTATGATAACACACAGAGGACCCCTTTAAAAATCCCACTGGACAATAAAAGAATTGATTCGAGGTGTAATCTGCAAGGTCAAGTCTGTATCATCGTTAAGATCTCAGTGATGTTTTCACGTACTTAATATGAATACTTTTGAGCTTCATGTGAATTCGCAAAGTCCCAACCCCAATTTTTCATATTTAGTTTGAGAACAGAACAGCCAGTCTAGCAGCATCTAGCTATGATCTTACTAATTATTCCATCACCTGGGCTTAACTTGATGCTTTACAGGTTTCATGAAGATGAGGAAATCAAGAGAAAAGTCCCTAGTTCGTTTCACTCTAAGAGATAATATGATCACATTCCTCAACTACAGTGGGGAGTGGAAATAATCTTGTTTCTCAAAATGACAGGTACAGGAAATACCTCCTTTCAATCCTGCCATTAGTTTATAAATACTCAGACGTTCATATGTCTTAGCAGTGGATGATTTAATAAAAACTAAATTGACTTTGCCTTCACATAATGTATCTGCTTAGATACTGCTCAACTCTGGCTGACAAATGACAGATACGGCCATCAGCTGAGTACCCACACACACTAATGCCAGTAGTCATGCTCATTTCCACGCAGGAAGATTAATTTTGCTGTCTTCATTTTATAATGAAAGCAGGATGATAAGCCCCTTAGAAGCTATGTTTCTTACATAAGGTCGGAAGCAGGATTTAAAGCCAGTGTGTCTGATTATTCAGGCCCCGTCTTTTTCTCCGTGCCACACTGCTTCTCTATAGAGTAAAACCAGTGTTTTCAGTCGCCTTAGTGCTCAATTCAGAGTTCAGTAAAGCCAGTATGTCCTTCCCCTCCAATTTTTGATAGTATTTCTTTACTTATTCCCTGAAAAATGATAAAGCTATAAACTGTCATATTTTTTCTGATTCTTAAATTTAGGATGAATAAAATCTGCCACTTTAAAAAATATATATTTATAAGTAGGAGAAAAAGATTTTATATAACAACTTGGTTATTGAGATATAAATATATAAATATACATCTTTTTTAACCCATGGGTTGGTTTTCTATCATAGTATTACCAGCATGCCAGACACCTGACATTAAGCAGAGCTTTTCCAGATAAATTCCACACGGAAACCACATCACCACCAATGGTAAATATTTTATGTATTGTTTATTTGTTTTGAAAGCTAAATGTCTTACATATGGTAAGTCCTAACAATACCTTTTATTTTGAAGTAGCTAAATTCACAAACTATTCTACTTTTTCATAGTGTTGCTACACAGCAAATAGAGAAACTGACAAATCAAACCAGCTCTAAGCCCTCAGTTCAGAGTTAGCTTATATACACAGGCTGAGCAGTCAGCCAATTCATGTCACTGGAGAAGCACTTTCATATGAAACCTCTCCTTGCCTGAGTGCCCGAAACCTCTGTTAGACATCCATTCTTCTGAGGGTTGTCAAAAAATAAACTGGCCTGCTCTCATTGGAAGTGAATTTGGTATCCAAGGAGATGTTGAAATGTAGGGTGACGACTTGGCAAGGGTAATAGTGAATTTGAACACCACAGGAGAAATTGGACTAGACGAACATTTATGCATGGAAATTCAGCAGTGCCCACCAGGGAGTCTTCCTCTGATATTCCCTTAGACATTTATATTCTTGAGGCTAGAGCAGATTACTTGTCATCACATTCACTTAGAAGGAAACACAGCTTGAAGTAGGGCAGTATCAGGCATTTCTCTTCAGTGGAATTAGTCCTTACAGGAGTCTACACAGCGGTCCAAGAGCTAAACTTCTCTGTTCCCGACTCACCAGG
This sequence comes from Aethalodelphis obliquidens, assembly GCF_003676395.1. Classification (NCBI taxonomy): domain Eukaryota; kingdom Metazoa; phylum Chordata; class Mammalia; order Artiodactyla; family Delphinidae; genus Aethalodelphis; species Aethalodelphis obliquidens. The sequence continues at coordinate 11,187,044 of NW_020837980.1, forward strand.
TGAAAACTTAGGTGTAAAAGATGAAACCCATATCATTGACTATGAGATCCATTTTAGCTTAGCAGTTCCACACCCCACAGGACCCAACATCTCATGTAAATCCTCACAGATAAGCTTCTATGGTCTCCACAAGGAATGTGAGCAATTACAAGAGTCATCAAACTCAAGGATTTCCAAATACTAGAGACCTTCATCAAGTATTTATAGATCCTCCAAAAGCAGATGTAATTTTCCAATCAGGAGTCACTTTCACTATAAACAGTTTTGCCTAATACCTTATATTCCACCTCTATTTGGTGTCTGGGGACCAGATCTAGAAGGTTAACCCAAGGGAAAATTTGCTCATAGAGAAAGTGAAAGAGTTTTGTAAATCCCTCAGTATACAAATTCCACTTCCCATGTCCATGATTCTAACAGAGTGACTTGCTTAGCTTATTTAGAGGTGTTCACTGCTCTTGATGATAATTCAGCTATATTCATTCATTTATTCAACTAATTCAAATAATAAGTATTGAGCTCCTATGCTCCCTAAGTGTAGGACTCAGCTCTTTTTTTTTTTTTTTTTGGTATTGCTTTCAGGTAAAGTATCTGAGCCTTGAAATGAGCGTATGTGTATGACATAATAATGTCTAAAAATAGTTGAAATCCAGAGTGATAAGTGCTGTAACAATTTTACACATTTGTCTTCCTGATTGATGAAGCGTCTGCACTCCTAGAGAGCAGGGATATTTTTCATCTTTGTTTCCTCCTGCCCCATAGGTGGTGCTTTGTATGTGTTTATCAAATGAGTTATCTCAGAGCATCTTAGGTAGAAGGGCAGTTGATTAAAACCTAGTGATGTTTGCTCATTAGCTGAAATAAAAGGAACGGGTGGAATTTTAAGGTCAATGAAGTGGCCTGACTTCCAGGAACCTTTCTAGTGGGTGTTGTCCATGGAATATCCAGGCTGCTCATGTTCTGGAATTGGATTGAGCAAATCTGAAGGATGACATAGACACTGATAATCTCAACAGTGTATCATGGCAGTTGATGTTAAAGGCTCTGGGACGATCACAGCCCTGGAACCACTCTTTGCTCTACCACTTACATGCCTTTTGACCTTGGGCAAATCATTGGCCTCTTGGACCCTCAATTTTCTTCTGCCAGCGGAAAGAACAAATTGATCAGAGATTAAATAAGATCACATGGGGCTTCCCTGGTGGCGCAGTGGTTGAGAGTCCGCCTGCCGATGCAGAGGACACGGGTTCATGCCCTGGTCCGGGAAGATCCCACATGCCGCGGAGCGGCTGGGCCTGTGAGCCATGGCTGCTGGGCCTGTGTGTCCAGAGCCTGTGCTCTGCAACAGGAGAGGCCACAACAGTGAGAGGCCCGTGTACCGCAAAAAATAAAAAAATTAAAAAAAAAAAAAAGGTCATATGTATATAGCCCCTGGCACATTTCAGTGCTTGATAAAAGAAAGCTATTTATTTAAGGAGTCTCTCTTGAGCGTGGTTGGACCAGAATCAAGATAAATCAAAGTTAATAGCCCCTGAACAGACCAAAAAATCCAACTGTGTTTTTTATTAAATGCACATGCCAAGTGTGTACATCACTGAAAAATCAAAAAGCCATTCTAATGTTTTGTGTCTTATTTTTGTCTTTGGCAGACAGAAGGGTTTAAATATCCCAGGCCTTCCTCAGTACCACCTTCTCCTTCAGGATCTCAGGTCTCTAGTCCTCAGAGCAGTGATGTGGAGGATGAGAATGAGGATGAAAGATACGATGAGGAAGAGGAGGCTGAAAGGGATCGGTTAAATATCAAGTCTCCATTGTCTCTGAATCACGTTCCTCGCGGGAAGAAGAAGCTGCACGGTGAATACAAGAACTGAATTCCACTCTGGTCGAACAGGCTAATTCAGTGAGAACATAGTAAGAATGATTATTGAAAGAAATGAAGATGTCACATGGTTCATTCTCTTCTTCTCAGTATAACAATGGGATTTATTCTCTGCCTAAAAAGTGGAGGAGATTAAGTGAATGGCAATTTTGTAATTTATAATAAAATCCAACTCCTTTTACCCCTGTCAGTTCAGGCTCTAGGAAGAGTGTTAATTAAAGGAGGAAGACTGGAAGTGTTTTTTAAATGGTTATTTTAAGCAACAAGAATTTTCATTTCCTAATGCTGATTTTTTAGTTATCATCACCATGATCCTTGACTTAGTGTTTTGTTTGTTTGTTTGTTTTATTTGCGGTACGCGGGCCTTTCACTGTTGTGGCCTCTCCCGTTGCGGAGCACAGGCTCCGGACGCGCAGGCTCAGCGGCCACAGCTCACGGGCCCAGCCGCTCCGCGGCATGTGGGATGCTTCCCGGACCGGGGCACGAACCCGCATCCTATGCATCGGCAGGCGGACTCTCAACCACTGCGCCACCAGGGAAGCCCTTGGCTTAGTGTTTATACAGCTTCTATACCTGCTAAACCAATCTGCCATTTCCCCCACAAAGGATCCTGATCTTAGCTATGAATGTGGTCTACCTTTACATTTCAAGTAATTTGGTCTTTAGTGATTATTTTTATTTTTCACATGAGGCAGAACCATGCATTTATACCTAGCTTTGCAGACAATCAAACTCCATAGGACAGTAGCTACCCTAAATCCAGATGTTGATACATATTAATGCATATGTACAAGGTCAGTTCTCAAGTTAATGATCAGGAGATGTTACCATTGTACTGTACCATCTGACTGTAACAGTTTTTTTCTGTTGTTTAAAAGGAAAGCCTTTTTGAAAACTTGGTCAGTCTTCCATAGGTGATAAATTGTTAAATCCATATGAATAAATATATCAGTATTTAAAGATTTAACTGCATTGATAATGTTTAAAATTCTTTTAGACATAAGGATAATATGTGTAAAAACACCTACTATAAAATAGTGCCTTATGAAGGATAACATTTAAAACTATCTTTTAAAAAAAGTAGCCAAAAGAAAATAGAGAGTCTACTTAATTATAATAAGGACAATGTCTCTGAGACATTGTTGAATGAGTGTAGTTAAACATATTAATGCTTTAAATGTAGTTAAACATAAATCAGCAAAAAACAAAACAAAACAAAACCCAAACCCCACATTCACTCATGGATTGTTTTTTCCACAACTGAATGTTGTTACATTTAGATCACAGTGAATACCTTGGTTGGTCCAGGTCTGTAGGGGCTCTAAAAAAATTTAGGTCTTCTCAGTGCTGGGTTGTTGATGGCAATAAGGGAAGAGAAACAATGACAGTGTGTCAGATGGTACACGACCAGTGGAAAACTGCACTCCAGCTCTATCACCCCGTTGTTAGGGGAGAGTAGAAGAATGGCGAATACAAGCAACAACTCAGGTCAAAATGGAAGACCGTTGCAAACTCCCCTAATTTAGAAGTTTGTAAGGAAGGAAAATAAATTACCTAAAGCCTAATCCTTAAAAAATGCCCAGTGGATACCAATTAACCCAACTCTCCAAGCTCTGCAGAGGACATCAGAAAAAAATATGAACTAGATTTGTATTACAATCCAAATACTCATTTGCTGAAGTGCCAGAAAGATCTCATGATAAAATGGGTTTCACTTTTGCAATAACCATGAAAATAGATCCCTAATAAAGTGGTGCAATGTGTGTATTCAGGTGATACTCTTGATTGGTAACTGGTTGATCCACGGCTACTGAAAGCATGAGCTATACAGAAGCTATAACTTCTTAATAAAAAACTTTAAAGTTCAAGTTTTTTTGTTTTGTTTTGTTTTTGTTTTTGCGGTACGCGGGCCTCTCACCGCTGTGGCCTCTCCCGTTGCGGAGCAACAGGCTCCGGACGCGCAGGCCCAGCGGCCATGGCTCACGGGCACAGCCGCTCCGTGGCATGTGGGATCCTCCCGGGCCGGGGCACGAACCCGTGTCCCCTGCATCGGCAGGCGGACTCTCAACCACTGCGCCACCAGGGAAGCCCAAGTGTTTTTTTTTTTAAATGAAAGAATAGTTCTTTGATTAGAAATGAGTACAAATGGTATAGGACACATGGAAATGACTGATTTGCAAACACCTGGCTTCGAGTGGCATGTGTAAGAATCAGTTTCTACCCTGCACTTGGTCCTCTATTCAGACAGCTGCTGCCACCTGACTCCAACCCCTTGCTCCAGTCACTTAGTTGTCCTTTCCCCAAGACTGACAAAGACTGGTGTCTAGTTGCTCTTTCCCCAATATTGACAAAGCTCGGTGAGGAACAACCAATAGGATTGTTAGGTGACTGTGTGTCTAGCACAGCACCTTATACACAGTAGTCGCATAAATGAATGGTCTTACTGGGAGAAACATGGATACAAAAAATTGATGCTCTTAAAGTATGTATAAAAAAAGAAAAAATAATAATGTATGTATCCATAAATTGGAGGACAGGAAATATGGAAAATTGTGTGTGCCTGACCAGCTGACAGCAAGACTTTTTTTATGCATTGTACCACCCTTCCTTCCATGGTAAGGGCTAGAGTGAACAGAGCTGGCTTTACATATACAGATGGGAATATAAAATATTACAAGTGCTATACTAGTAGCTTTCCTGGACACAAGGAGGTCTCAGAAGAGGGATTGGTTAAGTGTACTTGAGGAGATTGAAAGCGACTTCCTAGGATGATCCTAAATTTCTGTGAAGTAATGTGGGAGATACAACTGCCCACCTCACATTGTGGTTGTAAGGATAAAACCAAATTAGACGTGAACATTTCCTTAAGGGATTTATAGTCCGGTAGGAGGAGACCAACAGGTTACATTCCCAACTCCTCTTTCTCCTGAGGTCAAGGTAAAATAATGTAACTCAGGGTTGGTAGGATATAGACTTTTATTTCTCATCAGCAGGTAAAGAAGAAATGCTAGTTGGAGGCTGATTTTAACCTCTCACCTTCTCTCCTTGCTTAGGATCACTATGGTGGGGGAGAGGAGTCATCCACTGGGGAAAACCAGGGGAATAGAGAGTAATTGAGAGCCCACCCTGGAGACCACGTAGCCACAGGGGAAGAAGGCTATAGAGGCAAAGAGGGGAAGAGCAACTGGAACGGGGTGAAAGTGGCTGCAAGTCCTATCTGGAGGTGGGGTATTCTAGTACATGGACGTGCACAGGAGGCATATATTTTCCAATTTTAAAAGACAAGCCATACAACGTGAAAAGTTTTGAGCACTGATCACTTATTCATTTCAGTTTTGAACAAGATAGAAACAAAGAGAATTGCAAAGACACCCCCGGAGAGATAGAAAGTTACAGCAAACCGGGCATATGCAACTACTGGGTTAATGTGCACATCTGTACGGCAGAACAATGTTCAGGAAATTCAAGTACTTGTAATATTGTAGCTGATATTATAACAGCTGTTGGTCATTTAGACAGCTTTTACAAACTCTGTTTTAGTGGGAAATACTTGAGATTGTTCTAGTTGTAGAAGAATTACTTTGTAAGATAGACTTTAATTGTATTCTGGGACTAGACATAGTATTTAAGTAGTCCATATGTACAAGTCTATGTCAGGTGAGTACATAATTCTCAATAAACTGGACATATACACTGTCTAGAAAATCCACTTTAAAATCAAACAATAATTAATGACAGGTACCTATTATAATGCCACATAGATTTTTTTTATTGTTAGCATATTATTTTTTTGGCAGACATCAAAGTTACATTAACTTGAATACAGTTTCATTATTCAATTATGAAATGAGATACAGACAAATCTTATAAGCAGGGTTTTGATTACTTAACACAGTAAAATTGTAATTCCAAGTTACAGAGACATTCACATAATGATATTCTTTAGCTACTGACTAATAGCTATATACTGATGACAATAAGAATGGACAATACTTTCTACTTGTGACATTTACCAATAACAACTCTCAAGTAATTAAGTCAAAAATAATGAACATGGTGGTCATATTGTAATTCCAAATAAATATACTATATGCTTGCTGTAAGTATGTGTGTATTTTATTTTTCATATAGTACTGAACCCTAGTTGAGTTAAAAAAATGAATAAATTAGGCATATTACCATGCACTTTGTATCAGGGTGCCTTTATGTTATGTTTTTATGTCAAATAAAGCCTAGAGTTCTAGTCAATTAGAGTAAGTAGTGTTTGAGTCTGTTTAGCCATGGAAAATGGGTTACCTCTAAAAAACTGGTTTGTTTCTTTTGTACAAGAGCAGCGTGTGTTTCCATCTGCTTATTTCCCAGTAACTTTTAGATCCTTGTTTCTAAACTGAATTCGGGGAGATCCCCAGAGAGCACAAGGGGGAGCTTCCAGCTGTAGAACCTTCCACTGGCTCCAGTCTCACCAAGGGTCCCCTCTCTCAGCAACCACACTGCAGTGTCTGATCACAGGGCTTCTTCCCAGTCATCCCTTCCCTCTTCCCTTCCTGACAACTTACCTCTCCTGAATACTAAAAGAATCACACTCTACTCTTTCCCATCTTGCCATGCTTCCCTGCCTCACCCTCCTTGGAGGTGAGAAAAGGGGGAAAAGGAGAGGAGATTCTCTGCTGAGTGATAAGACAGTGCAAGTGGGTAACAGAATGAAAAAAAGCAACTAAGAATGATTAGATCAAGATGGGTATTTGTTGTCACAAAACGAAAGAACACTCTAAAGAGTCTTCAACCTAATAATTATAAATGGGCTAAAAAATTCAAGAGTAAGACACAAGGCGATCTAAACAGGACCTGAAGCAATGGAAGAAAGCAACGATGTTCTCACTAAGAACTCAACATCACTTTAGCTTCTGAAAGAATAAAACTGGCTGCACATGTTCCTAAGATTACAAATGAAGATAAAAAGGGTCCACAGGCTTTATTCACATGGTTCATATTTTCAACAAGAACAGAACTATAATTGAATGGAATCTGGTATATTTTCACCAGTTTAGCAGGCTATCTTCTAGGAATCTGGTTTGATCAAAGGTTTCTTCTCCAGCTGTAAGGATAAAAAAAAATACATAACATAAACATGTACCCTGTGTTTTATAAGAAGAAAATATAAGATGAAGAGAACCTCATTTGCCCCCCTACATTATGTCAACTCAAGCACTCTGCTATGGAAACCACTCCCAAATTGGATTTTGATTGATTTTGTTTCAAAAATTTCCCCCTCAGCTTGGTATGCATTGAGGAATTCACATCTGACATGTGAATCTCTACAGTGAATTTAACTATTACATGGTGTGTTTGGTAGAAATCTGAAAAGGCCACATGTCTTGCTCTAACTATGCCTCATGTCTAAAATACCCACCAGTAGAACCATTCACTTGCATCAAGGTACTGTTTCTGTATTTCCTGTTAAAATGCATTTTAGCTGGGAAAGATGACAGAGGAACACATTTGCACATATTCTCTTACAAGTTGAACTAGATGTCTGGGGTGGAAGTAAGACAAAAAGAAGGGACACTTGTTAGCTGGGCAGGACTGCACAACTTCAGAGCAGGAAGAATCACCTCTGGGGTGGGGACAGCGGACTGAGATGACAGCAGATTCCTGGGACTAAAAATGGGTTGAAGGGCTGAAACTGAGGATGGGGAAGGGAGAGGAAGCTGCCAGAGGCAAAATTCCGTTCCTCATGTTATGTAAGGTCATCTCTAGAGAAAACCACTTTCCCCTAGTTAGTTACAATATGGTTGGAATATCTGAGTTATAGTTTAATCTGAACTGGTAGCAAACTTCAAAATACTGCAGATTATCAGCTACTCAATTTTTTAAAAAAATTTTATTTTTCTATTTTTAAAAATTTTTATTGGAGTATAGTTGATTTACAGTGTTGTGTTAGTTTCTACTGTACAGCAAAGTGAATCAGTTATACATATACAAATATCCACTCTTTTTAGATTCTTTTCACATATAGTTCATTTCAGAGTATTGAGTAGAGTTCCTTGTGCTATACAGTAGCTCCTTATTAGTTATCTATTTTAAATATACTAGTATGTATTTAAAGGAAAGGAAAAAAATAAAAAAGAAAGGAATCATCCCTGTATATCCTCCATTAAGGTAACAATCCACTACTTAAAATAATAATCCACTGCATAAAATAAGTCCAAATAATACCTAGGGACTTCAGAATAAAAATATTAAAGGTGACTAGTGATTAATCTATCATATGGGAATCCAAAACTTTCCCATCCATTTAGACTAATAAAATTTTGTTTCCCCATTTCATCATCAGAGACAAGCCACTTTGGAAACTTCAATAATTAAAAACTTGAATTTATTCTCCAACAAAGACTTGAAATGGAGACCTACAGTCACATTCTTCTGTAAAGTTTCTAATGAAGATCCCTCTCCTCCTCTTTAAAATTAGCTCTACCTTCTCCATTCCAGCTCTCTTTCCTTTCTGGCTCTGCACATCCTCCCAGCAATTAAATCTCAGACGTCACTAACAATCCATCTCCAACCTCACTGTCCTCCTACTGACTTCAAAAATCAGTAAGAGGGACTTCCCTGGCATCCCAGTGGTTAAGACTCTACCCTTCCACTGCAGGGGGCATGGGTTCCATCCCTGGTCAGGGAGCTAAGATCCCGCATGCCTCGCTGCGCAGCTGGAAAAAAAAAAATCAGAGTGCCAAATGCTGAATTTAGAAAAGACCACCTTGGATGCAGCATCTTCTACCCATGATTCAACTCTTTCTCACCTTTTCATCACAAGAATTCTGAAAGCCATGCCAGTAAGCATCCACTTAATCTCTTAACTCTGCAGTTTACCTTCTTTTCCTAAATTCCCTTGAAACAAGGTTTCAGACAGGCAAGGCAGCAGCAAATCATACCACTGGGCAGGGGCTGAGGAGAAGACTTGTGAGCCGTGATTTAATGACCCTTCCTACCCAACACAATCTTCCTTCTCCTTTGATTTCTGTACTCTTACTAAGCATTCTGCTATATTTGATGCTTCTCATCACTCCTTTCTTGAAACTTTCCATCCTCGACTTCTTAGATTCTCTGTTATTCTGGCTCTCCTCCTACCTTTCTGCCTGCTCCTTTTGAAGTCCCTTCACTGATACGATTTTCCCCCTTTCCCTTGATCTCTGGGTATTCTCCAGGGCAAATCCTTTATTCTCTGCCCTTTTCCCACTACATCTGAGGCCTAGGAGAGAGTTCCATTTTCATGTTTCCAACCTTTATTAACTGGCTCTGAATTTCCAGTTGTTCCCAAACCTGACATCATGAGAATAATGTGAGTGAACTTCTTAAGGATACAGATTCTGGGACCTCACTCAAGTAGTATGGAATCAGACTCTCTGGACCTAAGGCCAAGAAATCTGTATTTTCAGCAAGTTCTACAGAGAACTCTGATGGAACCAGTCCACATGTGGAGAGCAGAGAACCAGTGACCTATACACCTTTATCCACTGGAAAGGCTCCGTCACCTCAAACTGAACCTTAATTATATCCACAGGCATTTTCATTTGTCAGAATCACCATTTTAAACTCACAAAAACACTTTAAAAATGTGCTTGACTCTGGATTCTCTCTTTCCTTTTAAAATTTTATTGAAGTATAGTTGATTTACAATGTTGTGTTAATTTCTTCTGTACAGCAAAGTGACTCAGTTATACATATATTTTTTTCATAGCCTTTTCCATTATGATTTATTACACGGTATTAAATATAGTTCCCTGTGCTCTCCACGAGGACCTTGATTTTTATCTGCTCTTCCTTCCAGTATGCCTCAGGGTTGAGCCTCCATTCCCACTGACCTCATCACTCCACTCCTGAATAATTGCCTTAGTTTCTCACTGACATCATCACTCTGGCCTTTCCTCTTCAACACCATCCATCTGAGAGGTGGCAGGGCATAGCTGAAAGAGCTACAGCATCCCACAGCCCTGAGTTAAACTCCCCATATCACTTCCTGCTGTGTAAACTCCCCATATCACTTCCACTCTATGTGGACCTTAGGAAAGTATATACAGCTCAGGAAGGGTCAGTTTTCTGGGCTATAAAGATTAGCATTAATATCTGACACACAGTAGATGTTCCCATATTGTAGCTATTGTAACTGCTCTTATGGTTACCCTATAAGCAATAACCAGTTTCATCTTCCTTCATCATGTCCTCCTTCTGGTAAAAATCCATGGACCATCTGATTGATTCTCAGGTAAAGAATAAGTTACCCCCTGTTCTTTTATCCTAGTACTAGTATGTACCTGCAATGTGATAGTGGGCAAGCTACTCAATCTTTCTGTGCTTCTATTTCCTTGTCTGTAAAGTGTAGATAATGACAGTGGGTAATCCTAGGAGGTAATTCATTTGTTATGGATTAATGAATTATTAATAAATGTATTAATCCGTATCAAGTGCTTGGAACAGTGCCTGACCCACTGCATTATAGTAAAACCCTCAATAATTATTAGCTAGAGTGAGTAGTAACAGTAGTTGTAGTCATAGCTATACTATGGCCATGACTCTCACAGTCTACTGTCCTACTGACTGTTCACACCCTGCCTTTTCACTGCAAAGGCCATTCTCATTCTTGCTTTTGTTTAATCCATTTTCTTCTCTACCTGTCACAGTGCCTGGCACCTAGCAGGCATAAATGCAGATTTGCTGAATTCAGTATTATAATCCCCTCCACCCAACCAAGTCAGCCGCGGACTTTCTCTGATTTCAGAAGACCTCTCTAGGGCTTCCCTGGTGGTGCAGTGATTGACAGTCCGCCTGCCGATGCAGGGGACACGGGTTCGTGCCCTGGTCTGGGAAGATCCCACATGCCGTGGAGCGGCTGGGCCCGTGAGCCATGGCCGCTGAGCCTGCGCGTCCGGAGCCTGTGCTCCACAATGGGAGAGGCCACAACAGTGAGAGGCCCGTGTACCGCAAAAAAACCCCAAAAAAACCCAAAAACCTCTTTATCCCACTCTCTTCCATTTGCTTCTCATAGGTTTTTTTGTTTTTTGTTTTTTCACAAAAAAGCCATAAACTAGAAGCCAGAAAGAGCCCCCTGCTCTCTTCCCCTCCCTGATGGGGCCCGTCCAATAACAGGCAGGGAGCACACCGGCTTTCTCCGCTAGCACAAGTGTCAGAGCCCAAGGCCAGCAGCCTATGCTTTGACCACTAAACGACTCACTGTATTTTGTTAAATACATTTTAACATTTAAATTATGTCATAAATATGGCATCATTACAATTTTTGAGAGGGAAAAATCTAGATCTGTTGAATATGCTTTGATGACCTCTATTGTTAATGCTAATAGAAAGTATGTACTTTGTTTCATTTGGCTCTGAGAGCAACCTGCCCATGGATGTCATTATCTCATTTTACTCATAATGACACTGAGGCTCAGGGTCACCCAGCTAGTAAAGCAACAAGGCCAAGATTTGAACCCAGTCCTGTTATACTCCACAGCCCTGGCTAATGTGCAACAAGATGCCTTAATGCAATTAGTGGTTTTAATGCTACATGGACAGAGAGCCTCTATTTGAAGAACACACCTAATCCTGGTATGCAAGAAGCTATATAGTATAATGCAAATCACACAGGCTTAGAATCAGAACTAGCCCAATCTCTTAGGGTGAACCATAAGAAACTGCTGTGTTTGTAAGTAAAAAATCAGTGATTTTCAGCTATTTCATTTGGTTCAAACTTTAATAGCGAGTAACTGGATTTGCGATTATTTAAACCTCTTTTGGCCTCAGTTTTTTCAAATATAAAATAATGAAGTTGGACTTTTTGGAGTTCTAACAGAAATAAAAGCTCCAATAGGCTATGGATAATGGAATTAACATGAAATCCCCCAGTCTCATCAAGGAAATGTTTTTACATTCTTGGGAAACACTTTAATGAGCAGCATGCTAGTATTAAAATAATAAACATCTCTGTGAATTTCTGGTGGTGTGGGCAACCATTAATTATTTTTAAAAATCTGAATAAATAAAAGCAACTTCATTGTACTCAACACAGAATGCCCAAAGCACTCAAAGCTTCCCTGTCCTGCAGTTAAAAGAGGTCACTATAATTATACCTTCTTGCAGTTTCTGCAAGGAAGCCAATAGCACAGCTGCTGCCTCTGGAAGAGTTAGTAGTTGGGGATTTGGGCTTCGTCTTTCTGGAGAAATGAAAAAATAAATACAGATTCTATTAGCATTTAAATATTCATATAGATAAATCCTATTCTAGTATGCTATAATACTAGAAAATCTCTGTGAAATACCTCTGTGATCCCTCAGCAAAGAGCCCCTTACACAGAATGATTTTTACAAGTTGAAACATTTCACACTTCCCTTAGGCATTGCTTACAACTGGTTATGTTGTGTATTACAGGGAATGGAAGAAAATTTAAACTATATACTACAGAGAATTTCATGAAAGCAAGGAGGATTAAGATAAAGAACTCATGAGAAATTTCCCCCTCAGAGCTTAAAATGGGATGTCTGGGCTGAAAGGTTTAGATGGGACCCTGCCTGGAGCCTGGACTATCTTCTCTCTTGTTCCTTCCAAAGCAGTTTGAGAAAATAATCTACCTTCTTGGCCACATGTTAAGTCAATTATTTGACTGAAGGAGAATCTGCAAAATAGTCAAAACTATTTCAAATCTAAGCTGACAGAAGACAAACGGTCCTGATTCAACACAAACCGTGATTTTTAATTTGGGAGATGAGAAAAAAAAAAAAAAAAACCCACCCCCCCCAGGGTATAAAAAAAAAAAAAAAAAAAGGTTAATTACACTGCAGGCTTGAAGAAGGTAAACAAAAATTTGATAAGCATCTATGTGCTCAACACAGTGTTTGGTATTTTTCAAAATGAGCCTACTTGGTATTTTTAACAATCTTGAACGTTTATCAAAATGAATGGTATTGTTATTTTTAACTCCAATGGCATGGAAAGGTTTATCATGAAACAGTCTCTGGCTCCATCCTTAAAGGCTCCCACTTCTTCACTATTTCTGGTTTTGAACCTTTTGATAGTTCTTTTTAGTAATATAATAGAGCTGTTTGAAGTTTTTAGGCAAATCACTATTTCAATAATGATGATGATGATGATACCAACATTGGCAACAACAACAGCGTTTAAGAGAAATCTTGTAAAGATCATGCCCTAAACGGGAGGCCCGTTTCTCGGACGGGGTAGGCACACAGCTCTCATATCCATCCTGACGCCCGGGAGCGGAACCCCGGCCCCCGCCGCCCACCTCCATACTGGCGGGGCCTTGCGATCCCCAGCTCCGCCGCTGACAGCGGCGCCGGGCGGGGCCGGCTCTCCCCCGGGAAGGCCCACGGGCCAGTCTTGGAGGCGGAGCGCGCCCCTCCGGTCCTGCGCGGTCCTCTGTAGCCCGCGGCTCCCTCCACCCCCGCGCACTCACCGGGCGGCGGCCGGTCGGCGAGGTCCTTCCTCCGGCTCTGGTCGGAGATGAAGCGGCGCCCCTCTGCCAAGGCGAGACACGGGCTCAGCGCCCACCCGGCCCGATCGATCGGAGTTCCGGGGCCGGGAGCGGGCGGGGCCCGGTGCGCGCGGAACTGCCCGGGTTGGGGCGCCGGCGCGGATGAGGTAAAGGTCCGCACGCCGCCCGCCCCCGGGCCCCCGAGTGAGCTTCGGAGGGGGCGGCGATCTCGCTCACCAGCCAGGGTGGGGCGGTGTGTCCCCGGAAATCCCAGTCTCCCTTTGGGCAAGAGCCAGCAACCCTCCGGTTTAGGGTGGAGGATTTCTGATAATCTACCCCGCCCCCCAACCTTTCTCCTTGATTAACTGAGACCAGGATGACCTCGATTATTTATGGGAACAAACTCGATAGGATTCTCTCCCCACAGCTCTACATCTATCCCACCGATTCACGCACCCCTACGGATCTCCCTCTATTGCTGTCGGAAGAGCAAAGTATTTGGAACGTACGTGCACCCTTCAGGTAGAGCATAGCTTGTGGAGTCCAATTCCTTCTCTCAAAGAGTCTCTATAACCCGGGGAGAAGAGGAAAGCAGTTAGTAAGGCGTTGCTGCCCAGCCCACTATTAGGAAAAAAAAGGAGGGGAGGGAAAGAAAGAAAGGGAAGGGAAGGAAGAAGGGAGAAGATATTAGGAAAAGAGGGGAAGAAATTGAGAGAAAGAGAGAGGGAGGAAGGAAGGAAGGCAGGCAGGCAGGCACACAGCGCGCGGAGTCCCAATTTTTGCGTTTGATTACCTGCGGAGCACTGTTCGAATTTCCCATGAAAGAAAACACCAGGAAAAGAGTCAAGGTTGTTACCACCAGACTTCTGAATCCCTGTATGAAAAGATCAAAGAAGTCGTTTCTGTGCCTCTATAGGATCTTCTGCTTCCTTCCCTGGCGCCTGGACAATTACAAATCCCTTACTTTTTGCTATGTTCTGTTTTAGCGCTCAGAGGGTGGGGCAGAAGGTGGTTCCCCAGTTTATCGTCTAGTTAATCCACAAAGAGTTCTTTTTTAAAAACAATTAATTAGAAATATATTATTTTTATTATTTAACCCAAATGAGGATTTGGGTGAATTAGTGAAACTTTTTCTTTGTAAAATCAAATGATTCTGATATTTTAAAGGCATAACGTTTAACTATCCTTTAGCCTCTGAAACACTTATTAAACATAAAAGAGGTAAAAAGCTATACAGCTTTTTTATAAAATAGCTTAAAAAACTCAAGTATATAAAACCTTTACTTACCTTCATGTTCTACACCTTTCCAGAAGCTGCAATAACTATAACTTAACCTCTGAGTTTTCTAATTTTGTTCTGAAGGTGGGGCTTTTAAATCTTAGGGTCAAGGATCCCTCCTGATTTTGCATAGAGCTAGTGTCCACAGGGACTTCCTGTCAGTCTTCAAGTTTGAGAGGATCTGATGACTCCTCCAGGGAGATTCAGTTGCAGGAAGCAGAGGAATGATTGATGGGTGAATATCATTTACTGTCCACATCAGCCAGGAGATATTCTGAAAATATCAGCATCATGACCTTTGATTTTCCTATTAGCTTCCCAAGGCAGTATTATTATTATTATTATTATTGAAAATGATTAATAACCCCAGGCAGAATCAAAAGTAAATGAACAAAGTAAGAAAACTTGTCTTGGGTAACTAACTAGCTATCAAGCTAACACCGGTGAGTAAAGATGAATCATTTGGGTAGAAATGAAAAGGTTAGGGAATCTCAATGGATTTTGACATCAGTCATTCACTTAATTATCCATTCAATTATTTAACAAATATTTATGGAATGCCTACTATGTAACAGACATCCTTCCTTTTAGTTCAAGGGACACAGCCACGTATTAAAAAGACAAGTCTCTGCTTTGATCATGCTTATCTTCTAGTCAGGGGGGAAACACTCCAAACCGGTAAATAAGGTAATTACAGAATTTTAAAATGCTTTATAAAGGAAAAGTAAGCAAAATGATGTGATAAGGTAAGTGGTGGGCTACTTTAGGGAAGGTAAGAATAAAAGGGGGTCTGGAAAGATAAGGTGGAGTCAGACATGGGATAAACTGGGGTGGGAAGCAGTATTGCTGACGTTCTCAGGCAGAAGAAAAATACAAAATCTTGGGATGGCAAGTAGCTTGGCTTGTTTGAAGAACAGGAAGGAGACCAATGGAGCCAAAGCTGTGTGGGTGTCAGGGGAGGACACTGTAAATTGAGGTTGGAGAGTAAGAAATGACAACTTGTTTGTAAGCAAAAGATGATGATGGCTTAGACTAGGGGAGTCCTTGTAAGGAATGGAGAGCTGTAATGAATTTGGGAGGCAGAAAACATGGACTTGTGGATAAACTGTATATGAGAGTTTAAGAAAAATAAATCAAGGATGACTCTTAGATTTTTGGTTTAATCAATGGGTGAATGATGAAACTCTTTATTGAAATTGGAGAGACTTCATAAAGAAGCAGTTAAGAGAGGGAAATAAAGAGTTGCCTTTGGACATATTAAAATTAAAAATGTATATTAGACATCCAAGGAGAAATGTGAAGTAGGCAGTTGCAGATGTAAACTCTAGAGCTCAGCAAACAGGTCACCAGCCTATAGATTTTTTTTCTAAAGGCAGGAATTATCAGATTTAAGAATCTTGAGAATTTTAAGGCAGGAAAAAATTGGGATTGAAAAAATACTTAGGGAGTGAACGGAGTTAAAGAGAGGAAGAGATAGAGTTCTGAGAACAAACCTACAGAGATTGAGCAGAGGGAAAGTCAGCAAAGGAAGCTGAACGGAAGCAGTCGGAAAGAAAGAAATTCCAGGAGAACGAGGCCATGGGAGCTAGGAGACTATCCAATAACATTGAAAGGTTAAACTGATGTGAGCTAAGAAGTGTCTGCTGGATTTGAGAATATGATGGCTTTTGAGGACAGAAGCTAGACTGGGATGGGTTGAATAGGATATGAGGAAATAAGGACAAGTGTGGACAACCTTTTTGAGAAATTTCACCAAAAGGGGGAAAGGAAAATGAACTTTTAAAAAAGATATGTGAGTGTGGTGGAAGCGGGCTATTTTTTTTTTTTTTTTTTTTTTTAGCCTTGCAGCAAATCTGAATCCTTTCAATTTTAGGGAACTTTGGAAATTCCCTAAACTATAAATTATGATTCTTGGTGGGAGGCAGCATCTTCCTTGTATTGTAGAAGCTGAAAATGCTAGACACTCTTTACCAGCCTCCCTATTGGGTAGAGTGTGGGCATGAGGCAGGCTTCACCAATCGGACGTACCCACTGGTCTGGAGCTGGGGAGGGAAGAAAGTGCGGAGTAGGAGAAATACTTTCTAGTGCAGCACTGGTTGTAGGATGCTTGAGTTTGTGGGGGCAATCCTGGCTGCAATGCTAGTGACAGACACCAGCATCCAGTGCTAGAGGAAGGGTGATACTAACCGCACTGTCCTTTTAATAAAGTCCTCTTTTGCTTAAATCAACCAGGTCTGTTGGTTTCTTTTGATGACCATTTGCAGAACATGTGTGCTGATGGGGATGATCAGCAGAGAAGGAGAAATTGATGATGTGGAAAGAGAACTGCAAAAAAGGGACTTTGTGGAAGGCAAGAAAAATAGGACCCAAATTTGTCAATATCCAGTTGAAATAGTTCTACACACAGGCAGACAGTGAACAAGGACCAGAGTGGCCACCATATGCTAAAGTACCATGGATGAGAGAGATGGTCACTTTCTTCGGAATGTTAGAGCAGTGCTCCGCAGGTATTAATGCGCTTTTGAATCACCTGGGAATCTTGTTAAAATGTACATTCTGATTCATTATAGCTGGGGTGGGACCTGAGAGTCTGCATTTGTACTAAACTCCCAAGTGATGCTAATAAATGCTAGTCTACTAATCCTTGGACATTTTGAGTAGTAAAGCTTACAGGATATAAAAAGTGATAAAAAAAAAAAACTAACGCTTAGCGTCTACATGGCTGGGAGAATGGTTAACAATAGAAACATCAGGGATAATGCAGAGGGACTAGATGAGTTTAGTTTGGGACTTAAGTTTGAGGGGTGATGCTATCTACCAGTAAATACTTGTCTAAGAGAGACTGAGGTTTGGGCATTTGATGTTTGGAATTGTCAATCATGTGCGGCCAAGAAAACTGAGATGTGGTTAGTAAATGAGAATGAAATATAGAAAGTAGTTTGTAGGTAGAAACTTGAAGAATATTTACTCCTTTTAAAGAATAAGTACAGCAAGAAGGAGCCAGAACCATGAATGTAGTGTTTTCCACTGTTTTAGGAGAGGAGGAAGATAAAAACTAAGGACTAAAAGGTTTTCACCATATCTAAAGAAAATCAATATTCCTTTAAATATTACGTTTCAGGATTTTAGAATTTAATTTCAAAGGATTGTAACAACTTCCAAAAAAAAAGCCACAGAAGAAAGATGATGCATGTGTTTATATTTTAAAACAATTCATAAGTGAAACCCAGTTATTAGGTTAACCCTAACAAGCAACTAAAATGTCTTTTCCCCCCCTCCATACCCAAAACACACAAAGGTTTTAGAAAGAGGGACGGGAAAAGAAATTGCCAAACTGTGATTTGCATTTACAATCTTAAGGAAAATATAATGAACGTGATTTGTCTGTAACAGTTTCGCTAATGAATTCACAAACAGATTATTTACGTCAAAGCTGCCATTTTCAGCATAATATGCACAAGTGAGCAGAATGGCTTTGACATATTATCAATATTGTAGTCTTATCAAAAGTAACATGCCAGAATGTGTTTGTTCTAAAAGGGCATTGACTCCCAATCAAATGTTTTTGTTAAATTCACAATATTTTAAGATTTTTACAGGTCTAAACCTAGAGATTGGCTAAGAAAAGTTACTTATTTGAGAAAAAAACAGTTGCAGAAAACCAGTAAATTTTATTCTGCTGATATGATGACCCGGCAGTGGGTACTGTACAAATTGGATCCAAAACCTTTTTTAAAGGCATATTTAATGGAGATCATTTTGCCTGCATCACTGATGTTATCTGAATTCTTCTAGTTGACTGGAGCGTGCCCAAGCCCCATTGAAAAAAAACTGTCACAGTTTAAACTGCATTCTTACAAGGTCAGTGATTATTGTGTTCACACAGAAAACAGCTATCTTTTTAAAAAATTATTTTTAAACTTTATTTATACATTTTTAAATCGAAGTATAGTTGATTTACAATGTTGTGTTAGTTTCAGGTACACAGCAAAGTATTTCAGTTATATATATATAAAACATTTTTTCAGATTCTTTTCCATTATATGTTATTTCAAGATATTGACTATAGTTCCCTGTGCTATACAGTAGGTCTTTGTTTTTTATTTGTTTTATACATAGTAGTATGTATCTGTGAATCCAAAATTCCTAATTTACCTACCCCCCCCTTCTGCTTTGGTAACTGTAAGTTTGTTTTTGATGTCTGTGAGTCTATTTCTGTTTTAAGTTTGTTTCTATCAGTTTTTTAGAAATCACACATAAGTGCTATCACATGATATTCGTCTTTCTCAAACAGCTCCTATCTTGGGTAAGATTACCTGGACAATATGGCTATTGAGATACTCAAGTATCCAAATTACTCTCTGATAACAGAATAGAGGGTTTTGGTACAGGATGATGAGGTCATTGGGTTCAAGTCCTACTTTGGCTTTATTCTCTGAAGGCCAGTCAGCCCCATAGGCCAGTTGTCTCACAAAGGGGTGGAAGAAGTAATTTCCCCAAAGGGCTACCAGTTTTAGGAGGAGATTTAGGGACACTGAGAAGGCCTGCTATCCAAAATAAAGCTCTCCACTCATTGGCCAGTGTCTTTACTGTCCTTTACTTAAGGGTTTGAACTTTAAGAATGTCTTTTCGCAAACCATGTAAATACCACAAAACAATTGGCAGGTTCTAGGAGAGGACAGGAAGGGCCAGCTGTTTTGGCCTAGTCAGTCAAACAGAGGTGACCTTTTAATAGGTCTTAGAGTTGGTAAAGGTAAGACCATGAAAATGTGTCAGTCGATGAAGGATTTGGGGACGCCATTTCTATGTCCAACCTCCTATATGGATACAAGTAGCAGAAGAGCAGAAGTTGGAAGCTTTCAGCCCAGAGGACAATGTTAGAAAGATGTGCTGGATACTGTATTTAAAAACAGATTCACCAGACAATAGTCAAGACTTACAGTTTAATGATTGGATTCAACAAATACTTATTGGGTACCTTAACTGGTAGATTTGGCCAGTGGTTTTCAGCCTTACTAAAGTATAAGATCAAAACATTGCAGACGTTAAGTAATTTTATTTAAGTCACAAATACTTAAGTATTATATATTCCTTCCATGTAGAGAAAAAAACATTAAGCATTTCTCCACTAATTTCTAAATTCACTGCTCACTTTTTTACCTGAAGTCTATTTCTATTTATGATTACATTTAAACAGTTTGGATATGGAAGATGTGACCATTATGTAAAAAAGAAAACTGCATATAAGGCTAATTTAAAAAACACGAGGTTATGACCCAGCAATCCCACTACTGGGCATATACCCTGAGAAAACAATAATCCAAAGAGTCATGTACCACATGTTCATTGCAGGACATGGAAGCAACCTAAGTGTCCATCGACAGATGAATGGATAAAGATGTGGCACATATATACAATGGAATATTACTCAGCCATACAAAGAAATGAAATTGAGTCATCTGTAGTGAGATGGATGGACTTAGAGACTGTCAAACAGAGTGAAATAAGTCAGAAAGAGAAAAACAAATACCATATGCTAACACATTTATATATAGAATCTGAAAAAAAAAATGGTTCTGAAGAACCTAGGGGCAGGACAGGAATAAAGATGCAGACATAGAGAATGGGCTTGAGGACAAGGGGAGGGGGAAGGGTAAGCTGGGGCAAAGTGAGAGAGTGGCATGGACATATATACATTACCAAATGTAAAATAGCTAGTGGGAAGCAGCCGCATAGCACAGGGAGATCAGCTCGGTACTTTGTGACCACCTAGAGGAGTGGGATAGGGAGGGTGGGAGGGAGATGCAAGACGGAGGAGATATGGGGATATATGTATATGTATAGTTGATTCACTTTGTTATAAAGCAGAAGCTAACACACCATTGTAAAGCAATTATACTCCAATAAAGATGTTAAAACAAAACACGAGATGGGTTATTTTGCAATGCTAAAGTTTTAGAATTTCTTAATAAAAATACATCTGACCATTGTTATGGATTGAATGTGTTCCCTCCAAATTCACATGTTGAAACCCTAACCCCCAACATCATGGTATTTGAGAGTGGGCCTTTGGGAGGTAATTAGGTTTAGATGAGGTTATCAAGATGGGGCTCCTCATTAAGGGATTCGTGTCCTTATTAGGAGAGAGATGAGAACTTGTTCCTTCTCTTTTTCTCTGCCATGTGAGGACACAGTGAGAAGGCAGCTGTCTGCAAGCCAGGAAGAGGGCCCTCTCCAGGAACTGAATCTGCCAGCACCTTCATTTTGGACTTCCCAGGATGCAGAACCATGAGAAATAAACACCTGTTGTGTAAGCCAGTCTATGGAATTTTGTTATAGCAGCCCAAGTTGAGACAACCACCAGTTAATAGAAAAGTACCCTTTTATTGAGAAGTAAGACAAGTGTATTTACAATATTCAACTGTTAGATCATATAATCTGTGAGACTTTTAAAAGCAGCAGTATTCCAGGAATTACAATTTATAAGGGGAAAAGGAAAACATTCCAAATAGGTTTCTGTTTACAGAAAATACATTTGAACAATGCCAGAAACACTTAAGGCTAAGTAGTATTAGACCTTCTCCTCCGTCTTTATAGCAATAATCAGAGAATGTTTTTTGTCACAAAGACAGAAGGCTAATTTTGGAAAGGAAGAAACAATATGATGTACAGTCCTTTCTGTCAGAAGACAAGTATGTTTAAAAATAGAGCCTCATCAATGGTTCTGAATAAGAAACATACAATGCTGCCAAGCAGTCCCAAACTCACATCTGAGATAAACTGTGGACTCATTTAAAGCTGAAAACTGCTCCAAGCCTCTGACTCTTACTAAGGACTGGGAGATTATCACATCCTTTACACATGTCTAATAATGCTTTCTGAAATAAGATTGCTGAAAAAGAGATCTCTGTTACAGTGCAAAGAATATTTTGATAGAAATTCATGTCTACAAAGGAGCTAAATAATACAGATGTTCCATACATTAACAGATACTGTTCTTGCTTTAAAAAGGTAGAATTATCTAGCCACTGTAAATAATATGGGTCAGTCAAAAATATGTATAACAGAGTCCTACAGGGCAACTTGTATAAGTCAATCCCCAAAATATGTATATATTTGACACTCTCCAAGTGAGGATATTACTTTTTTGAAGAACATTAGACACAACACTAGGTTTCTTATTATTCCATGAACTATTGAGGTAGGAGTCTCATTTTGTCAATGTCATCTATTTTCACAGATTATAAGTCAAATGCCAGTACCAAAAAGACAGTAATCCACAAGGCTGAACCATTAGACTATCTACCAAGTCCTTCCTTCTTTCGATGAGCAAGGTTGGAACTTCTCTGTGCATCAAGAGATTTAACTAAAAATAACATAGGCTGTAATATATTTCGTAGACACATTTGTCAATAAAAATCACAAATTTCAATTATGATTTTATACATTAAAAAGCTTTGCAATTGTTAAAAAAAAGAGTAAATAGTATAATCATTAGTGGTAAAACAAATAGTACTATGACTCTTGAAATGTCTTCCTACATCTATCAAAAGGGTGCCACCTTGGAAAACTACTAATGAAGAAACAACTACTGTTTCCTACTGCCTGTCAAGCAGCAACAGTAGAAAAGACAACACATTATTTTTGTAGTGTCATGTTTTTCAGAACTATAGCCAGTTTAATTACAGCAAAATAATTTAGTATGTGAACTCAGATATTCTCTCCATGAACTCAAATGAAGAGTGATCATATGAAACACACATTATGCATATTGATTTTTGTTATGAAAAAAGCTGAAAAGCAGGGAAAACTTGGCTTATGTAAATAGCCCTTAAAAAACAGCTGTAAGTTTAACCTTTTAACACGGTACATCTTAAAGTAAATATTACCAGTAGTAATTTTATGAAAAGCAAAATAATAAATCACCGCTAAATTGTAAAAAATAAAAGAAAAAGAAAAACTGGATCACAACATGGAAATATCCATTTGGGCTGCATCATGTAGTATCTTAAATAACAAACTAACTATTCAATGAAATGAGCTAGGTAACAGACTCCTACATCACCAAGAATGCTTTTTTTGTTAAATGCTTACATGTCATGAAAGATACAGATGCTCACGTGAGAGTCCCAAGAAGTATGAGGACTTCCAGAATGTGTTCCGGAAAGAAAAAGTGCTGAGTCAGCTATAACTTAGAAACTACAAGCTAGTAAAGAATGACCTTTGCATATTCCAACAAAGAATATCTAGTTCAGATTTTCATCTGGCTTTAAAATATTAAGATTCAGAAGAACCACAAAAGTTTTATTTTAACCATACGTTTACCAAAAAAAAAAAAAAAGAAAAAGAAAAAAAGTGATTCATACATCAACACTGGGTTTTCCTGGTTTTAATATATCACGATGACATAATCCAATCTAACTCATGCACCACTTTCAGAGACACAGTGCAACTGGAAATATTTTCGCTGCTGCAGAGGACATTACAGTTCTAAAAAGCAAATGCCGATGGGTGTGCTTGCATCTTCAAAATAAAAAGAAAAGAAACAGGCACTACAGTTCTCTAAGGATGGCTGTGTTTCACACATTGTGGAAAAACAGTAAAAATCCCCTTCAAGAGTTTCAATATGCATTGTAACATAGATTTCATCTCCTTCGGTTTGCTTGCTGACTTCTTAGATGACTTGGTTAGAAGTCTGTTTTCACTGCTTCTTTGTTAACTGCTGTTGCTACTCTGTAGGCTATACGTTTTAAACTTCTGTAAGGAACATTACAAGCTATTTCATGTAATTTAATTTTGTGCTGAATATTCTTCAAAGGATTTTATAAATAATACAATATTTTAAATGAGTCTTCAATTCACTTGTTGTTATACCATATTGTTGCTTTCTCCGACTTTATCTACAAACTGCAAGAAGAAAAACAGATAATTAAATGAAAGCCTAGGGCACTATAAAATATTACATCAACACTTCAAATGTTGATTAAAAAACCCAGCTTTATAAGATTTGTGGAAATTTAAGGTATGACTGACAACGATTAATCCAGTACTACTCACCACCATCTTCTGACACATAAATGTATATAAAAAAAATTTTTTTTCTATAAGTTGTTTCTGCATGACATGTTACACATATGACTTTAAGGGTGCAATACAAGAAACACAATGCAATTAATAAAAAAATTGGATAAGATGAAGCTAACGCTGCTAGCTCAACAAAAAAAAGTAAAAAAATAAAAAGCTGAAATGTCAGCCATTCATGCATTAATGAACCCAATAAGGCATTTCAACTGACCATTATTGTGGATCTCTTCTGGGCCTATGTAGTCTTTGAACAAACAGATTTAGCTCCATTAAGTTCAATAATTAACAACAGCTACTGACTAAAAATACTTTAAATGTGTATTCTGGACTTCAGACTGAAAGTGGCAATGACATTAAAAAGAGACTTAATGATGCAAGCATAAATCGATAATTATGGAACATAAGTTTTAACACACATTAATGTAAGTGGTTATTTACTTTGGTTACTCCACCCCAAATATAAAGCAACTGGGCTTTCTTCAGCATTCCAGATGGTGATGCAAACAGATGTTGAAACAAAGTAATTAGTGAAGATATTAAAAGTTACATAACTCAAGTGACTATATAACACTACCAAAATCTAGCAATCATCTAACCCTTTCTTTCATTTCATTATTCACATTTTTACTTAAGCATTTATTATAATGAAGTAATAATAACAGGAAACACAATTTATAGTATTGGATGTCCATTTATGCAAATACTGAAGAATCCTTAAATTAAGGACATGATTAATGATTACAGCTCTATAACTAGAAGTTTTAGTACATTCAAAAGACATTCTAGGTATAAACAACATTGACTACTGTATGAGTTTGGGGATTAATGCAAATGAATCAGGATATACCCCTACAAGCCTAGGTTCTAGCATTTTATATAATCGCAAATAGATCAATTGGCACACTGAAACTAAAAGTTGCTCTCAAAGCACTCATGTATTCATTAGAATTTTACGGTAAATTTAGGTGGAGAGAAAGCACAACATTGTCTCTCCAAAGGTAACTTCAAAAAATGTCTAGGTTATCTGGGCTGCAAGGTTCTGATTTGAGGATGGAAATGAGATTAGGCTTATAGTGGTACCTATTTTTAGTGGGTAAGCCATCCTTTAGCTCTTTGAGAATTCAATAAATGCTATGAACTACCTCTCTAGAAGCATCTACAGAAGTCTGCAAACAACTTTAAGAAGTTGACTGCCCGCCCTGGAGAAACAGATTTGACAAGACTGTTCTAACCGTGGACAGAGCTAGGAACGGAATTTTATCATCTGACTCCCAGTATCACAGTGCTTTATTTAATTGTCTTAAAGCACTCCATTTGGTGATACAGTCTAAGAGAGAAAACATTTGTAAGAAATAATGGTGTCCTTTTATATTATCGCTTCTAAAATTAGAGATCATATAAAAGTTAATTGAAAAGTGCCTTGAACTCTCAAAGAGAAAGGCAGCATAGCATATCAATCCAAGTTACATGAAAAAAAGAGAGAACAACATTAAAAATGGATACAGTGAAACCAAATTTCAGGTTCTATAGGTTTAGCAATGATTATTTTCTCTGGTATTCATGGTAACCACAATCTATGCGATGCAACCACTCATATCATAATAAAAAACTTATCAATCATGTATCAATTCCTCAAATTTCTACAAAGAGCATCAGACAGCATTTATCTTTAAAATTTTTATTTTATTTAAAAAACTTTTAAAAATTATTGAAGTATAGTTGATTTACAATGTTGTATTAATTTCTGCTATACAGCAAAGTGATTCAGTTATATGTGTGTGTGTGTGTATACACACACACATACACATTCTTTTTTATATTCTTTTTCATTATGGTTTATCACCTGATATTGAATATAATTCCCTGTGCTATACAGTAGGACATTGTTGTTTACTCATTCTATATATAATAGTTTGCATCTGCTAACCCCAAACTCCCAAGCCGTCCCTCTCCCCAGATAACATTTATTTTAATGGTTTAAAAAACATATTGTTAAATATATGATTACTTACTGATCTAATTCCAGGTAAATTCAAGAGTGATCCAAGGACTGGCACTCTTCTAATAAATCCAACAACCACAGGAAAGAAGCCCCTGGGAGAGGCGAAGAAAGTTCTTAGAATGAACACATTCTCTATTACCAAAATGAACAGTTAGCCATGTAAAAAGAAAGGATCCTGTTAAAGTTTTGAATGTTTTAAGAGACTTCAAAATTCAGTTATTCCTTACCTCTCCCTGGATTTGATCCCTTCCTTAGTTGTGCTCATAACATTCTGTTTATATAGATATAAACATCTATAATGGCATTACTATTACATCCTACTGGTACCTTTACAGTCTATTTCCCATATTAGAAATGAGAGATTCTCTAAAGCAGATTTGGCACTTAATAATGTTTGTTTCCTGTGGGCAATATGGTGCTTGGCAGATAGAAGACAAATGATACACCTTTCTTGAATAAATAATTAAACCAACTTACTTGAAAGTATTTTCTCACACTGCATACTATTATTTACTGGGTAAGTGGCATTTGTAAAATATTAACTGATCAAAACCTCCCATAATGTATTTGGTCCAAAATTTTCTAGTATCTACATGCATTAAAGAAAGTGTCATCAAGTGACAGTAACTGTACAGCATCAGGTCTACATATTAAAATGCTGGATCTATCTATCTATCTATCTACCTATCTACCTATCTATCTATCACTGTCTGGTTGATGAAAATACCAAACATAAACAGAGTGCCGTAAAATGCCAACAAAATAAATTTTATTGCATTGAAAATACTTTATAAAATAATTTATACCCTGACATAAGCAATCATCTGCATCTGATAAACACATCTGGGTTTCTGTAATAATTATATGACATTATGGTTTACCTAAAGAGAAACAATAAAATAAAATGGTTGCCTTACCTGAACAAGAGAAAGAATCCGTAAATTTCGAAAATCATGCCTATCAAAGGCCAACCAATCAGGACTACAAATACACCACCCAGGAAAAATCCTGTAGCTTTCATTTTATGTTTTTGGAAGAAGAATCTGAATGTTCTTTCTAAACCAATTACAAAAGCCAAGCCAGCCACAAATAAAACCTAGAAGAGGAGGAAAACGTAACACAGAAAAAGCAGTTAAATGCACTGCATGTGTTTGAAGGGGTAAGGTCAAAGCTAAATATGATAAAAAAAGACATGTGGCTTTTAATGTGAGCAACTGGCCAGAGAAAACTACAATGCACACCAAGAGGCAGAACCACGTTAAAGCTGTAGTTGTATCCCACTCTGTTCAGTCCTCTTCTATCTTGATTAGATGAAGAAAAGAGAAACAAAGAAAGATTAGGTGTCACCCAGCAGCATCTGCTTCTGCAGTGGTTTCCCCAGCTTTAGCTAGATGGCGATGGCTTAGTCAAGCAGATGAGCGGCAAGGCAAGAGAGGGAAGGTGCCCGTAAATATGTCAACCGAAGGTACTCCTGGTTCTGAAAACTTGATCAGGGGTGATAGGAGTTCCTATGGATGGGAGAAAACCTGACATGGCCCAGTTGGTAGTAGAAGAAACCACGCAAAGCCAGCAAGAAGATCCTAGTTTTATTAATTCCGGAAATCTGGGAGCAGCAGAAACGAAATACAGCCATGCATTCTCAAATATACTTATAGTTTGTATGTTTTCAGACAATGGACAAGAGATGGTGATTGACTAAAAGCCTGCGTTTTCCCAGGTTTTATTCCCAAATACTTGCCTTTCTTCATAACCATTCTTCAGCGAAAAATATTTCACAAAAGTATTTATTAAGCCTAATGGTTAAGCTTCTCATTCTGAGATACCAATGCTGTTTATATGATTGTTTATTAAAACATTAATTTTGAACAATTGTTACCCTTTATATTTTCCAATGTCCAATTAAAAGCCCAATGTTAACATACACTTCAAAAATATTTTATCGTTATTCAGTGAGTTTATTGCCCTCTTAGAAGGGTTATTATTTACTTCTAGAACTCTTGCACAGCCTTCACACATGGACAACAGAGTACACATTCCAAATAAACAATACACACACCTTTCTTAGCAGGTCAATTATTAATATAGATATATTTTTTAAAGGTTTAAGTGGTTTTTAAAAATCTGTTCATTTTATGCTATTTAAGCAAATGTTAAATCTCAGATGTGTAAAGTCAAAACATTAACAAATTTACCAAGACATGGGGCTATCAAGTCATCTATTTTGAACTATTTAAGGCAGTCTTGATTTAATCTATTGTAAATCACATAGCAAACACTTAACAGAGCAGTTATGGAATTAGAAAACTTCATTAAGCATTTATCTTTTATTTAAACAGAAAGCTGACAGGTTCCACCCCGATGAAATCAGAGGATGTAACAGGAGTCTTCACATGAGCAACAGTGAATTATTTCCCCCCGATTTCATAGCAGGCAATAATTCATTAGTAGTTAAAACTTCCTTATGAATTTAGTTAAAATAGATATTGAAAAACTCACATTTCCAATAGCCAGTAGTGCTTTGTCAAAAAAGAGAATCATTCCAAAGAACAGGAAAAACACTCCAAATCCTGTTAATCCCATTCCAATTTCTGCAATATAAGTTATATGGTTAAGGGTACAGCAAAAGTAAAGTCACATTAAGATCCTCATAAACTAAGCAAGAAAAAATTTTCAGTTTTTCTTTTGACTGATATAAGGAAATAGGACCCCAACATTGCAGGTTGACATAACGACATTTGTTAAGATCCAGAACAAATTAAATTAACAACAGAAAATTACTCCCAAAATTTAAAATATGAATGGGAATTTCTAATCCTTATATGAGAGAGAGCATTTCTCACAAACATATTCATAATAGAGAAAGACAAATCAGGAATCTAAACCTTTGATTTTATTATTTTTTCCCTCCCAAGAGCCCTTCCGGCATCAGACGTAAGTATGTGGGTTCACTTGTGTCTCCTCTTCTCCTTTCATATTCCATGACTAGTATTTGTATGCACAATATCTGCAGTTCCTTCTTTCCCTTCTGAAAACGAATTCCTTCCTTAACCCACTGGAAATGCTATGGGAGGTCAGCACAGACTGCTTCTCACAATGACAACAGGAGAGATTTTGAGTCAAGAAGCCGTCTCCTCCAAAGTTAATTTTCAGACTTTTAGCTTCTTCATGGCTTATTATGGATTTATCTTCTACAAGTCTCTCTCAACTATGCATCCATTCACATATTTAGTCTAAGAGTCCTAAAATAACCTCTCTAACATTTCAAAGAACATTGTTTTACCTAATATTAATATTCTGGGTTTTTACTTTTTCATTCAAAAACAAAGAATTGTTGATCAACTCCTAAATGCCAGCAACCGTTCTAGGTACTGAGTATAGAGTGATGGACAAAGTATAAGCTTTTACGTCTATGGTTACTCTTTATACAAAACTAATATTTTATTGCCTTTACACTCCCTAGACTTATCTTTATGTCTGAAGAGTCTTAACTTTCTAAGGTTACAGTTGTACTATTCTGTTAACGTTACAAAGCACAATCCACGAAATTAGTTCCTTGATCATTTCAGTTTTGATTTCAGGAAACAGTCACCAATCCTTATTTTACCTAGCAGCACTATCTGCATAAAATAATAAATCAGACCGAAACTGCCATATTTTGGGAAACACAATTTTAAATACACAATAGTGATTTCTGATCTGTTACTTAACTTTTTTGCCTCGGCTCCAGAGAGCTAAAATCTAAGTCACAGCTACTTAAAAATTTAAGCCATGTAATATGTTATGATGAGTTGAAAATTTACATCCTATGCCTTTTTCGACATCCTTCACCTCAATTTACAGTTAACTCTTGCCTCCCATTCCAGCTGCCTTGTTCTCCGAAAGTTAGTCTAAAAGAATTCGGGTACCTGTCCATAAATACACTGGTAAGTGTATTCCACAGACACAAATTCTCATGAAAATTGGAGGCTCATACCTTCATGCTTAAATGCTTTAGGAGAATTTAACCAAATAACTGTTCAGGTGTCAGACATAATTTCCTACAGGAAAATATGGACAAAACAGCAAGGACAATTCCATTAAATAACTATTTAGTAGTTAGGATTTAGTCACTGGCAGCTGAGTTATTTAAATACAACTCATTCCTATCTTTTCACAAATTGTCCTAATGATTATGTACACATTTTGAGATGTTTGTTCATCAGAAAGGAAACTATATGGCAATATGCCTACTATGTATTGAGAATTTACCATGAATTGCCCATTACGAGGTGCTTTACGTATCTTACAGAACTTAATCCTCCCCATACTACTGCAGGGTAGGCATCATTACATTATTCTAGAGATTTTTTTTTGCCAGGTTAAATATGTTTGATTAAATGAAATTCAAGGGCACTGGAGTAGGCTGGACTTCTGGGAGAAGCATCTTTAGGTTTAATATAATTAGTTTGTTACTAATATAACTAAGGAGATGTCAGTATGAAATTGACTGCAGTGGAAAAGGACAATGTCTGTACATGGTTTTACATTTAATGAGATGTTTATACAAATATGTCATAATTCCTTTAGCAAAACTGGGGTGTTAAAAAGTAGCACCAGCCCCATGTTTCATGTGGGCAACTGAAGACTCAGATTAATAATTCACCCTTGATCACAGAATCAGCAAATGTGCGTGTGGAGGGGGACAGGTGCAGGGAGGGACGGGGGTGTGGTGTGGAGTCCGTCTAGAACTCAAATCCAGTCTTCAGGCTCCACATCTTACAACTATAACAGGGGAAACCAAAACATTCCCACTACTTTATCCAGTGTCGTACAGAAAGAGAGGGTTGCCTATAACATTTTTGCCAAAACGGACACTAGCATGTTATTGCCCAACAGTCCCTGATCTGAATGGGTCAAAAGTCTCAAACTGACCTCGCTGTGTTATTTTCTCCCCTCCAGAATTCCATTCTTGCCTATGCCTATGTATTCACAAGCCCTCTGGTTATTAAAGCCCTACTTGGAGCTGCTCTCTCACCACCACAATCATACACAGTAAAATAAACATCTTCCTCTGTGCACTATCAAACCTTCATTCCCGCTCGTGTGCGCACGCGCACACACACACATGCACACATGCGTGTTTTTAAAGCATAATCTGATAAAAGCAGTCTAATAAAACAAATGTATCTAAAATCAAAAGCTTATTGTAGAAATTTGAAAAGGAGAGCTGTTCTTAATCCAATGACAATCACTGTTAGCATTCTGATATCTTATTTAAGACATTTTAAGGCAGCATTGTCTTAAGACATTTTAAGGCAGCATTGTCTTTCTTATTATGCCCATTCCTTTCAAAAAGTAAAAATATCACAATAAAGAACTCAATTGAACACCATGGTAGAATTTCAGGCAATGTGACATAATGAAGTAAAGATTTAGAGGCAGCATAGGACCTGCCCCACTCCAGCCCCCTCAATAAATCTTGTGGGGTTTTTGGGGGGTGGGGTGAGGTAGGGGGTACTAATATAGAATTCCTTAAAACAATTATGAATTGCTATTTACTATGATCAGTACTTGGTCTGGTACTTCTCTTCCAGAATCAGGATCCCGGAATAATTTTGGCAAGTCACTTGAATGATGGCTGATTCCTACAGTTAAACACACACACAAACACCATTTGAAATCCAAAGAGCTTTTGGTTCACTAATCATTTTGTGTTCTGATCCAGTGTCTTATCTAAAACACTTGGCAAATGCGCAGCAAAGAGTATAATTTCATCCTCCTCATCAATTTAATGAAGTGAGGAGAATGCTTCTTATTCTGCCCACATTCTAACCCAACCCCCTTGTTTTGGTTTTTGGAAGGATGTAAATCAGGCACTTGTCCCTATAAGACTTCAGTAGAAAAGAATCTCTACACACAGGATAAGCAGTTCATATATTTACCTATGTAATAATCACAGACTAAGATAGGAAAGTTAGATAGGAAAACTATGTAGAGATTAAGTACTTCCTCTGAGTAATTAGTAGTATTAGAAATAAATCCTAGCAATTTATGTATACAATTCTGCTAAATTCTGGGTTTCAACTGAGAGCAACAGAGCACTGCATCATAAAGAAAATAGGCTCTGAATATTCTACACAGTCTCTCAAAAAACAATCAATGCACAATTCTAAAGGATAAATATCTACTGTTGAAACTCTTTTTGCTATCGAACAATTTCATCATTCTAAGATAGATTTCAAATAAGCTTTATAGCAAGTCTTCTTAGATGCTAGTAGGGTACCGTGAAAAGAACAAAGGTTTTTGAGCCAGCAGACTTGGGATCAAGTCTTGTTTCTGTCACTTTCCTCATGATTATACATTGAATTTCTTTTGAGCCTCCTTTAATTTATAAGAGACATACTCCTCTTTGCTTTACAGGGCTCTTATAAGAATTAAGGATAACGATTTATATAAAAGCCCACGGTAAACTGAAATAAGATGCTTTTATACAATTATATACAATGGCTACTTTTATTATAACAGTAAACCAAAACATCCCACAAAAAACAAACAAAAACCCCAAACAAAAAAGGACTATACTTATATTTTCTCTGATCAGAACAGGCAGCCCAAAATGGGCATCCAAGGTACAGACCCAGTCCAATTTGAGGAAGGGAGGGAGGCTGACTGGGGTGGCAGTGTGTGTAGGAGTTATTAGCAGCTCGGTGAAGTTCAAGTTAGCCGTGACTTGAATCCAAACCTTACGACTCCACTTTAAAACTGGGCATTTTTAAAGGAAGTTCTATTTTTATTTCAACAGACTGTTTAGTTCTTAAAATCTTTAAAATTCAAGTAAGTTATTTAAAATAAGAAAAACAAAGGCGTGGCAGATAAAACAAAGTGAGATTAAAAAGTCTATCACGACCATCAAAAGATAGGAAGCACTGGAAGAAATGTAAATACAAAATTATTAAGATTGACAAAAAGGGATAGAAAAGTGGAAATTTTATATTGATAGAAAAAGAAAACAGACAGCAATGTTAATCTTAGAGATAAGATAGGCCTGGAGAACTCTGTGGCAGGCAGAAAGATGCTAAAATAATAAAACATGCCACCAAAGCACAATATACAATATTAACGAAAGAAATCGTTTAACTGAACACAGAGTTTACTATTGGGGAGACAGTAGCCGGTAGAAAAGTGAAGTTGTTTCAAGGGATTTTTAAAAGGTTGCTTCCAGTAGTGGCAAAAGGCAAATACTCAAAATATTTAAGCGTAAGCACATTTTCAAAAACAGCCTATCATAGATGACATTTAAAACTCGGCCTCCCAAACAACCAGCAGTAACTTGTAGAGGACCCCAAGCATGTCACGTGCAGAAATGTCCCCAAGAGTGGGCTGCGGGCACAGCGCATCAAACTTTCTCTCGTGGCCACCCGCGGGAACAAAGCGCCCATCTCCCCGGGAGTGAGAGCTGCGCTACCCCGGTGCGAGACAGACGCTCGGCGAAAGCTCCCCCTCTCCAGCTAGGGCGTCTCCCCAGACCCCACCGACTCTCCCCCCAGGCCAGGTCCACCACCGCGAGTCTAGCCCTCGTTTCCTCCAGGCAGCCCTCCAGACGCCCACAGCCCTAGCTCTGTCTCGCAGGCCGCCGCCCCCATTCCGGAGCTTCATTCATTGACCCGGGAGGGCGGAGGGGCGGGCAGGCGAGACCCAGCCCAAGGAAGGGGTGTCCGGGGCTCGAGGCGGGGCCTCGGAGCAGGTACTTACTCTGTGTGTCCGTTAAGGAGATCATGGCTGCAGGGGTGAGGGCGGCGTCGATAGCACCTCGGAGCGGCCAGGGTGTGAAGCAAAGTCGAGAGAACGAAGCCGGGAAACAACCCAGGCGAAAGCCGCCACGTCTTCCGGAAACACGCAGCCGCCCACACCCCAATTCAAAGCCGTTCCCCATTGGCTAAGCCTGCTCCCAACATCAACCAATCACCTGTGGCTTTGTTCAGTGACGCACATGGTGGCCACACCCCTCGACCAATAAGAGAAGGGTATTACTTGCAATTGGTTGAAAGGACCGACCCGGAAGGGTGGATGCTCCTGGCTGGAAAGAAAGGAAAGCCTGGTGGCGGGAAGTTTTCGTTGGAGCGCGTCTGAAAGCGGTGAGTAGCGGACCTGAGGCAGGGGCGTTTTGGGGTCGGAGACCGAGGAGGGGAGGATGTCCCTTAACCCCCTGGGGAGACGTTCTGGGGTAACTCCCGTTACCGCTTTGAAACAGCTAATATTCCTTTTCCTGGCTGATGGGGAGGCCGGCTCATTTCCTTCCACCAATACATTGGGGAGAAACAGGGGCCCTCGCCCTTCTAATGGAACTCTCTATCATCGCTCAGCTCTAATGGAATTCGGTCCTTTAGGGGCACGTTCCACTGCCGACCGGTCTTTTTTTTATCACCAGCCTTTTCCGTGCAGGAGGCTTGGGTACCACAGCCTGTTTATTTGCAACCACTGTTTACTGGGAAACGCCACTGGGAACGCCTAAGCGTAAGGGAGGGTATTATTAAATTGCTGTTGCGTCTAAACGCAGGGGGCGAGGAGTTGGAGGATGTGTGTGTGTGATTTAGCCTGTGGTACTTGGTGTCAAGCATGCATGACTGCCTGAGACCCTGTAAAATATTTCCTGAGGATGCTTGCAAAAGTTCAGATATAGCAAGTAAAACCACTGAACCATGGTAGTAGTAATTAGTAAAAGTTCATGTGTACACACCAAAAAGACAGTTTGCCAACCGGGAGCACTCAAATCGAAACATGGAATTAGGCTCAGGGCTATATTGTTATAAAGCAGCTTGTTCAGTAAGGACTGTTTATTCTTCACACTGATTGGTGATAATATTAACATTTTCTTAAAGGATAGGGAATTGATTAGTGGTTACCCCATAGCAACCTTGGGAAACAGTTGGAGTTTTGCTTCTGATTTCCAGAGGCAGAAACAAAAAACTGCCCCAGGTCAAGTTAGTCTTTCAAAATAAGCTAAATTAAGTTTTGTTTGTATGTCTGTGCTGGTTTTGTCTGCCCAGGAAATTTTCAACACTGGTCTCCGTTTTGGATTTTAACAGTGCCTAGGTATACTTCTGACACACATGCTATAGATAGCTCATTAATTTTTGAACATATTTTATGTTCAGATAGCTTTTGCTATTAAATCACATCCTTTAGGGAAGGAGTTTATGAGCAGTTTTTTAACAGTATAATCAAAGGAGTCGTTTAAAATAGTGGGGCAAAATGGTTGTAGATTACATCGTTTCATAAGTATAGAAAAACCCTCTGCTTTCAATCTCAGCAAACCTGAGCCTGCACTATATGCAAGGCACTGTGCTAGGCTATGTGGA
This sequence comes from Aethalodelphis obliquidens, assembly GCF_003676395.1. Lineage (NCBI taxonomy): Eukaryota > Metazoa > Chordata > Mammalia > Artiodactyla > Delphinidae > Aethalodelphis > Aethalodelphis obliquidens. The sequence continues at coordinate 11,222,103 of NW_020837980.1, forward strand.
TACAGATGTGAAGGGACTCAATCCCTACCCCCCTGGAGAACCTTACAGTCTAGAGAAGGAGAATTATATTTCCACAAAATGGTGAAGACATATTCATATCGATCAAGAATTAGAAGTCCTTGGTTTACTCCCCTTCTTCAGTATCTTTTAGTGGTGTGGCCCTTCCAGACTTCTTAGCAAGGTAAAGAAGACCCTACTTATTTTTCCAGCCTAGTGGTGACTACAGAATTCTACATGAGGAAGGGCATAAGGTCAGCAGTTTGAGTAAGGGTAGGGTGATGCTGAAGCTTTGGAGAACATTCTAAGTTAGTTTTGGAAAATATTGGTGTTCCATATCAGAGTTGGGGGAGGTGTTCCTGGAGATTATGGACAATCTAAATAAAGTTCCTACCCTCCAACCTGACCTCCTTCCACTTGCTCGTGTGTACTCTTAAGTTTTAGTCATTCAGAAATATTTTGAGTTCCTTAATACAAACCAGGCTTTTCCCCCACTTCTGACCTTTTCATGTTCTCTCCCTCTGAAATCTCACCCCTCTGTAGAATACCAATTCCTCTTTTAAGATTGAGTCTAAATTGTAACCCTTTAAAGCACATATTCAGTAAAATGTTAAATTATTAATTTGAATATTATGTTGATGGATTTTGCTTCATCTGGGATATTTGAATCTATCCAACTTGTTATTTGTAAAATAGCCTACACCATCCCAATTTTAGAGACAGGGAAAGGGGCTGAGACGAACAAGTTGTTTAGGTTTGCTAAGATCACACAGTAATTTAGTGGTAAAGCTGTTTAACCTCAAAGCTTTGCTCTTTTTTTGTGACATCGCTTTGTGTCTGGTGGATATTTGTTCAGTGTTCTTGACGTCATACTTGTTATTATATGTTTATGTGACTTTGGACACTTCTCTGAAATCTAGAGAATTTTCCATAAAAATGTAGAGTGGGAAGAAGCATGTAGTCCTTATTGAAAGGTCACTGCAGTATATAGTTTACTTTCTAACATTTTTTGTGCTTAGTAATGACATTATCATTGAGCATTATCAACGGTACTGTTTTTAAAAAGTTGTTGCTCTGATTTTTCTTTCACTTTTAGAAAGAAACTTGGCTCTCCAATTCAACTTCAGAATGGCATCCATTTCAGGTTAGTGGAGATGATTACATTTTGTAGTTCATTCTCTTCTCTTTCTAATTGCATGTTTTTCTCTGTACCTTCCCCTCAATTTTGCTGTGAACCTTAAACTGCTCTAAAAAAGTCTTAATAGAAATTAATAAAAAATAAATTTTAAAAATACTTGTTTTAAAAATTTTGATTATAGAAGTGATGTTTTTTCAGATTTTTTTTCATTGTGGGAAAATGTACTTAATGAAATTTACCATTTTAACTGCTTGTAAGCATACAGTTCAGTGGCATTACGTGCATGGCATTACGTGCATTTGCACTGTTGTGCAGTCATCACCATTATCCACCTCCAGAACTTTTTCATCCCTCCAAACTGAAACTCGGTACCAGTTAAACCCAGTCCTCCCTTCCCTGCAGCCCCTGGTAACACTATTCTGCTTTCTGTCTCTGTGAATTTGACCATTCTAGGTACCTAATTTAAGTGGAATCATACAATATTTGTCCTTTTGTGTCTGGCTTATTTCACTTAAGCATGTCTTTGAGGTTCATCTGTTCATCTGTTCATCTGTAACATGTATCTTTTTAAGGCTGAATCATAGTCCATTGTATGTATATACCACCTTCTCTTTATCCATTTGTCTGTCAGTGGACATTGGGTTATTTCACTTTTTGGCTTTTGTGAATAATGCTGGTACAAACATTGTGTACAAGTATCCATTTGAGCCCCTGCTTCCAGTTTTGGGGGGTATATACCTACAAGTGGAATTGCTGGTTAACATGGTGTTTCTATGCTTAATTATTTTAGGAACTACTGTACTGTTTTCCATTGTGACTATCCCATTTTACGTTCCCAAAAAGCAATACATAAGAGTTCCAAGGAATGATATGTTTCTTGATAGCATTTGGGAACTTATCAAGTAGACAATATAAATCATTTATAATCTCACTAGTCAGGTTAATACTGTAACATTTAGATGTATTGTTTTTCAACAAAATTTTTAACGTTTTGTACATAATGTTTGGTAATGTGATTTTTAAAAACATAATGTAGATATAGAGTATAGACATATTGTTAAGTAAATTCTATGTTGTAAATATTCTATTTTTAATACTGTTCTGTATTTTATTGTTTTGAAGTGACATTAAACAATTAACACTTTTGGTGTTGGTGTTGAACTTTCAGTCTGTCTCCATTTTTAAATGTAAAAAAGGTTGCATTGAACATCTTTGAATCAAAAGCTTTGTGTGCGTCTCTGATTATTTCCTTAAGATAAGTTCCTGTAAGTGGAGCTATTTGAAATGTTTTTAAAGTATAAAAGAAAAACTTCCATTTGACCTTTTCCAGGCAGCTACTCTTGGTATTTTGGTATATTTCCATCCATTGCTTGTTTTTATAAACTTGGCTAGATTCTGTTGTGCTTATTAGTGAGGTCTTGCTGACTATTCAGTAAAGAAGTGGATGGCAGGAGTGAGGAACTTATTCTATGGTATTTTCCTGTCCTTTGTAGGATATAGTGAATATGGCCTTTGCTACATACTAGCACTAACAGCGGGGTAAAAAGATTAGGTTCTTTTCAAACTTTAAAGAAATGGTTTTCCTAAGTTAGGCATCCTCCCATCTACCCCTAAAAACTACAGTTTATTTAAATATAAATATGAAAAAAATAGTGACATAGATTTTGGCTTTGTCTCATGACTCATTCTCACAGCTTAAGGGTTAATAATAAATAGTAACAATTTAAGTTATATTAAATGCTTATCCAAATGTTCTTTACTAAGAGACAAAGGTGAGGGTTTCAGAGATGTTACGGAACCTTGCCTCAGTTGGGTATAGTTATTTTTGGAATGCATAAATGAGTTATTCTACTTAACAAGACTTTAAGCTTTCTCAGTAGGCTATGCTTTTAAAATAACTGAGTAATGACATAGATAAATTTTATTTAAGAGGAGATGCTTACTTTGAATCATTGCCTTTACAATATTGTGCCCCTTTCAAATAACCCACCTCTTCTATTGTTCTACCCACTTGTCGAACTATATTTGAAATGCTTCTGAAGTTGCCTTCAGGCAGTTTATTGATTTGGATTTGAAGGCTTCCCTTGTGGCAAATCACTTTCCTTTCGTTGTTGATTTCAGTATGGGATATTGCTAGAAAATGTGCTGTTTCTGAAGACTGATACCACCCTTGCATCAGCTGTAAGCTTAGGAACTCTGGAGTGTGATCCCTGCTCAATACTATGTGCTCCTGAGATATATTATAGTAATAAGCCCTCTTTGTTACGGATTATCGAAATCTTTCACTTTTCAATCTCATCTCCAATAATACAAGTCATGTGTTGTCCGTGCTGGCAATAGAGGTGACATAATTTTGAACAAAAACATTAAAAGACCCTGATTTATTACAACTAGCTCTATTCTCTTATACTCTTAGTCAATCAGGACTTTATCTAAGGTACGATGATACTGACTTTGTAGCGTAGTTTGACATTAACATCTCTGTTATGTAGGATTTGATCAGGAAGCAGAGCCACTATGAGAGATATAAGGGACTAACTGTAGGGATTCTACTTGGTGTGAATATGGGAAGTGCTTAAGCTCTTTCTTTCTGTCTGTTGCCTGCGTGTCTGGAGCTGGGCCCAAAGTTGGAGGAGCCAGCAGTTAGGAAGAGAAGATGCATATGCAGTGGGGAATGCCCAAACAAACTGCTCCCCACGAAGATGAATCTTACCGGAACCTAGATCAGTCTCTTATTGCCTCAAAGCCTCCAGTGTAGGTGATGCAGGACCTGTCAAAATGCTCACGTCCTTCCCCGTGGAGTTGCATATGACCTGGCTGAGTGTTCAGAGAAGCCAAGGGAGGAGAACCAACAGGATCTAGAGGAGCTGCAGGCCCTGCTGTCTCCCTAAGGATATCTAGCAGCAGCTGGAATCATGGACCCAGTTGCTGCCCCATGCCAGTGAGGTCACCAGGCCTGACCTTGCACTGACTTTCTTAAATATGGAAAATATGGCGACGGCTTCACTTCCACCTTCTAAATCTCTGGCTCCCCAACATGATACAGCTGTCCCTGGTCCAACCAAATATACACTGATCCTCTCCTCCGAAGAGGACAGGAATTCTTTTTCTTCATCTTTGCGTGACGCTCATTCCTCTTCTTGCTGAATCACATCCTTCTTGATAATCTTCTAACTTAAATCCTGAGATACGAGGTTAGAGACTATTAACACTTTTTATTTTAGAATTTAGGGGAACGCGAGCAGGAACATCAATCAAGCCATCCACCCATCCATCAACCGACCAACCAACCAACCAGCAACAAGAAAAACCCAAATTTGGCTTATATAGGAATGTCAAAATAAGGGAGAAATGCTTATAGCTATTGCAGTTCTTGGTTCTCACCTGATCGTGTGGTCATAGCTATTATTTTATAACTGCCTTTTCAACTTCTCATTCCATATCCTTTTGTTCTCAGCAAGCACCTCGCCTGGTCATGGGGCCTTGCCTGGTGGGATATGCCTTAGCAGTTTGCTTGTAATGAGTTTTTGTAGTTTTCCATTAACTCTAATCAGAGGACATGGGAATACTAAAAGACAGCCTAGAGGATCCCCTCCATTCCAGACACACTTCTTTCCTCTGCAGTGTCATAGCAATCCAGTTCCCTTGAATGGTCAGGATCACTCCCCCCAGCCAGTCCAGTAACCCCCTTCTTTGCCTGTTGATTTCCTGTTGTGAGGAATGCAAACTGGCCAAGTGATAGTCAACTCCAGTTAAATGGAACCGTTGCTTTTCCTCCTGGTAGAAGAGTTCTTCCTCGCTAACTGAGACCTCTAGACCAGCAGAGTCCAAAGTTTCAGGGATGGGAAGCAAACATTTCACTAGTGGCAGTGGGAAGAGCACTATTCACTGTTTGGATAGGTAAGCACACTTATCTGCCTTCCACTTGGTCTTTCCTACCATAATAGTCCTTACTCTTGGGTCAGGAGACCTACGTGTGAACTCAGCCAGTTGCTGAATATACCTGTTCTAATTATGCCTGCTGGAACTGGGGAAGTAACCACAGAGTAGGTTGGAGGACCTCCTAACCCACTGTATTATGCACCCAAGCAAAACTGCATTGATCGTCGGCTTTGCTTGTCCAGTCCCTACTCTGACTGGTGGATCTAGTTCTCCAGGAATTATCAGTTTAGAGTTGATGTCTGGTAATTTCTAAGAAGTTATTTTCCTTTTCCCAGTACACAATTACCTTGATAAGTTTCTCTGGAGAAGGATAGTGGAAAGATTTACCACATAAATTTTTAGCTGTGTAGGAGAGTCCTTTTTCAAAGGGCCCCAACTTCCACTTTATACAAGGGACTCTAGGTCTATAAACTGGCCATTTCTGGGAACTGGTTGAAGGACTATGTCTCCGTTGTGGTGATTCAAATCAGGCTTGTGTTTACCAGAATCAGGCCTTTGTATTCTGCCTGTACAGATCAAGTCGTCTGTTTCCATTTCAGACATCACGATCAGCTAGCTACTGCCGACGATCTCTGTGGATCAGACTGTTCTACTCTGTTGCCGGGTATGGCAGCCACATCTACGTTTCCTCTGGTCGTGAACTGAATTCCCAGCATTTAGCCCCCATGTCTTAGAATCCATCATTCTCGTTGATTCAGGTAGTCTAGTTCAAAAGCAGTACTTCCCATGGTCATTCCTGGCTTACAGAGAAGAGCCACTCCAGCCCTCCCAACTTTCTGATATTCATCTTTGGACTAGCTAAGTAAATTATTAGAGCCACTCCTGGCCACTATATTTAGCACACTAAATCTAGAATTAATTTCTTTCTTTTTTTTTTTTTAAATTTTGTTGTTGGACTATGTCCTGTCTTTTTAAAAAATAATTCTATTTATTTATTTTTGGCTGCGTTGGGTCTTCATTCCTGCCTGGGCTTTCTCTAGTTGTGGCGAGCAGGGTCTACTCTTCATTGTGGTACGCGGGCTTCTCATTGCTGTGGCTTCTAGCTCTAGGCGTGCGGGCTTCAGTAATTGTGGCACACGGGCTCAGTAGTTGTGGCTTGCGGGCTCTAGAGCACAGGCTCAGGAGTTGTGTAGCACGGGCTTAGTTGCTCTGTGGCCTGTGGGATCTTCCCGGACCAGGTCTCGAACCCGTGTCCTCTGCATTGGAAGGCGGATTCTTAACCACTGCACCAACAGGGAAGTCCCTAAATCCAGAGTTTCTTCCTGAGTCCACACCAGTAAATGTGGCTTCATTCAGTATTGTATGCTGTCCACCTTGATTTAGTAGCCTTAGGACCTGTTCCCACGTATACTCTCTAGTTTCTGGTGATGGATATTGGCAAATGCAACTCTTTTGGTGTGTGTCATGTTTTCTCACAGTTCACATTTTTATACCTCATCCTCTGGGGCCTCGTGGGTCTTGTCGCACTGGAAGGTGGTGGGGGCGGATCCTTCGAGTGATTAACGTGCTCTTGCAGGGCATCTACCTCAGGAAAGACCGTAACAGGCAGGAGGAGGCTGTTTCAGAAAGCGGGGGGGGGCAAAAAAGACTTGGCAGAATTAGTGGCTCAAGGTCCCCTGCTTCGTTGGAATCTGCCCATATGTTCCCATCCCGATTTCAGGGTCCTTCCAAATCAATGTCCTAACTTTAACAGAAGAGTCCCTGCGAGGTTGGGAATTCAGTTTGTATCATAATTCAGCCACCTGCAGAATTTAAACTTGTTTGTATTCAGTAATCTCTGGAGATAAGGGTTTTGTTTAGGACAGTCATAGAAACTTTGAGGTCCCTTTATGGATACCCTGCATTTCTCTCATCAAGTGCTCCAGCATACTCACAAGCAACCAACCAACCCCATTATTCTTACAAAAATGTTCTGTGACAGCAAACACTTGGTCACCCAGAGCATTGCCTTCTCTAGGTACTTAATTACTGGTATCTATAGATGATAATTTAACTTTGTCTACTGCATGCTGTGGAATACCATTATCGCTTCTACTACTGCAAAGAGGGGTCATTAATACCCTTAAATCTAATCAGATCAGAGACTCAATTCCAGGTGGCCCAGAAGCGATTCAGAGAACCCATTAAGGTTCTGTTCCTCTGGGACAACATTTGGCATTGGTCAGGTTCCATCAGAGAAGCTGAATCATTATGAGTGATGTAAGGGATTTATGCCAGGGATTAGTCTCTACATGATCATGGGAACTGGTGAAGAAGTCCGTTGCTGGTCTGGAAGTCACAAGAGCCAGCAGCAGGGTCAGGAGGATGGATGTGGCATGTGGGAGGATAAGGAAGAGCTGAAACGCACTAGGACCAAGTGGAACCTGTGTGTCATTGGGACTCATGTGATGTGTCACTGTCCCCAAGGCTCTGACCTCCAGGACGCTGGTGCCCTGCGGAAGAGCTGGTGCACTTGCCGCAGAAAGTTGCATTTGAACCCAGCCAAGGATTCAAAGAAGCTGAAGAAGCTGTGGGTAAACCTGCCCCTGCTTCTGCCCCCTGTCAGCAAGGTGAGCCAGCGGATCAGCGACAACGGGAGTGAGCTGCAGCAACACCTGACCTTATGCCAGCCTCCTGACTGTAAACCTGGCTGCTGTTTCATTCCTACAGATTTCCCTGGTGGCCAGCCCTAACCAAGAATCATGCAGGCAGTTGGTAGAATACAAAGCCACTGGAGCATCCTATTTTAAATCATAACTGTAAGATTTCATCTCATGAAAAGGCATTAAGACTGGACACTGATTGGGAATTCCCTGGCGGTCCGGTGGTTAGGACTCTGTGCTTTCACTGCCGAGGGCCAGGGTTCAATCCCTAGTCAGGGAACTAAGATCCCACGAACCATGCAGCATGGCCAAGAAAAAAAACAAACAAAAAAAACAAAACAAAAACTGGACACTGATTAATGCAGGCAGATGTTTTAGAAAACACCAATCTATAAAATTTTTCTAGCTTCCAGTGATGTGATATCAAAAGAAATCTCACTTTGACTTTATATTTGGACTGATTAGAGTCATATGTTAAGGCTTCTTTATAAGTTAGCATGCTGGCCTTGTAATGCCGATTCCAGTAGCATGCTTGATTTCTCTCTTTACTGTTACATCATTGTAGTTATAATCACCGACTCCTTGCAATGTCACAGTATGAACCCAAATATGAATGTTTTTGTAAAATGATAGCTAAGTAGTTAGGGTATGACTTTTAAATAATTTCCTCTTGCTTCAAAGTCTGGTCACTTTACTGAAATGATTTAGGAGATGGTTGGACCACTGCCCTACAACATAATAAAAAAAATTATTATTGATGAAATGCTTAACTGTGTGCCAGGTACTGTGTTAAGAACTTTCAATATGCTATCTCATTTAATTTGTTATAGCAGTTCTATGAAAGCTAGGTATTAATATTATCCCCATTTTACAGATAGGGAAATTGAGGCTCAGTTAAGTATAAGGTACTTAGCCTGAGGTCACTCAGCCAGTAAGAGGAAGACCTAAGATTTAACTCGGGTCTGTGTGGTTCCAAAACACATGCTCTTAACCACTCTGCTATACTACGGTAAGTATATAATTTTGATGGTGAGGAATACGTAAAAATCAATAATAAGGAAACCTAAAGTTGTGATTAACTCTGTCTGGTCATTATATCTTTTTTCCTCCCTCGTAGCTCTAAGTGAGGAACTGGATTCTATAACCAGTGAGCTACATGTGGTAGACATTCAAATTCAAGAACTTCTGGAAAGGCAACAGGAGCTTATTCAGAAAAAAAATGTCCTAACAAAGAGACTAAAGCAGTGTTTAGAGAATTCTGATGCTGGCGAGAGCAGCGAATGTGATTCGTCACCTGCCTCTTGGAATAAAGAAGGTTTGCTCTTTTTTTGTTGTTTTTCTTTTTATCTTTGCCAGTTTTGTTTCTTCTCAGTTCTATGAACTGGAATTAAATCATTGTGCCTGGGTCGGTGCTTTCTAGTAGCTTAAGAGTTGAAACTAGCCATTCCTTAAGTGGCGGGGGAACTTGGAAGCAGACCATTCTTTACCCATGTTCTTTTTAAATGAAGCCTTTATTATTCACAATGTATTATTTTGTCCAAATATGGTTTTAGCAACATTAATCGGGCTTGGAAAAATAAGATATTTATTTAACTCAGTTTTCTAGGTTTTAACTAGAAAAAATTAAACAATTGAGAAAAAAATTCAAACTCGTTGAAGGGCAGTGCATTCTCCTGCCCTAGTGAACAAACCTTTCTTGATTCAGGGTCTTGCCAAGCATCTTGTTTATCATTAATCGTGGAATACTATAACTCTTGAAAGAATTGAATGCTTTTGTGGGCCTTTTTTTCCAGTGTCCATTTTTAAACAAGATATTTACACCAAAAATTTCAGGTAATCGTTAACTTTGTTCATGATAGTTGAGTTTTCTATGATGCTATGAATTTCCTGATGGACATGCAGACTGTTTTTCAAATACCTGACCAAACACCTTTCTCCTCTGTAAGTTATTTATCACCGGCAAATGTTGTCATTTTTTTCTGATGTACTTTTTCTTATGATATATCATTAAGTATGATTTTGCTTAGCATCGTGAATTAAACAGATCTCAAAATTATTATTATAAAAGTTAAATTGTCCATAGTATTAAAAGTCTTATATATTGATCTGATTCTTCTCTATTATAAAAACAGCCATTCACATTTGTGTCTCATTCATAATACTGAATAGTTCTAATCTATCTGGTTTGTTTTTCTCTTTCTAGATTTTCCATGGTCTGGTAAAGTTAAAGATGTTCTGCAAAATGTCTTTAAACTGCAGAAGTTCAGGTCACTTCAGCTGGAAACGATTAATGTAACAATGTCTGGAAAGGAGGTATTTCTCGTTATGCCTACAGGTGGGGGAAAGAGCTTATGCTACCAGTTACCAGCGTTATGTTCAGATGGTGGGTATTAATCAACATTAATTTAACGTGAAGAAACATTATTTCTCTGAATATATCTTTAAGTCTTTAAAAAAAATGTCTAGCCCTATATTTGCCAAAATCAAGTGCATTTTTGTTTGATTTATCGCTCCACTAATACACATTTAAAGGATTCACCTAGAGAGGGAATATTAAAGACTGAGAGTAGGGCTTCCCTGGTGGCACAGTGGTTGAGAGTCCGCCTGCCGATGCAGGGGACACGGGTTCGTGCCCCGGTCCAGGAAGATCCCACATGCCGCGGAGCGGCTGGGCCCGTGAGCCATGGCCTCTGAGCCTGTGTGTCCGGAGCCTATGCTCCACAACGGGAGAGGGCACAACAGTGAGAGGCCCGCGTACCGCAAAAAAAAAAAAAAAAAAAGACTGAGAGTAATTCATTCTTTTATCTGGTTCCTGAAACATCATTAAAGAACATGCTGTAGGAGAAAAAGCCCTAGAAAAGGAGTCAGTAGGCCTGGAGTCGAGCCCCAGGTCTTTGTGGAGTGTCTGCTGTGGTGTTAGGCCCTGGAGATACTGGAGTCAGCAGATGTACGTGGTCCTCGTTTTCACAGAGCTCAGTGGCCAGCAGTGCTTCCTCAAACTTTAACGTGCATAAAAATCAGCTGGTAATCTGATCAACATGCAGATTCTAGTTTAGTGTGAGTCCCAAGAGCTTGCATTTCTGACAGGCTCTCAGATGACACTGATGCTGCTGTCTGGGGACTACCAGGGGTATAGAGCAGGGTCAGCAGACTTTTCCTCGAAGAACCAGTCAGTAAATGGGAGAGGCTCTGCGGTCCGTGAGGTCTGTGCCGACTGCTCAGCTGCCAGTGTAGCAGGAAAGCAGCCACAGACGATAGGTAAAGGGATGGCTGTGGCTGTTTTCCAGGAAAACCTTATTTACAAAAACAAGCAACCGGCCCTTAGTTCGTTGACCCCTGGTCTAGAGAATACAGCTTAATTGCAAGCAATTGCTTTAAGGGTTTTGTGATAAAGGTTTTAATAGGGAATTAAGTCAGTGCAAAGATCTGGTCTAGGGGCTGTTAGGGAAGGCCTGAGGAAGTGGCTTTTTTTTTATTTTAATATTTTTTTAATTGAAGTATAGTTGATTTACAGTGTTGTGTTTCAGGTGTACAGCAAAGTGATTCAATTATACATATATATGTATATATATTTTTTCAGATTCCTTTCCCTTATAGGTTACTACAAAATATTCAGTAGAGTCTCCTGTGCTCTACAGCAGGTCCCTGTTGGTTATCTGTTTTATATATAGTAGTGTGTATATGTTAATCCCAAACTCCTAATTTATCCCTCCCTTACCCTTTCCCCTTTGGTAACTATAAGTTTGTTTTCTGTGTCTATGGGTCTGTTTCTGTTTTGTAAGTAAGTTCATTTGTATCTCTTTTTTTTTTTTTTTTTAAGATTCCACATATAAGTGATATATGATATTTGTCTTTCTCTGTCTGGCTAACTTCACTTAGTATGATAATCTCTAGGTCCATCCATGTTGCTGCAAATGGCATTATTTCATTCTTTTTTATGGCCGAGTAATATTCCATAGTGTGTTTGTGTGTGTGTGTGTGTGTGTGTGTGCGCGCGCGCACCTAAAAGTGAGAGAACATGCATGGTGTGGGGTATTCAATAACCTGGAATCATTTTAGTGTGGCAGGCAGTGAAGGCCAAGACATGTGGAAAGAATCTTTAAAGATATTTTTAAAACTTTTCCTTAGATGAGTGGAAAGCTATTGAAGGGTCTTAAACAGGTAAGAGACTTGTCAGATTCGTGGTTTAGAAGGATAATTCCAGCAGATGGAGGAATTCCAGAAATATTTAGGAGGTAGGTTCAGTAGGACTTCGTATTCATTGGATACAGGACTAAGAGAAGAGATAGTCTAGCTGCCCAGATTTGAGGCTGGGACAGATGGTGAAGTTGTTCACTGAAACAGGGTACATTGGAGAAAGAACTTATTTGGGAATGGAGAGGGAAGGTGATGAATTTAATGTGGGGCCTGTTGAATTTATGATGCCTGCAAGATATCCAGGTAGTATTGTCCTCTGAGTAGGAGGATGTTTGAGTGGAAAGCTTGGGTTCGAGAGACCTGAGGTTGCTGGGTTGGAGGCTGTTAGTATGCAGATGGCTATTGAAGTGAATTATATCATCCAGAACAGCGTGAGAGGAGAAGGGTGCCCAGAACAGAAACCAGAACACCAAGAGTTTAGGGACAGACAGAGACAGAGGGCCTTACAGAGAAGCAAAGTGTAGGAGGGTAGTCAGGAGAGTATGGGGTTATCAGAAGCCTGGAGAAGGGAGTATTTCAAGCAGGGAGTAGTTAATAGTGATGACTGTTGGCAAAAGGTCAAATAAAATAAGGACATGGAAGTTCCAGTGGACTTAGTGACAAGGGACTCAAATATGACCTTGGCTAGAGCAGCTTCAGTAAAATGGTTGGGTGGAAACCAAAGAGCAATTGTTTGGGAGTGAGTAGGAGTGAGGAAGTGGAACCAGTGAAAGGGACACGCCTGGGAAAGAATTGCTATGCAGGGAAAAAGACAGGGGGCCCTGAATTAGGTGTTCAGGGTTTCTTCAAATTTGAGAGAGACTTGACCGTGTTTAAATGTAATGAGGGACTTCCCTGGTGGTCCAGTGGTTAAGACTCCACACTTCCACTGCAGGGGGCACGGGTTTGATCTGCGGTCGGGGAACTAAGATCCTACATGCCATATAGGGTGGCCAAAAAATAAAGTAAGATAAAATAAGATAAGATGATAAGATAAAATAAAATACTAATAAGAAGTGCCAGTAATGAGGGAGAAAGTGAAAATACAGGAGAGAGGACTAATTGAGAGGGTAAAATCCTTGATAAGGTCGTAATCTTGAGTATATTTTTTAAACTGGTCTGCTTTCTGCCCTAGGTTCTTTTAAGGAACAAACTACAGAAACGTAAGAACTTGGGATTTTAACAATGTAGAATAGCTTTTGTAGCTGCTGCAAACAATTTCAGTTCTCAGAGAAAGGGGATATATTACGATAACTTGAGTCAGTCAATAAAACCGTTCACTGATTTCTGATCCGACTAAATTAATCTGGTGCAGTAAGTGAATGGATACTTATGTAACTATCATTCTAGATGATACAAGTTGCTATGTTTTCTTTGGAAAGCTAACTGGATAGTGTTTGACTTGATTTATATCATTTTACTGAGATTACCAATACCAAATGTTAAAAATGATAGTAAATTCCAAATGATAACATCTATCTATATTTCTGTAAGACTGATAGGGTGAGAGATGTCTGTTTATCTTATATCTGCTTATTTGGCTTATTGTTTATTCGTATCTACCTCCTTTATTAATGAGGGTAAGAAATAGGTGGTATATTGCTAAGGCTGCATTGAAAATCAGTCCAAATTGATGGGCAGGGCCGCAAGTTACAGTAAAGAAGGTAAACTCATTCTGGTGGTGATATAAAATTTAAAGTAGATTTCTTTCTCTTTTAGGTTTTACACTCGTGATTTGCCCATTGATCTCCCTTATGGAAGACCAATTAATGGTTTTGAAGCAATTAGAAATTTCAGCTACCATGTTAAATGCTTCTAGTTCTAAGGTATGCGTGTGTGGCTTTTATTGTATTTTATTTTTAATTTACACTCTTCATTGAAATAGGAACCTTAGATTCAATTGAGTTGCTTATAAAATTAAAAAACTGATAACTGTTTACATTGGAGTCGAAAATTACTGCTCATAGGTCAGTTCTAGCCCACTGCCTATTGTATGTGTGGTCCGTGAATTAAGATTAGTTTTTATATTTTTAATTGGTTAAAAAAAATCAAAAGAAGAATAGTATGTTGTGAAGTGTGAAAGTTACATGAAATTCAGATTTCAGTGGCCATAATGTTCTGTTGGAACAGAATCACGCTGGTTCTTTTATGTGTAGTCTGTGACTGTTTTCCCGCTGTAACGGCGGAGTTGAGTAGCTGTGATATGGACCACAACACCTAATATTTTCTATCTGGCACTTTACAGGAAATATTTGCTGACTGTTTTATAGTGTCCATTCTAAAATAGTGAGCAAGAATTTCTTATTATGCAATATAATTAAATAGAAAAAATGAATTAGTAACAAGGTACCCAACCCCTGTGGAATTTCTTCTGTTTGGGAATGGACTCTCTTACCTTTATCTGTAGAATAAAGCATTTCCAAGGTGTTTGTTTTTTAAAAAGCATATTATTGAAAATTTTAAAAATATACAAAAGTAGAGAGAATAGTATAAAAACTGCCATGCATCGTTAAGTACCTTTAACAGTTATCAGCATATGACCAATTTTTTTTGTCTATATATCCCCAATTTCCCCTCCTGCCCACCCTTGGTTTATTTATTTGAGATATGTCCCAGAAATCATATCATTTCAATTGTAGCTTCTTCTTCAGTGTGTATCTCTAACATTTTAAAAAGGTAACTGCAGTGCCATTATCACATCTAAAAAATTTAGTATTAGTTCTTTAAAACCATCATATAAAAAGATTCAGATTTCTGTCTCATCAAATGTTGTTGTTATTTTTTTTAATCATGGTCCAGATAAGGTTCATGCATTATGTTGTGTTGGTTGATATATCCATAGGTTTCCCTTATTTCTTGTTTGTTTCCCACGCAAATTATTGTTTAGGTTATTTTTTTTGTTTGTTTATTTGTCCTATACTTTCCTATATTTTGTCTCTTCCTGACTGTATCCTTGTGATGTTGTTTCACTTGTTTCTTTTAGTTAGATCTAAAAGCTTGACTGTATTTGGGCTTTCTTTTCTTTTCTTTTTTTTGGCAAGAGTATACTTTCCCCTGGTATCACTCAGGAGGTATATAAAACCCAGTTATATTTTTGTGACATTAGCTTGATCAGTGGGTTCAGCTTATGTCTGCCTGCTCTATAATTATCAAGTTCTCTATCACCTTTTCATTTAATGGTTTTTAGCAGCCACCGATGATTATTGCCTATCCTAGAGCATTATTTAATTAGGGGGTTACGAGATGGTGATTTCTAATTCTCACTTTTTCTTATATTAGCTAGACTTTTTCTGTAAAAAAGAACTTTTTCCTTATTAACTCTTTGCAGATTGAAAGTTCTTTCCCTTTCTTTACCAATTTTCAGAAAGAGTTGGTTTTCCAGCATTCTCCGAAGGTGGTCAATAAGTTCTTTTTTTTTTTTTCCCAAGTATCATTGTAAATTTACGGATTTTTAACATGTTTGATGTCTTTTGATCCATAGTTATTATTCTTTTTTTATGGTGAAATAGTCCCATCTTTGAGTAGTGAGAGTCTTATCTAAGGTGGCTTCTAAATGTAGCTCATAGCTTTTGAGTCTTTGCTTTCTTTTATAAGATATTCTGTGCTCATTTTGTATATTTCCTCCCAGCCCTAAAGTCAGCTATGTCTTCGGGAAGCCCTGGTTCTCCTAGTCTTTCCCATATAATTTTGTTTTATTTAAACTCTTGTGTCATTATAACTGCTTTCTCATTCACCAAAATAAATCTGTGGAGAACACTGCCTTCTCATATTGCACTTCTTTAAAACTGAAAAAGAGAGTAATAATAATGGAAAGTACAGTTGACCTTTAAACAACGTGAGGGTTGGGGGCCCCTAACTGTACACACAGTCAGAAATCTGTGGGTGACTTGTAGTCAGCTGTCCTCATTTCAGGGATTCAACCAACTGCAGATCGCAGTACTGTAGTATTTACTATTGAAAAAAATCTGCATATAAATGGACCCATGCAATTCAAATTTGAGTTGTTCCAGGGTCCACTGTAGTTAGAAAGGTGTGATAATTACAAGTTCAGGCCATGTCACTACTGCTTGAAGAGTTGCTGAGGAAATAGCCTTATGTTTGCTCCTCTAATATTTCTGGGACATTTAGGACCAGCTGAAATGTTTAATACACTTTGGCCATTTCTTAACAAAACTAGGAATATCTCGAGTTAACAGACTGCTTTTCTGGGATGATTGAAAGTATTTTGACTTTCTATTGCATTCACCACTTCTTTTGGTCCGAATTAGGTTAGAGGGAGAAAATACAACATCCACTGTTCTAAATATTATAGAAAATAACAACAACATTAAGAACCTAATAGCTGTTAGTTCTTAAGATTTATTCTTATTACATATGTCAGCGGTCCCTGACCTTTTTGGCACCAGGGACCAGTTTTTTGGAAGACAGTTTTTCCACGGATGGGGGTTGGGGGTGGTGGTGGTTTCAGGATGACTCAAGTGCATTACATTTATTGTGCACTTTATTTCTATTATTATTACATTGTAATATATAATGAACTAATTATACAGCTCACCATAGTGCTGACAGGAGGTGAGCTCAGGCAGTGATGTGAGCGACGGGGAGCGGCTGTAAATACAGATGAAGCTTTGCTCACTCGCCGCTCATCTGCTGTGCAGCCCGGTTCCTAACAGGCCACGGACAGGCAGTGTTCTGTGGCCCGGGGGTTGGGGACCCCGATATATATAATATATAAATATATGTATTTCATATTATAAAAATTTAATGAAAAAGATACTTCATAAAACCTAAATAGATTATGAGTAGATTTGATAACATCATTAAAATAGCTAGTTCACACATGCATGAAATGATTTCAAATATAATGTTAAAAATTAATAAAACCCACCTTTATCACCATACCTATTGCATTGAGCTTACATTTTGGCATTTATTGTGAAAAATTTAGCATTATGCCTTTATGGAGTAAATGCTTATTGGAGTGTCTTCACATTCATTTTTTTGTTCTCTTTTTTGTCAAATGAGATTATTCTTTTATCAGCAGTCTGGATGTAAGTAAGTAACTGAAATGCTGTTTGCACAGCTGCCATGAAGTTTAGTACTGGGACAGTACTTTGATTTTAATTAAGTAAACATCTGTTGCTAAAAGAGCCCCAAGGCTGTTGCTTCTGAGTAATGAATGTCTTCATTTACCACTGAGTATTGCAGTCTGCTAGCTTAGCTCTGCTATCATTGTGTCTGTGTTTCCTTTCAATAGGAGCATGTGAAATGGGTTCATGCTGAAATGGTAAATAAAAACTCCAAGCTAAAGCTAATTTATGTGACTCCAGAGAAAATTGCAAAAAGCAAAATGTTTATGTCAAGACTAGAAAAAGCCTATGAAGCAAGGAGATTTACCCGAATTGCTGTAGACGAAGTTCATTGCTGTAGTCAATGGGGACATGATTTCAGACCTGGTATGTATGTTGTATCTAGAAAACCCCTTGATGCTAGGGACTCTTTTCTTACTCAGCTTTACATGATGGAAATCCCTGCTTCCATTAAAATTATCTTCTTAGGTAGTTATTACTCATTTTTTCTTGCCTTAATATAAGGGGAGTCCAGAGGCAGAATCTTTGATCTCTTTACCCCTCACCCCCATGGTAGTGTTTATTAGTCTAATTGCCTTTATCTTTTGAAATGTGTGCTTATTAGCAAATATTATACCTTGCCATCTTTAGCCATAAAGGCTTACTGACCTCCAGATTCTCCTTCACATCTGTTGAGGAATTTGCATCTGCTTCAGATTTGTCTCTTTTAGTCATCATTCTGGGTGTCTTTAGCACCCACTTCAGGATCTACACCCAACTAACTCCTCAGTGTTAATAGTTCTATGGTATATTTTCGTAACTTTATTCTTTGCTTCTCCAACAGAATCCTACAGTCATAGCCTGAATCAGATTACTCAGACATGTTCTGTGCAAAAAAATCTGAAAATTAATTAAATTGTTTGGGTTTTTTTGCTATTGAGTTGTATGAGCTCTTTATATATTTTGTATATTAACTAACCTCTTATCAGGTATATGATTTGCAAATATTTTCTCCCATTCCATAGGTTGCCTTTCATTATGTTAATGGTTTCCTTTACTATACAGAAGCTTTTTAATTTGAGGCAACCCCACTTGTTTTTTTGTGTGTGAGTTTTTTTGCTTTTGTTGCTATTGCTTTTGGCCTCAGATTCAAAAAATCGTTGCCAAGACTGATGTCAAGGAGCTTATCTCATATGTTTTCATCTAGGAGTTTTATGGTTCCAGATATTACGTTTGAGTCTTTAATTCATCTTGAGTTGACTTTTGTATGTGGTGTAAGATAAGGGTCCACTTTTATTCTTTTGCATGTGGCTGTCCAGTGTTCCCAACACCATTTATTGAAGAAACCATCATTTCCCCATTATATGTTCTTGGCTCCTTTGTAGTAACTTTATTGACTGTATATGCGTGGGTTTATTTCTGGGCTCTCTATTCTGTCCCGTTACTTTAGCTATAGCTTTTATTTGTATGTTCTTATACTTTTATTACTGTAGCTTTGAAACATAGTTTGAAATCAGGAAGCGTAATACCTCTGGCTTTGTTCTTTCTCAGGATTGCTTTGGCTATTTGGGGTCTTTGTGGTCCATACAAACTTTAGGGTGGTTTTTCCTATTTCTGTGAAAAACACCATTGGACTTTTGATAGGAATTGCACTGAATCTGTAGATTGCGCTGGGTCATTTGGACATTTAAACAATATTAATTTTTCCAGTTCATGAGCACAGAGTATCTTTCCATTTGTTTGTGTCTTCTTCAGTTTCATTCATCAGTGTCTTTTAGTTTTCAGTGTATAGATATTTCACCTTCTTGGTTAAATTTATTCCTGGGGATTTTATTCTTTTTTGATCTAGTTTAATTTCTCTTTCTGATAGTTGTTATTAGTGTATAGAAACACAACTGATTTTTGGATTTTGATTTTGTATCCTGCAACTTCGCTGAATTTGTTTATAAGTTCTACAGGTTCTTGGTGGAGTCTTTAGGGTTTTCTATGTATAATATTATGTCATCAGCAAATAGTGAGTTTTACTTCTTTCATTCTGATTTGGATGCCTTCTATTTTGTTTTCTTACCTAATTATTGACTAGGACTTCCAATCTATGTTGAATAAAAGTGGTGAGAAGGAGGCATCCTTGTCTTGTTCCTGACCTTAGAGGAATAGTTTTCAGCTTTTCACCATTGAGTATGATGTTAGCTGTGGGCTTGTCACATATGGCCTTTATTATGGTGAGATATGTCCCCTCTAAACCTACTTTGTTGAGAGTTTTTATCATGAATGCATGTTGAATTTTGCTTTTTCTGCATCTACTGAGATGAGCATGTGATTTTTAGCTTTCATTTTGTTACTGTGGTATATATCACATTGATTGATTTGCAGATATTGAACCATCCTTGCAATCCTGGAATAAATCTCACTTCATCATGGTGTATGATCCTTTTAATGTATTGCTGAATTTAGTTTGTTAATATTTTGTTGAGGATTTTTGTATCTATGTTTGTCATGGATATTGGCCCATAACTTTTCTTGTAGTGTTCTTTCCTGGTTTTGGTATCAGGATAATGCTAGCCTCGTAGAATGAGTTTGGAAGTGTTCCCTTCTCTTCTATGTTTTATAAGAGTTTGAGAAAGACTAGTGTTAATTCTTCTTTAAATTTTTGGTAGAATTCACCAGTATAGCCATCTGGTCCTGGACTTTTGTTTGTTGGGAGGTTTTTGATTACTGATTCAATCTCCTTACTAGTGGTTTTTCTGTTCAGATTTTCTATTTCTTAATGATTTAGTTTTGATAGGTTTTAGTAGGAATTTATCTGTTTCTTCTGAGTTGTCGAATTTGTTGGTATATAATTGTTTACAATAGTGTCTTATAATTGTATTTTCATAGTATCAGTTGTTATGTCTCCTTTTTCATTTCTGATTTTATTTATATGAGTCTTCTCTCTTTTTTCTTGTTGAGTATGGCTAACAAGTTGGTCTATTTTATCTTTTCAAAAAACCAGCGCTTAGTTTCATTGATCTTTTCTATTGTCTTTTTAGTCTGTATTTCTTTTATTCCCATTCTGATCTTTGTTATTTTCTTCCTTCTGCTAACTTTGGGCCTAGTTTGTTCTTCCTATTTTAGTTCCTTGAGGTGTAAAGCTAGGTTGTTTATTTGAGATCTTTCTTGTTTCTTAACATAGATGTTTTTTGCTATGAACTTCCCTCTTAGCACTGCTCTTGCTGCTTCTTTTAAGTTTTGGTATGTTGTATTTCCACTTTCACTTGTCTCAAGACATTGTAAAATTTCTCTTTCTTCATGTGTATCTCAACTAGCGTGACTACAACTAAATGCCTCCCAAAAGGCCTGTTCTTTTTCCTTCTATCTTGTAACTGGGAATCACTATTTGCCCTGTTGCTGTGCGCAATCAAAAACTTTTTTTCTTCCTTGATCAAAAACTTTTGATTTGCTTCCCTTCTCCATGTCTTTCCCTCTTCCTCCCCATTCTCCCAAGCAATTTCCCCTTCAATCTTCCCTATCTTAGAAAATCACTTAATAACCACTCACACATTTACTCAAGCCAAAGTTTTAGCAAATCTGTTTAGTCAGGGTCTAGTCAGAAGACAAAAGCCATACCAGTTATTTGAACACAGAGAATTTACATTACATTATGTAAAGAATTGTTAACTAAGTAAAAAGTGATTATAAGCAGCTAACTGAAAAAAGGAAAAGAAAACTAATGTATCATGGAGGTAAAAGCTAGAAGAAGCAACTACCATCCCTAGGGCTGGGGGAACAGGAAGGAAAGGTTGGGATTGACGCGATTTAGAAACCTAGAGGAGGGGCCTTGTGGAGCTGATGCTCAGACCTATGGGAGGCCCAGCTCCCTGGTGCTGGTGTCTGTGGAGGCAGAGATAGGGTGGACCTGTGATGAAGTCAGTTCTGCAAAGCTTAGAAAACTGCCAGCTGTACTCAGCTGCTGCTAAGTGGTGGATAAACCTTGCTGGGGCGACATTCCCGAGAACACCAGCAAACACACAGGAGGCAAACTGGAAGGAGCAGCACTCTTCTTCCTCCCCCAGCCTTGTACTTTGTGCTTCCAGGGCCAGCTGGCAAAGCAGAGATTCCCCACTCCAGCGCCACAAAGCGGAGTCTAGAAGGGTGGAGTTGGAGCTGAGAACGAGTAACTTCATGGTGGCACATTGTCCCTGACTTATCCTACCTCTGCCGATCCGGTCCACCACCAAGTCCTGTCGCCTCCACCTCTAAGTTGAATCTCAAGCTTGTCCACTTCTCTTTGTCTGTACTGCTATTTCTTAAGTCCAGCTGGGCTCCTTTCCACCAGTCTACTACACTAGCTCCCTGGCTGGTCTCTGTTCCAGTCTTACCCTTTTACAGTTCATCCTTCGCCCAGCAACCAAATCAAATCATGTTACTTCCCTCCCTAAACTACCCAGCAGATTCTCTTTGTACTTAGAATAAAATCTACATTCTTAACTGGGGTCCCTAAGACCATATGTGATCTGTCCCCCGTTTGTCTCTGCCCCATTTCCCCTCACATGTTATACTCCAGCTACAATAAGGTTATCATGATGACCACTTACCATGCCCTGATAATCAGATGCTTATTGGTTTACTCCTTGCATTGTCTGATTTCTTTGCTTGAATTGTAGTTCCGTTTGCATAGCACCTTTGCCCTGTTCTCACTTTATCTCTGGTGCCTAGGTCTCTAGGTGCTTGGCACATAGTTAAAAGTGTTCAACATATGCCAGGTGATGAATGGATGAACCTTGGACTCTTCCCCCACCCTCCCCCCACCATATCCCAATAGTCACTAGGACCTATGGGGTTCCAGTTCATGCATTTCAGTCTTTTCTTTCTGATTTATCCTCAGTGTCATGCCTTATTTCATATTCACTGTTTTTAGTTTTCCAGTCTGTCATTGCCACCTTTTAACTTGTCTCCCTTTCTTCAGCCTTTTGCTTTACTCCAGCCCATCCTTCACACTTCCACCAAAAGACGATTCCTGAAACATAGACTGTGTCCTTTATCTGCTTGAAAAATCACACGACTCCTCATTTCCTATAGGGCAAAGTTCTAGCTCCTTAGAATCAACCAACTGTTCAGTTCATAGTTTTACTTGAACCTGCCTTTTTTTTTTTTTTTTTTTTGCGGTACACGAGCCTCGAACCCACGTCCCCTGCATCGGCAGGCGGACTCTCAACCACTGTGCCACCAGGGAAGCCCCTTGAACCTGCCTTTTTATACTCTTTGGAGTAACAGTATCAGTCAGGGTTTGGGTAGGGAAGCCGAGCTCTTATGAATGTTAAGGGATAAGGGATTTATTTTAGGAAGCAGACCTTGCGCAATTGTGGGAGGAGCTGGGGAAGGAAGGTCTGGAGGGGGAGAGTTGGAGGGTCAGAGAAAAGTCACTGACTAGTCCTGGAGCACTGGTGTGGGAGGACCAACCAGAGCTTGTAGGGAAATCTGCAACTGGCATGGCCATTGCCAGAGGGGCTGCAAGGGGGAGCTTAGCGAAGTCTCTGGTTAGTTTCCTCTGAGTAGCCGTCACCTCCGTGGGTCTGCTGCCAGGCATCTAGGGGGCCGGCGTTGATCAGCGAAGCCTACAGCTGGGAAGAAGAGCTGAAGGAGGAATGGGGAAGAACTGGGACAGGCTGGCATTTGTCCACCATCCTATCCGCCGGGAAGGCCCTTCAGAGTGTAGCAGCTGCTTCTCTCCTGCCTCCCAGGCCTTACACAGGTTCCTCTTCTGGTCCAGCTGTAACTTGGAACCATCCAGGGAATAGAATAGAGTTCCCAGCCGACTGGGGTTGACAGTAGGTCCATCTAGCACAGCACCCTGTGGTCTAGCCCCTCTGAACTGCTTGCTGATACCTGAACCTGCCGAGTGGTTTCATGCCAGTGTGTTTGCCGCATGTGTGCATGCTGCTTCCTCTGCCTGGTGTCTTCTTCTTCCCTTCCTCCCGAACTTCTGCTGGATTCTTCCAGACCCAACTCAGATCTTACCTCCCTTGAAGCTTTCACAACTTCCCAAGCAGTTACTTTCTGTTCCGTTTTCATACGAGTCCTCTACCTTAGCATTGAGCCATCTCTCCCACATTTCTTTTTCACTTTTCTCCAAATAGTTTAAGTACTTAAGGGTGTACTCATAGACAACTTCTCTAGTGACTTAGATGTGTCTAATAAATATGAGGCCAGAATGGCTTTCCTGAAGTGGGTTATATAAAAACCAATGCCCTCACCAAGCGTCTTCTGTTCTGAGTTTGCCACTCTTGGATGATACCTGTGGTAGATGGGTTTCGACTGATGGCCTTTTTATCTCTCGTCAGTTGCCATAGATTCAAACACTATGGCTCCTCCCACTCTGCCTCTCGCATCCACTGTTCAGCAGGTATAGACCAGTGCTCAGCTGATTGGAAATGTTGTGGTATTCCCTGTCGAACACACCTATGGCCAAGAAGTGTTTCTGAAGAACCAGTCAAAAGTAGAGTAAAGCCTGTCTTATCACCAAGGCTAGGCAGCAACCACAGCTTAGATATAGATGGCTGTGGAAGTAAAATTGCAGTCATCTTGATGATCTGCAGCATGTTAGAAGATGTAATTTACTCCTTAAAGGATAGCAAGAGGGCTACTTTGTTTTTTGGGGTTTTTTTCCAGATTATAAGGCCCTTGGTATTTTGAAGCGGCAGTTCCCCAATGCATCGCTAATTGGGCTGACTGCAACTGCGACCAGCCATGTTTTGAAGGATGCTCAGAAAATACTGTGTGTTGAAAAGTGTTTTACTTTTACAGCTTCTTTTAATCGGCCAAATCTCTATTATGAGGTATGTAACTTTTATGTCCATTTATTATTTATTTATTTATTTATTTTGTGGTACGCTTCGAACGCGCAGGCTCAGCGGCCATGGCTCACGGGCCCAGCCGCTCCGCGGCATGTGGGATCTTCCCGGACCGGGGCACGAACCCACATCCCCTGCATCGGCAGGCGGACTCTCAATCACTGCGCCACCACGGAAGCCCTATGTCAATTTATTTTGTGAAGGATTTCAGAAGGTTACTTTTTCATTATGTCTATTTACGTCGCAGTTAATTGTTTAAAAGTTTAAAAAAAATCAAGTGAGTATAAGCAGACTTATTAAAGAATGCTTTCTTCGTATATCTCCTGTGCTATTTAATTCTTTGCTTGGTTAAGTAGAAAACACTGCCTCATTAAATTTGCGTACACGCTTTCTTATGCAAGGATGGAGAGAAAGCATGTATTGATACTAAGGACCCTAATGACATCTCTATAGAAATTATGAAATAATGCAAAAATTAATATACCATTAAATATTTGCTAATACTCCCTATTTAGATTTTATTTGATATACAACCTTGAAAGGTAAATAACCTCACAGCTGTTTTTACTTTCCAGTCCTTTTAAGGATAGACTTAATATTTTTCTGAGCTCTTACTGACTAGTTGTTTCTGCCATGGTTTATGTTTTTACAAAAGTAGCATCAGAAAATTTTAAAAGTCTCTGTCTTTACAAGTTATTCACTGCTTCTGTGCCTCCTCATCTCTGGTAAATTCAAAAATAAGGATCAAGAAGCATCTGGGAGGTGATAGGGTCAGATGGGCGAGTGAAAGAGTAATAGAAAAAAACACCATGCCCAAGAAAGAGCGGCGCCTTGAAAGTTGTAAGTAAACGACCACATGAATGGTACTCATTAATTTACTTTTTAATAAGTTAACTTTTTTTTTAGGTTCGGCAGAAGCCTTCAAACGCTGAAGATTTTATTGAGGATATTGTAAAGCTCATTAATGGAAGATACAAGGGGCAATCAGGTAATATAGACACAAACCAAGCTTGAAGACTGAGAGAGAACTTTCCAAAAGTAGCACGTTATTTACACTAATACACTGAGAAAAAGATTAGCACCAGAAATAGTAATGCATGGCAGAAGAACTTGAAAATATCATGATAAAATTAATTTGCTTGGTGATCTTAGAAATCAGGTGTGGCATTTGCTAATTACACAGATTATAAGAGTCATAAAACTGATTTATTTTTGCTTATTTACACTTAATTGCGTTAAAGAGTGGACCTAATGACATAATGTTAATTATCAACAGCACATATTTAGTAAGTATCCACTGTGTATAAGATTGAAGGTTAACCAGTGATTTTCTAAAGGGATGTAAACTATAGTTCCTTATAGTAAAGGACACATTAAAGAAATAAACAGTACATCCTGAATGAGCTAAGTATAGATGGAGTTGAGAGTGTGTATAACATGTGTTCCAGGATTAATGTAGAGACAAGTGTTACTAAAGCCAAGAGTTGGTATTAAAGTAGCACGTCAAAACTGTTCTGTGGATTTTCAGGAGATATTAATAGGGGCCATGGGTAAAAGGAGTTCCAGGGTCAAATAAGTTTGAGAAAGGCTGCAGCTGTTTATTCCTCCTGCAGAGTCACAGGGTGTATCAGCACCTTAGAAATTCCGACCAGCCCTGCAAACAAAGAGACACATGTGTTTGTCTAACTTTGTTAACCTTCCCAAACTTATTTGCACATGAAACTCTTTTCTCATAGCATGCTTGTTAACATCTTGTGGAGCTGTGGGGCATCAGTTTGAGAAAGACTATGTAGTGGGAGACAAAAGTTGGAGAGAGAACTGAGATAATGGGAACCCAAACTGGTGGCTCCAGGCTTGTTACTGCTCTGGAGCAAGTTGGTGATCAGACCTTGAATTACACTGAAAGATCAGTATGTGTTCAGGGCCTTGGAATTTTTCATAATTCTTATTTTCCCCCATGCATTGTAATTATCAGCCTCTTCAGTGTGAGTTAAAAATTTTCTAGGAATGTACTATATATATCTAATCATTTCTTTTACTACAGGAATAATATATTGCTTTTCTCAGAAAGACTCTGAGCAAGTTACAGTTAGTTTACAGAAACTGGGGATTCCTGCAGGGGCATACCATGCCAATATGGAACCAGAAGATAAGACCAAGGTTCATAGAAGATGGTCAGCTAATGAAATTCAGGTTAAGTAACAGATCTTCAATAGAAGCCTAATTCACCTTTGAATGTATTTTAACTTGACTTAATATGTAAAATGTTAACACATTTTAGGTAGTAGTGGCAACAGTTGCATTTGGTATGGGAATTGATAAACCAGATGTGAGGTTTGTTATTCATCATTCAATGAGTAAATCCATGGAAAATTATTACCAAGAGAGTGGACGTGCAGGTACGTGTAACTCACATCCAGAAATAATTTTTTTTAATGCTTATTTATTTGGCTGCGTCAGGTCTTAGTTGCAGTGTGTGGGCTCTTTCATGGTGCGCAGGCTTCTCTCTAGTTGTGGCACATGGTCTCCAGAGTGCGCAGGCTCAGTAATTGCAGCTCGTGGGCTTAGTTGCCCCACAGCATATGGGATCTTAGTTACCTGACCAGGGATTGAACCCGCATCCCCTGCAATGGAAGGCGGATTCTTAACCACTGGACCACCAGGGAAGTCCCCTAGAAATAATTTTTAAAGAGCTTTAAAAACACTATAAATGATGTTTAATAATACTGTATTTTTAATCTTCTTTATTGGCTAGTATTTTTATAACAAACAATGAAATCTTTTTTGTAGTTTTGTATTTGCCTATGGAGAAATTTTATTTATGTTGTATTGGAGTGTCATGAATTATTTCTTCTCATATTTGCTAAAATAATTTGATGTCCATCTTTGCCTCCTGAGTTTTTAATTAGTGGTTTCAAGTCTATAATTTAAATAACTGGATTACTTATGGACACATTTGTAAGCTATTAAGGCTGATTATTGATAGATCTCTTTAGTCATTTTTTTAAAAATTTGACAGCAGCTGTTACAAATTAACTTTCACAGCTTTGTCTGAAATTTCTAGATATATATTTAGACTACAAAATATTGCCAGCAAATTTTATGTATTATTTTTGCATGTTTGACTTTTTTAAAGTAATTATGCAATCTCAAGATTCTTCCCACTGCAGGTCGAGATGACATGAAAGCAGACTGTATTTTGTATTATGGCTTTGGAGATATATTCAGGATAAGTTCAATGGTGGTGATGGAGAATGTGGGACAACAGAAGCTCTATGAGATGGTGTCATACTGCCAAAACATAAGCAAGTAAGCACGCACCTCTTTGTCACTTTTGTCAATTAAAGACAAGCACAGTATGAAAGCACATGACATTACTTTGAGTCCTTACTCAAGTGAGTAAATACATTAGTGAAACATCAAGTGCAAACCAGTAAAAGCAGATGTCTGAAGGGTGGGAACCAGTACATGAACCTGCAGGATGCCTGAATCTAAGAAAATATATTCTCAGATATAGAGAACAAAGTAGTGGTTACCAGTGGGGAGAGTCGGGGAGGAGCAGTATAGGGGTGGGGGTGTGGGAGGTACTGCAACATGGGGAATATAGCTAATATTTTTTAATAACTGTAAATGGAAAGTAACCTTTAAAAGTTGTATAAAAGTAAAAAAATAAATAGTATCTTAAGTCTAAAAAAAAGAAAAAAGTCATTCTCTGTTTGGGAAGGATAGCTGTTAACTTTTTTCTAAGTGTCTGGTAGAATTCTCCTGTGAAACCATCTAGTCCTGGTCCTTTGTTTCTTGGGAGTTTTAAAATTACTGATTCAATTTCATTACTGGTAATTGGTCTGTTCATATTTTTTATTTCTTCCTCCTTCAGTCTTGGGAGATTGTACATTTCTAGGAATTTGTCCATTTCATCTAGGTTGTTCATTGGCAAATAGTTGTTCATAGTAGTCTCTTTGATCTTTTGTATTTCTGTAGTATTGGTTGTAACTTCTTTTTCATTTCTGATCTTACTGATTTGGGCTCTCTTTTTTTCTTGATGAGTCTGGCTAAAAGTTTATCAATCCTGTTTATCTTTTCACTATACTTAAATAATTAAAAATTATTACTAATAAATGCCAACCATCATCTGTGCCTTCAGCAAATTGAAGTAGTAATTCAGACTACTGATCACAGCTCACCATAACAATAGAATAATATTGGAAAAGTTTGAAACATTGCGAGTGTTATGAAATTGTGACACAGAGACATGAAGTGAGCAAATGCTGTTAGAAAAATGGTGCCAGTGGACTTGCTCAATGCAGGGTTGCCACAAACCTTCAGTTTGTAAAAAACACAGTATCTGCAGAGCACAGTAAAGCAAATTGCAGTAAAACAAGGTATGCCGGTAGTTGTGAAATACTGAATCTCAGACAATTTTTTAAAAGCAATGTCTATTAACAACATATGGAAAATATTATTATACGTGGTGGGCAGAATAATGGTCACCCGAAGATGTCCACATCTGAATCCCTGGAATCTGTGAGTGTGCTACTTTACATGGCAAAAGGGAATTAAGGTTGCAGTCAGCTGATCTTAAAATAGGGAGATAATCCTGAATTATTTAGGTGGACCCACTATAATCACAAGGGTTCTTAAATGTGGAAGGAGGCATAAGATGTCAGAGTGATGTGAAGACTTAACCCACTGTTGTTGGCTTTGAAGATAGAGGAAAGGGGGCCGTGAGCCCAGGAATGCAGGCAGTCTTTAGAGTCTGGAAAGGGCAAGGAAACAGATTCTCCCCAAGAGCCTCCAGGAGAAATCCAACCCTGCTGACACCTTGATTTTAATCCAGTGAGACCCATGTCAGCCTTCTAACCTACAAAAATGTAAGATAGTAAGTTTGTGTTCTTTTAAGCCACCAAGTTTGTGGTTATATTATGGCAGCAATAGGAAATTAATACAGTATATAACTCTGTATTTTAAAATAGGGATTCTTAAAACTGTTAATTATTTGATGATTTGTATCTCTGATGTTTGCAGCTGTCGCCGTGTGTTGATAGCTCAACATTTTGATGAAGCATGGAGCCCAGAAACATGCAACAAAATGTGCGATAATTGCTGTAAAGAGATTTGTGAGTTGTTTCTTAAATCCTTATAGGCTAATATTTATATGCAGGAATACACGAGGGCAATATTAGACACCCAAAATGGATTTAAAAGAATAAGCAAGGTGTGAATAGAATTTCCCAGATTCAAGAGTGACCACACAAAGTTTTGAAACAGAGGCAAAATTAAAAGCCATATGTGTATGCATTTATTTTATGTTGCTACACTGAGGACGTGTTAAATTTTTAAGAAATGAAGGGAAAGGTTTAAAAGCCTTCTGAATAGAAATACTATTTTAAGTAAGAGAACGCTAACCTCTTGTGATAATCTCGGATGCTTTATAGTTACTGATTGGAAAGAGAAATATAGTGTAAAATAGAGACTACAGCGTATCATTTTTGATCCAGATAATGGCTAACCACTCATAAGACACTAATTTAGCAGTGTGTTGGTGCTGTCTTTTCACTTTTTAAAATCCTGTATGTGTATTATTGGAAGAGCTGGACTAACCCGTTCCTCGTTGAGTTCTGATGCCTTGATCAGTGAAGGTCACAATTTTAACTCTGCAGCCAGAGAAAATTGTTTGTGTTTATTAGATTATTTTATACTGCCCAAATTAACAAAAGCCTGATACATAGATCGGAGTGTTAGTATCAGTAATTGGGAGTAACTGTCCACGACATTCTTGTCATGAAACTAGAGTCCCTAGGAAGCCATACCGGTTGTCAGAATATTCTTAATGAACACGCATCAGGTAACATGAAGAACAGACTGACTCGCCTGTGAACATCACTAAGTATTTGTCATAATCATGTTTGGCCGACACTCTTTGGTTCCTAGAGCATACCCAAAGGCCTTCTGATAACCAGATTATTTTCTTTACATCACTTAAATCTCAGTGTCTTACAGAGACTGTAGCTTAATCTAGTGATAAGAGACTTGAGCAGTAGTCCTAGCTCAGAACATAGAAACAAATCAGTGTTTAGGGTGGCTCGCACTGGGTGAAGACTTATTTTTTAAACTAGTCTAACCACTTAGGACGGCCTATCCTTGCCCTAATTTTGAAATCCCATTCACCTGTAACCATGCCTCTTTCATTACAGCATCTGAAAGAAAGAACATAACAGCGTACTGCAGGGATCTAATCAAGATCCTGAAGCAGGCAGAGGAACTGAAAGAAAAGCTCACTCCACTGAAACTGATCGACTCTTGGATGGGAAAGGGTGCAGCGAAATTGAGAGTAGCAGGTGTTGCTCCACCCGCGCTTCCTCGTGAAGACCTGGAGAAAATTATTGCGCACTTTCTTATACGGCAGTATCTCAAGTATATACAAACCCACTTCTTGCCCTTTCATGTTGTCTTTATGATTCCCATTTTTATAACTGCAGCAGAACAAATGGTTTTGTGGTTGTTTCATAAGAACTTTTAAACGCTATGCAAAATTTACCTAGTAAACAAATTCAAACTTTGATTACTGTATGTCAAAAAAGCACAAAACTAAAATACTTTCTATAAAGATAAACTACATTTTTATACTAAAAAGTTTTATATTTCATATCAATGTTACTTAAAATTATTGCACTTATTTTTTTTTTTATAAATTTCAGTTTGTTGTCTGCAATTTGTCGAAACCTGATCATTGGCCTTTATCTTCTGCAGAGAAGACTACAGCTTTACAGCTTATGCTACCATCTCATATCTGAAAATAGGACCTAAAGCTAATCTTCTGAACAATGAGGAACATGTTATTACAATGCAAGTAAAGAAGCCCATGCAGAGCTGTTTCAGGGTAGTTATTAATTTTTAGTTTTTATATATTTGAAAAAGACATTAAAGCCTATGGGATGCTTTTCTTTAACTAGTACTCTCCTGGGTCCAGTGGAGCATAAGAAGAGATTAAGTCAGTTTTCTTCCTGGAATCTGGGTATAGAAGAGAGAAAACCTACTTTTGTGTTCTGTAGAGGTATTGAGTAGAAGAATATAGACTAGGGGTTTCCAACCTTTTGGGATGTGAAGACTCCATTTAATGTCTGATGTTATGAGGCACCCTGCCCTTGCTTGTGGTCACTGTTGGCTGAGAAGTCTGCCTGTGCAGCGGAGGTTGAAAAGCACTGTCACAAACTAACTGCTCTCAAGCCTGCAAAAGCACACCCGGCACCAGTGTGTCTAAGGACATGTCAGGTGTTCTTTACGGTCTTGACAGCACAGCCCCTTCTATTTAAGATGGGGTGCATACTAGAAGAAATTGGAAGATAAAAAACAAGACCACTGGCCACTTAATTAAAGAGGTGATACAGAAGGACTATTGAGATTATTAATCTCCTGAGAAAATGGAATAGCTGAATTTTCAACCAGTGTTTGTCTTGCTGTTGTTTTGTAGGCTGAATCACCTCAAAGTTGTCATTCCGAAGGAGCTGATAAGAAGAG
Source organism: Aethalodelphis obliquidens (assembly GCF_003676395.1). Lineage (NCBI taxonomy): Eukaryota > Metazoa > Chordata > Mammalia > Artiodactyla > Delphinidae > Aethalodelphis > Aethalodelphis obliquidens. The sequence goes on from NW_020837980.1 coordinate 11,253,355, forward strand.
GGAAGAAAAATCTCCAAGTAACTTCCAGAAGAAGTCGGAGACCATGCTTCAGCAACCTGACTGTAAGATTACAGGGGCTAAGAAAAGGAAAATGGATAATGCGTGAGTTGAGTGCTTCTGAATCTTCTAAGAAAAAGTTTATGCATGTATACACCATTAGTTTTGTAGTTAATCAAAAGTTTAATTTTAAGACAATTTCATTAATATTTTATTCATATGGAGCTATATTTTCAGAATTTATTTAAGTATTGAAGACTTGAGAATTTGAGACCTTTTGAAATTTTGAGATCATGAACTGTATAAATTTACAGTATGAAACAAGGGAAAAATAAATCATTTTAATGTAAAACCCTTTAAATGTAAAATACTTAATAAGTTCATATAACTATCTTAAGCTCTTTATGCCTTGCCATAACTAGTTGTATTTTTTTCTTTTGACACAACTGTCTTTTGATAACAATGTTATTATACTGAATATTTTACTAAATAAAAAAGGAATAAGGTATCCATACAAATAATATTAGCAAGTATGCTACGCCTCTATTTAAGTAAAATAAAACTGTAAGCTGCTTGAAACCACAGCCCTACTTTGACATTTCACAGAGAATGGCTCTGGTATATTAACCAGACCACACTGTTGACTAAGTAGATAACAACATAGTTAAATTTGCTCCAAATCTAAATCACAAATGCATGTGTCTAAGTTTAAAAACACAGAAATGAATACTTAAGACTTAAGTGGTCAGTTCTGTGTTAGGAAAAAAATATATCTATAAATAAATGATTTGAACTGATTTCATCTTTAGAATTTTATTTATTTTTAAAATCTTCGTATTTCTGTATTTTTAACTTCAGATGGTCATCTTTAAATCAGTGCAGTCAATTTACTTTATTGGCATGTGACTTTTTTGTCTTATTTGGAACTCGATGTAGCTCTTGAAATGCCCTTTTTAGTCAAAATAATCTTCTATATCAATATTTGGATCTAGTAGATCTTCTCCATATGCTGAAAGATTCATCTGGTTTAAAATTAAGTTTTCAAATGTTTCTTCTAAATCAGTTTCACCAATTAAGACCGCTCCCATCATTCGCCCATTCTGCAGGACGGCTTTGATGTACTCTTGTCCTTTGGTACACCTCAGTATTAATTCATGGTCTAAACCTAAGCCCTGTGCGTTGTATTTTCCCAGCAATACAACCTATATAGAGAAAGACAAAACAGTTATTTTAATGACTATGAAAAAGAAACATAATATGCAGTTATTTTGTGTTTTCCTAGAATGGCAAATCTAGTCACGAAAATTTACAGCTAAAAGTGCCATTCGGAGGAGCCCAAAGAAAACACTTGCATGGCATGCATTTACTCTACAGATGACACTACCATACAACCTGTATGAACATTAAAAATACCTAGCGAATATACAAATATGTAGGAGGTAGACTACATTAGCCGTGAGTCACAATTTAAAGATTTAGTAAGAAGCTGAATTTCATCTTTCATGGGCAAATTGTTTAGTCTCCCTGAACCGTATGTATATATTTGTACGTGTTTCTCCTTATCGGTAAATTAGGAGGAAAAATCCTGCCTCAGAGTGATGTAAAGAGGATTAAATAAGATAATATGTAGGGGGAAGTACCTGCTCATTCTTGAGTATGAACAGCTCTTAGTTCTCTTCAAAAAGGAGGAGTGAATTGCAACTAAAACTCAGAAATGCACCAACAGGGAACAAATCTGGAGGAGATTTCCCCCCCAACCCCCAGAACTATAAAATAATATAGTGAGAAGGTAGGTAATGATTATCAGATGATTAGTGATTAAGCCCAGCAATAATAACCAGGTATAAATTTGCAAGAAATGAGGAAATTTGTCATTTTTTGTAAAGTGATTAAAGCCATGTAAGTTTATTTATGTGAGAAAATCAGATGATCATAATTAGTTACAAAACTAACAAGCAGGGGCTTCCCTGGTGGTGCAGTGGCTGAGAGTCCGCCTGCCGATGCAGGGGACACGGGTTCGTGCCCCGGTCCGGGAGGATCCCACATGCCGCAGAGCGGCTAGGCCTGTGAGCCATGGCCGCTGAGCCTGTGCTCCGCAATGGGAGAGGCCGCAACAGTGAGAGGGCCGCGTACCGCAAAAAAAAAAAACACAAAAAACTAACGAGCAGAAAAGGCACTAATCTGCTTATCTATCTTACCTTGTAGTTAAAAAATTTTGTTACATGAGCGAAAAGTTCAAAGCTGAAATCCATGTCAGTAGACTCGCCTGCACTAGCAGCGGCCATGCACTTTGCTGCATACCATCCCATCTGTCTAGCCTGGGTCCACAGCCTCATCTGAAATAAAAAAAAAGGTTATGCAATTTAACTTTTTATTATCATCATTTGAAAAATGTTATCACCTTAACCTAGTAAAATTCCTTAAAGGGGTTCAATGCTTGACAGTCCTTGAGAACAGTTAGATCTTGCTAGTTAGGTAATTGATTGAATCATCTTTGCCACAGAAGCAATCAGCAGTCCACACTAACCAACTGATTCTGGTGTTGGTCATTCTTATACCTCATGTGTGGTAACGAATGTCTTTTTGTGTGCAAAAAATAATAACCATACTCATGGATATGAGCTTTAAGCATTTCTCGTAGAAGTGATAGTTTTTTTTAAAAAAATTCAGTCTCCTCTCTAAACAAGGTTGGGTCTGATGAAGTAAGAGGCAGCTTACGGTAAGGGAGCAGAGTAAACTGAGCACAGTAACAACTAGAGAACGGCCAACAGAAGTGGCCTGCGATATTACACTGCTGCACTGTTACCTAATGTATTCTAGCCTCTGAGTCCCTTTAGTTTGTGTCTCGGACTATATAAAACAAATGAATTAGTGTACTTACTGCTTCTGCAAATTAAGAGATGAAGTTTTATTAGATTCACTCAAAGTAAGAAACCCCTGTTTATTTTTGGACCTTCCTGTATCAGAGTATGAGGCACATGAAGGATATAATAATATACATATTCCCTAGATTCAACCCTTAGAGGGCTGAGATGTTAAAAAAAAAAAAATCCCATGAACTCCAATTCCGAATTGAGTTTGGGACAGATATGCCGTAAAAACAACACTGGATGTCATTGTAGAGAAAACTAAAAAACAAGCTAGTTTGAAGCATTTTAGAATTATGGCTGAAATCACTGTCTTGTTGATGCTATCTCTGATGTATGTTAAAACATACTAAATAACAAAGCTGCTGCTTAGAATACATCTGGTTCCCCCACTACTTCACACTCCACAGTTACTTCACACTCCACAGTTAATCTGAATAAACATGCCTACCTGTGGAGCTGGTCTTTCACCAAGATAAGCGTTGACTGGTTCTTTCATCTGTTAACATCTACCTCTGTCTCTACTCCTACTAAAACAACCCCACCTCTGGCCGCTGAGTATCTTCCTCCAGCACTTCTGCTCCACCATTACAAGGCAGGCAACACTGGCGGGACAGGAGGAGGTCTAGATCCAGTTAGAAGGGGTTGTTAGGCTGAGGAATTCTGCTTACTATGGGAACAGTCTTTCAGTAATAATTCCCACAGGAATAAGGTCATCAGAAACAGAATGTATGGTTTATAATCTCAGTTTGCTACTTTTTCATCCAAAGCTGTGCTGTCCCAAATCATAGTCACTAGCCACATGACTATTTAATTAAAAGTAAAATTAAAATTCAGTTCCTCAGTCACATTAGCCACATTTCAAATGCTTAGTACACACATCGCTAGTGGCTACCTGACTGGACACTGCCGAAATATAGAGCATTTCTGTCATCACAGAAAGTTCCACTGGACACCGCTGATAAGCATCTGAGCATGAAAAACAAAGTAACAATCATAATTCTTTTTAAATTAAAAGACATCCCAGTCTATTCCATCACTATATAATCACTTACCAAAAGGGAAAAATTCTAGTGTTCTTTTTGTTTGTTGTTTTTGTGACAAAAAAACTCTATGATAGCTTCCCACTTAAAGTAGAAAAGTTGGAAAACCAGAAAGCTGGATATGCAGGTAGCAGTTCCTTTATTTTCAGATGGAATCTATGATAAAAACCTGTGACCACCTATGCCAGCTTACCTGCTGCCAGACTGGGCTGGGCTGCCAGGAGGCCGTGCAGATGTCACCTGCAGCATAGATGTCAGGAAGGGACGTGTGCATGTGATCATCCACCTTCAGGCCACCGTCTTTTGCTACATCAAACTAAACAATGTTCCTCATAAGCATATGAGGTAAGAAAAAGAAACGTGACTTTTTCATTCCAAAGTAAAAGAGCAAGTCAAATTCTACACATTGATATGCTGATCTTTAATGAGAAAAGTTGGCTAAACTGCCAAGTTTAGACAACTAAGCTGAATTTCCAGGCACTCAAATTCCTACTAAGACGAACCCATGAAATTCTTAGAACTTCAAATTCTTAAAATTCTTAGAACATCAAAAATTGCCAATAACCATATGAAGACCCCACCCATAGTTACAAAAATATTCCTTAGTTTTTGTAAACTTCAGATGCTAAAAAGCAAAAAATACAAGCTGGCTTCTCTAAAAGAATCACTTTTAAGAATTCATAGGAGGTATCAGTTTCTTACCAACGTTTAGATAAATTGTGCATTATGTCCCCTTAATAATGACACTTAGCCTGGGATGTTAACTGCTTAAGGACTTGAAGCAGTAAAAAAAAATATTGCAAATCAAGACATGAATATAAACTAAACTGTTTTCAGTCATCTTAAATTACAGTTCTGTGCCAAAACAATGAACAATTATTCATGCTTGAGAATTAGAGATCTTCATAAACAATACTTTAAAAGTGTTCACAGTGGGACAAAAATTTTCATCTTACATTGTTGCCACAGAGAAAAGGTTCTGTATTTGGTGTAACTCCTGTAGCACTGACAATGAAATCGCAGCCATATATCTTTTCATTGGTCAATTCCACATATACAGGCCATATCTCTTAAAATAAAAAAAAAAAATTATTCTCAAGTGTAATCACCACCGTCTATAACATCATGTGAATACAATGACTAGAAGAAAGAAAGAAAGAAAGAAAAAGGCAGGAGATGACTTTAAAACACCACCTCTTAATATTTATAGGTACATCTGCTAAAACAATTTTTAATGTCATCAGTGCCATCTTCTTATTTTGGGTATAATCGCAAAACTATGGCAGGCATTCTAAACATTTTTCCTTCAAATTTAGGCATAGAAATTCTAACAAAGTAAATTTAAATTGATAATACTTTATAAATTTTTCCTTTAAAAATCTTTATTAATAGATTATACTCCATTGAGAGTTTAGTCTAACTAGGTTACTCACTTTTCAATGTTTTCCCTTATTATTCACATTCAAACTCTAACACTCTCTTTTCCTATGAAAAAATTCAAAGAATTCAGAGGAGTGGGATATCCCATACAGTAGGTTTGGGTGAGTGTATTTCTGAGTAATTCTCACAGGAGTGTAGAATAGGAATTTTAAGAGATCTGTGCCTTAGTTTCAAATTTATAGATCTCATTCTGTTTGATTTTGAGGGTGTCACTTCACCTTTGCGAGTATCAGATTTTTTTTAGTTTTTATGTTTTGTGTTGATTCACAAGATATTCTGATTAACTCATCGCGTTATGATGGTCAAAACATAATGAGCCCTACGTAAGATGTTACGCTTTCTACAATTTATTAGAAAATGTAAAGAGTAGGTAGTGAAAACAAAATGATTTATGTTATTAAATTATGGTTTTATTTTTACTTTTCACATTTAAGTTTTATATGGAAATATGAAGATGTTTTCTAAATATAATAAAGCAATATTAAGTTGTCTTCTTTTAAAATAAGTGTTTATTTTTTTCTTATTTCATCACTTACCTTTGTCAGCTATAACTAACTGATTATGATGGTCTCTTGGAAAAGTCAAGGACTTTTTCTTAGAAATTCTAAATTCTTCCTGAAGATAGATTTTCTTTACTTCACACATAGTTTCAATGTGAATTTTATGAGAAAACTAAAATAAAAGAAGTACTGGTCACTATAATACTTCTAGAAAGAATGATCTGGGTTACTGACAATGAAGAAAAATTTATAATACACTTATAAAAACATACAGAAAAAATAATTCTTGTAGTATAGAAGAAAACACACTGAATGCCCACAAGCATGGCTCTCAGTTTCTGTTGGAAAGAAATAAGCAGAAACTCAGTCAGTACTTAAAGAGATCTAGTAGTTGAATTGGCAGGTAGCACCAAGGGCATACTTTTTACTATGAGCTTCCCTGATAATTACACGTATATTTCTTTTAAATTACAACTGTTACAGACTAAAAAAAAAAGTTGATATATCCCAGATATTATATTCCAGAATCTTAGTAAAATGCCAGTTAGGTAGGAGATACTCAATAAATGTTCACTGAACTAAACTGAAGTTCCCAGGTTAAGAATACCATTAATCTTAGGACCTGAAGGTGCAGGAATAAATTACTTTGTGTAATTTCCATCACAAAAATTAGATACACTGTGAAGCCAGCCCCCTTCCAACCTACTGAAGGCTGAAAACGTATCATACACAGTAATAAGGACTGCATGTTTCTTGCAATATTTAAATATCATAGCCTTTTAACAGCTATTAAAAAACTAAAATATCTAGTAAATAAAATGAGTAAAAGCAAGTCATCTGCTTATGCAATTAGGATATTAAATGTGTATTTTATTTAGAATCTATCTAATAACCTTTAAAATATTATACTACATCTAAAGTGACCTTTGAGAAAAGATTAATTTAAAATAGGACAGGTGTATTCACTAACGTCTCTGTATGGAGATCTCTGTCTCTGGAGAGTTCAATGGGGCCAAGTGGCACTGAAGCCCTTTCCTAGAACCATGGATTTTAAGGAAAGTGACCTAGCAATTCTTTGACTATAGGCTTATAACCAGTCTTTAACAAACAGTTCAAGAATTTAAAATTGCATTTAGATACGTTTAAACAGTATATGAAAACATACCTCTTTTGTTCCTTTAAGATCCAACCCTTCATGCCAATCAGGTCCCAAGGCACTGCCTGTATTACCAGCATTAGCTTTGGTTTGTGCTTCCTTTTTCCTTCCTGAAGGGATAAACTCAATTCAAAATCCAAATGATATAAAAACTGCCAGGCAGAGAATTACGTTTTTGTTCAGAAGTTTTTAGGCAATGTAATAATTTTCACACATACATTCATACAGCAGGACTAAACTTATCTATATTAATCATTTTAATCATAATTTTAATATTTTGTGATGTAGAGCTATAAAATGGGTAATCTTTCAATCGAGTTGTGTATAAACACTCAGAAGTGTTTTATGGATGTTATATACACTGGTTAATATGAAAGGTAAGAAAATTAGACATCAAATTTTGAAAATTTTGTCAATTTTTAGTACCCCCAAAACTTACAAAATTCTTGCTCAATTTTATAAGCCAAAAGTTTTAAAAAATAAAAAAGCTCTTTTAAACTAAAAAAAACTGCATTTGTTTTTAAACTCACTGCGTTTTTAATAAAATTACCTTAGGTTTTGTCCAACTGGAGCATCTGTCCGCAAAGATGCAGATGGGCTGGTTTACTTAATTTACTTTAAATTGCCAGTTTTAGTTATACATATTTTTCATATAAAATACATCATACACATATATAAATTTATCTTATAAATATTTTATACATATATATAAATAAAATCTTAAATATCACATAAGGAAATAGAAATAAATATCTATATTCCTATCCCCAAATAAAATATTTTTGCTAAATTTTCTTATAGCCTTTTTCTATATGGTTAAAAAAATAAAGTTTCATCCGTGAATGAATGAGCTTGATGCTATATTTACCTTCAGTTGTATATCTTGTTCTTTTTTGTGCAATTTTAGCCTCTGGTTTTTCAGCAATGAGCTTTGAAGTCAAGAATTCAGCCGCTCCTGCATCGAAGAAAGTATTCCCAATAGCTTTATCTTTAATGGCCCAAATTACTTCACAGCCTTCAATTTCATACCTAAAGGAATATGAAAGTTAGTTGGAAGAAAAACTCTTTGTATCTACAAGTAACAGTTATCTCTTAAGGCAAATGTAAATAAACTATTTTAAGGCAAACTGAGAAAGAATGATTATAAAGAGGAATGTAACACTTTTTCAGGATAATACGTGCTAAGTAGAATAAATAATACAAGAAATGTAACCAGTTTACTGAAAAAATGTGACAAATATATGTACTGAATATCAGGTAAAATTTCATTACAATGAACATCACTTCAAAGTGTTCAATTTCTACAGGATAGTTATATGAATGTCTGCCAGGGTTCCCAGGAGTGAGCAGTGCCTTGCTTATTACCTAGTTATAGAGTAATCAGTAATGAACGGATAGATGTTATAGATGTTATATAGCTACAATATTGAGAACAGTTGACTTCTTTGCTAACAAATATTTTATGTATTCAAAGCACATTATGGAAGGACACAGAAAAAGGAGCAAATGAGAGATAGAAACTAAAATCTTAACTTTGTTATAACAGAATAATTACCCTGCAGTGAATTCCCTTCACCTCAGAAATTTCCAAGCCATCTAGCCAAAGAAAGATCCAGTTCACAGAAAAATGAAGGATCTTAGAGGAAGAAAGGAATGGCCAAGGAAGCCACCTTCCATTACCGTTCAGGAGGTAGCCAGAGCTCCTGAGCACCTGCAGTTTTATCTCTAGGTTTGGACACGGAGAATGTAATTTTCTTAATATTCATTCCACAAGGTCCCTGAAGTTCATTATAATTTATCTATTACTACTTGTTTTGGTACAAATGAATTGGGACAATCCTGGACACACAGTATATACGGTCATCCTAACTACACTAGGATTTTATTTGAAATTACAATGGTAATAAGAGTGTATTAGTGTTATTAATTTTTAACATTGATTTATGGTAAAAAGTACTACCATCTTTATATCTCAGACTGATGTAAGTTAGGTTATATGACTTTTTGAGGCTGATCAATAAGCAGGTGATAAAAGAAAGAAGGTTTAGTACATCTGACTTCAGATCACCTGATGTTCATGCTTTCTGGCATATGGTAAAGGAGTTCCTTGCTTTCTCCAATGGGCCTTTATTTTTCCTCCTCTCCTATGCCAGCAAAGAGTATTTATAGTTACTAAATGTCAGATTATCTGGAGAACATTTTATCTTAACACTGCTCAGGTCATACAGCATTGCTGATGAGCAGAAAGCAGAATACACACACATTTGGTGATAAATTTTATGTCAATTTACATATAGGCATACAGTTACCACGAAATGATTTCCTTAATTTTTATAAACTAGAAATTTCTGTAATTACCATTTTTTTTGTATTTTAAAGTAGTACAGCAACATAACACATATCAGAATAGCTTAAAACACTGATGCTAGACCAGCGAGCCGTATTTACTCTAAGTAGTCACCACAAGTGACTCCTGGGTGTGCCGTACCTCACGAGACACCCTCTAATCCTCTTACCCTATGAACTTGTCCTCAGAAAGATGCGTAAGCATGAAGGTATCATCACCCATAGGGGAAATACTGCTTTCATTTTTAAAACCACTTTTAAAAAACAGAAGTATTAAATTTTGTGAAATTATGAAAAACTATGTTTGAAAAAGAAAGGATTAACCTACATTTGGAAAGAAGAGATAATAACTGAAATAAAAGTATACTGAAGAAATCAACATTAGCCTCAGTGGGACACGGGGGCTATTAAAAAGCAGAAAGAGTCTGGATATGTCATTTTTCATCAAGAGAAGACAAAGTCCTAATCATTCAGTAAACCTAAACCGAGAGAATAACACTATATGGGAGCTTTCTTAAACTACCAGAGTTTACTGAATATAAAATTATGTGTTTTATATCCAAGTATGTGGTCTTTAATCTGCGACCTAAAGAAAGTGAGGAATAGGATTAAATGTTGTGAAACTCTGAACATTTTTGAATGAGAAAGCTTTTCAATGTGAATAATAGTAATAATAATAATAATAGTATTAAGTTATACTTTTGGTGATAACTGATGGAGAAAATCTGTCATGTGTACATAAGGATTTGAAGCCCCTCTTACAATAAATCTATGCCTCCCTCCTCTTGGCCCAGTTTGGTCTTGACTCCCTAGTTTTTTCTCTGCATTTTTCCATACAATGCCTCAAACTTCATAATTAAAACAATGACTGCCACCCACACCTAGTACTCAGGCAATCCAACAACTCTTACAGGTTTCCACTGGGATTCATCATCCTCTAAAAAGGAGGGGCAAAAACCTAGTCTCAGAGTTGGAATGAATGAAAGTGAGAAAAGACAGGGCTTTGGCAGATTGCTTATTTTGATATAAATTTGTCCTCTTTGTAGTCAGACCCAACTTTCTGGCCTGAAAAATATCTAGACTATTCCATGTCAGCCATCTGCTGAAAGATAAAATCACAAAGAAAGTGAATCAATGCTCTGTAGACCACAGCAGGTCCTCAATGTTTTCCAAACTTGAAGTATCATCTTAAGATGACAGTATTTCACATTAAGGTGTTCACAATCCCCAACTTCCAAAAACCAAGAGCTAGGAGTACCACAAACCCTGAAATAGAACTCACAAACACGTGCGTTTCATCGGCCAGACAGGTACCATACATGAGTGAAGCAGGATGGGTATAAGCAATAAAAAGTCGCAGGGACTATCACCAGAAACCTCTAAAGGTGTACACGTTTTCAATTGTTTTTCAGTACAGTACGTGCTTGTAAGAACACATGTATGGGTCAAATCTAGACAGTCATCAGTGTGAGACCCTTTGAGACCTAAAGCATTCCCGAAATTCCTATGTTTTATAAGGTCAATTTTGCAACTATGAATTCCATGAAAGCTAAAAAACTAAAGTGGATTTTCCCCCTTGAAAATGTATGAAAAACAATTATATTTATCTTTGATTTTAGGATAACAAGATGTCTTCTAGTCAATTAATCACATGAATCACAGAGCAATTCTTACATAATATTCAAATACAGGTACTTACACTAATTCAAGTGCAATACCACCATTTCCTATGATCATTATTCTCTTAGCTTTTGTAAGCTGTTTCTGAAATTCCTGTATCAAAAAGAAAATGAAAAGAGTGTTTTGTAATAGTGGGTAATGCCTGAAGCAACAGGCTTCACTGATAATAAACCTCACTTTCCCACTCTGCCAGGACACACCATCCCAATTAATATAATAAATGCTCCCTCCATGTTTCACCCCAAACTGCCTTTATAGCAAGGCCTCTTCCTGACTTTCCTTGCCTTTTATGTCACTACATTCAGAATTGCAGCAAGAGCCTGTCTTTAGTTTACCACATTCCCAACTATTTGACCAAATCAATTACCAACATGACATTGATCTAGACCCTGGAAACAGGATTCTTCCTTTCCTTCTAGTCCCTCAGTTGACACTTTCCTTGCAGTTACTCAGCACTTGGAACTTGCAGGAACGAGAAGCACAGCAGCACAGTGGTTAAGGGCACAGATCTAGAGTCCCTGGCTCTAGCAGTTACTAACCAGATGACCTTGGGCAAACTGCTTAACCTCTCTGCACCTCAGGTTCCCCAACTATAAATGGAAATAAGAGGTGAGTATATCTCAAGGTCTCTATAAGTATTAAGATGATAGAGATAAAGCTGTTGGGAGTAGGAAGCACATAATGTCTAATATTTATTTTAAAATGTTATTACGTTATAAGACAGCAAATTGATGCCTCCACCTCCCATCCCTCCCTCCCTCCCCCCAAAAAAGATCACAATGAACTTGGAGAGAAAAAAAAATATCAGGAGTCATTCTTATGGTACTTTCTAAAGTAGAGAATAGTCCCATTGCTTCAAGATGACACTTGAATAGCTAAATTCCACCTCCTACTATGTCAGGTCACCATTTCTATTAATGGACCCCAAAACTTATTGTAATGTACAATACATAACCACTGAATTGACTTCTTTAAATTTTACAAGAAAAAACCTGAAGTTAATTCTACTTTGTCCTTCACTGAACACAGTAGGTAATTAAAGACCTGTAAAGAGCAGTGGACAGGGAGATGAATGTCATGAGTTTAGATTATACTTCTGATAATAACTACTTTAGTATAGCTAAATTTCTTAGTCTCTCCATCTCAGCTGCCTCTGTAGAGTGGGAGTAATGACTCACACAGGATTATCATGAGGATTCAGTGAATTCATATGTGTAGAGGGCCTCGCTGTAACACAGTTATGAACTCAATCTTTGATAATATGAACTTAAAATGTTTACAAGAACATAATCCAGTTCTTCTAATATTGTCTAAATTCCTAATTATTTAAGAAGAAAATACTACCAGTTTTCAAGACTATAAAATCTTATTATGTAAATGTACAATTACCACTTCATGGGACAGAACAACAACAATGAGCTTGAGGTAAGACAATAGTATTGTGACTAGAAAACAAGAAGGTTTTTGGCAGTAAGGGTCAATGAACCCTGAAATAAATTACCAAAAGAAGTTGTACAAGGTTCTGAAGATAGAATTTCACCTTACTGGGATAGTTTATCACTGTTCTTGAGCAGAACAACAAACAAGTGTCTTTTTCAGTTCTAGGATTCTGTCATGATTCTGTATGACAAAGATCTTCTGAATACTAACTAATTTCTTTGCTGAGAAGTAAATTTTGGACATGCTTTATCTTTTGAGAAAAAGATCATTACGTCATTTAGGATGCAAATCACATACTCCCGATCAGAGTAAAATAATGAATGTGTATGCAATGTAAGTTGTAACCTTCAGCATAGACATTACTTCTGGGATATCACATAATGGAAAGAACATGAATTAAAAAACAAGATAAATTATCCACTAAAACTAAACTCAAATTGGCAGTAATAAAACATTATAACTACTTTCTGGTTTATGAGTCATGAAACCTTTCTTCTGCTGCTACAGTTTAGGAATTGACATTATAAGTGGAACACTTTGATTCAAATGTAGAAAAAGTCTAAGAAACCTTCATGTTTCTTCCCCATGACCCAATGTCAAAATGTTACCTGAGCACTGTCTGTATCACGGATTCCTAACACATAAGGATTTCCTTCACATATCAACTTTGGTTTAGCTCCAGCACACAAACAGAGCTTCTTATAAATATGCTGATTGCCATCTTCAGTTAAAATGCACTGTAAAACCATAGAGCAACAAAGAGGAGAGGGGGAACATTTATACATAGGTACAACTGCACTTTAAACATTCAATAAGACAAAAGCAAAAAATATATTAAGGTTGCCTCTTGGTGGCCCTCAATACTTTGTTACAGCAATGACAAAGCTAACTAAGCATGAGAATGCATTCTCTGATCCAGTGATTCCTAATCACTTTAGAAGCATGAACCATTTAAAAAATCTGATGAAAATTAGTCCTTCTCCCATGGGAAAAAAAGGTACCCACAAAATTTTGGATAAAACCAAGGGAATCTCATGTTTGGAAAGGTATGTTGACCTTAGATTAGAAATTTAGAAAATTTCAAATTGAGCATTCTGATGAACATTTCCTTGATGAACATTCTGCTCTCAGTGAGAAGATACTATAAGAAGATCTAGTGATTCTAATCATATCAGACCTTAATGTCTGTTATGGGTACAGGGGAGTAGTGAATGGTAGAAGAGGTCACAATACATCTTCTTAATCTGAAAAATCAGAAGTGCTAAAAAACAGTATTTATATTCTTAAGTACAAATAACAATCACTTTACCAGCAAACTTCATGCTGTTTGGGGATTATATTTTCATATAAGTGAAAAACATGTTAACCTTAAATCCTAGCATGTACTGGCTTTAAAGTAAATTTATATTAATTTTGAATTAATGAATTTAGATGAATCTAAAAATACATATCAGAGATGCATTGTTTTTGTTCCTTAATATTGAATGAATATCTACACAAAAGTAGAAGCATTTAGAAAGCAGGTATACATAAGCATGTGCTACTATGAGAGATGTCAGACTTTGCTGGAATGGTTTCGAAGGTTAACCTTGTGCCATGTGTCTGATTTATAAAACTTGCCAAATAGCATTTACATACCCACTGAAATATTTGTTACCCATTCTAACTCTTCAGCTACATAACAAATACATAAAACCAATAAACCAACACAGTATAATCATACAGAAATGTTACACAAGTCTTCCTTTAGATAATCTGGTTAGAATTTTAACTAATAGAAGTTAGTTATAGGCACTGACCAAATTTAAAAAATTATTTGCATTTAGCTACTATAAAAGAAACACAAAACCTTTTCATTGGCTACTGTTAAATTTTTGGAAGTAGAGACGCAGGTAAAACACATCGTTTCTAATTCACTAAAGAATACAAAGGATGGATGACAGAATGCAGACATGTATGTTATGTAGGACACTTTTCAAATGAAACGTGTGGCACTCTGATTCACTCAAATGCCCTAATATATAAGTTCCCTCACAATTCATTAGTATACTTTTGAGCCTACCTCAGTGAGCAGATTCACTGACATGGGTGTTTCATGGAACAAGTACTACCATTACAAGTATTAGGAAATAACTGTGGTGTTTGGATTCAGATTTGCAATATTTTTCTCATAAAACTCAGTACTTTTTCTTACTTTTTTTTTTCCTGTCAAGTTATTTGTTTCAAATGTGACATGTATGCTTTCTCCCTAAGGGAAAACTCAAATGTTAGCTGCTTTAGAGAAACAACTACAAACCCTACTTCCTATCTTGCCTAAAGCTCATCTGAAGGTACTGTTAATCATGTGACACTGAGACTTCCCGACATCTGAGACTGAGGTACTGCCTTTCCTGAGACTGTCTTCGTTTGGGCCTTGTATCATTTTGGACTATTACAAGCACCTTCTAATTTGGTTGTTGGCTACTGGCCACCTGCTCTATCCCAGTTCATCCTTGACACTGCTGTCAGATCCATCTTCCTAAAAGAGTATTTTAGCACTCCTGGCTCCACTTAGAATCTCTTTACTATTTTTTCCACTGATTACAAAATAAACTCAATATTAACATGACATAAAAAGCTCTTCACAATCTTATTTACTTATTTCTCTGGGCTAGTCGGCCAATCTCCTTTACTTATCCACACCCCAACCCCTTTGACAGTCTCACTCTTCCACATGCCCCTTTCCTTTCTCTGGGTCTCTGAACCCGTAACGTAATCTCTTCTTCCTGGAATGTCCTTTTCCACCTGGAGAACTCAATTCACCCATCTTTAAAACATAGCTCAAATATTACTCAATCTGGGAGTCTTTCTGAATACCTACCATCAGAGCTTTGATAATATTTCAACAACTGTTTTCTTCTATGGGCATACATTAAACGTACGCATGGCTGTACTCCCTATGACACTGAGAGCTACCGGGAGTAGGTTCCTGCTATCACTGCTACTGTATCCCAGTACTTATTAACACAGTGCCCAAAACACAGTGAACACTATATAAATGTTAATGCTAATTTAAAATGTAAAACCTAAAATGCCAGGCTAAGCTAATTATATGACCCAATAAACTCACAAAAAGTGTAAGTTTTTGTAATACTAATAGAAATCAATGTCACTGAAATTTATAAGCTAGAGACTTGGGAGGTGGTGGAACAGGTGGGGGTCAAAGGAAGGCAGGCAAAACCTCACCAAGATTTAACAATGGCAAATGTCATTAAGAAAAAACCCCTCTTACATGTTCTTTGCTGTTCAGTTGCTTTACTCCAGATTCTATAACCTTAATGTTGGGAAAGCGATTTCCTAACATGGTACTTGGTTGTTCTTCAACATCAAATTCTTCCAACACTTTAGAAACCTGTATTAGATAAAAGAAATAAAAATGTATACTTAAAAATTTTTTTCCTTTCAAGAATTAAAAAAAAAACCTTTCATTTCTTTTTATACACTATTTATTTCATATTCATAAAACAAGAAAGTCTGCCAACTGCACTATATACAGTGAAAAGAGGGCCAGACTCTTGCATTTTAAGACCTAAATTCAAATACTAGTCCTACCACTCTTGGGCAACTCAGAAAGTCACTGAGCCTCAGCTTCCTGGCCTGGAAAATTAGGGCTAACGCTACTTACTTCTGTATAGTGTAATCAAACAGCTTATCTATTTCTTTATCCTTGTAGCTCTCTCCATTTACTAGCTAACCTTATTGTGATCTAGTCTTTGGACTCTTCTTTCCTCTTCTCCAAAGTCATCACCATCCTCTTGGACTTACCTTCCATCCTATCCCACTAGGACTCCACTGTGGATCATTTACTTCAAATGATGTGCCATGGATCTGGGGAAGGATTTTCCCCAAATCCTTCCTTGCTCTCTTATCCTTAACCATTAATTACCCTGAAAACGCCCAAGCACAGACCAAATTACTTGCTTTCTCTAGTCCTATACCCAGTCTGCTATAGAAGTACCACACACCTTTCAGACTGGTATTTGGCCTTAAACACTGCATGGAAATGCTACTGCATGGCTATAGCAGTTCTCAAACATTTTAGTCTCAAGACCCCTTCACACCCTTACCAATGATTGAGGACCCCGATGAGCTTTTGTTTTTTTGAGTTACACTTAGCAATATTTGCTGCATTAGCAATTAAAACTGAGAAATTTAAGTATTTCTTAATTCACTTAAAAGTAACAACAATAAAAACATGTTACACTGATATAACATACCTTTAATGAAAAATATTTTTTTCTAAAACAAAACAAATTAAGTGAGAATAACAGCCCTGTTTTACATTTTTGCAAATTTCTTTAATATCTGGCTTAACAGAAGATAGCTGCATATCTGCTTCTGCATTCAAACTGCTTCTACCTTTAAACCACTGCAACGTTGTTTTGGTTGAAGTATCAACACATGAAGAGAGTTCAGTCTCGCACAGATATGCAGCCCTTTCAGATAATTGTACATTCTTCTTGATGCCACACTAAAACTCAACAAGTGATGGTTTCTTAAAGATAGATGAAATGTAGAATTTGAAACCATATCAAGAACTTTTCATACTGTGACTGTGAAATCCATTAGTTTATCCTGCACTTTGAGTGGATCTTGGAACATCACACATCAGTCGTTTGGACAATACTGGTTCATTAAGTTAACAGAGATCTTCCAAATACTGACACATTTCATATCAATAAATATAAAAAACCACATTCATTATTATCAACAATTTCATGAGAAAAGTCTAAGTACTATAAGGCTCACAGTGAAGAATGAGTTTTCCAAAAATCTAATTTTTGCTTGAAAGCTCTCGTTTTGTCATAATGGCAACAAGTACCATCAGTTGTTTTCTTAAAGTGACAGGCTCACTTCATTCATTTTCCAAACATGAATAGCCAGTCTGTCAGCTGTTCTTTCAAGTAAAATTGATGTTCCATGAAAACAGTAGCTAGTTCATCTTCAACTCAGCAATTGCACAACTGCTTTTCCTTGAGACAACGTTGTACTCGTTGTATGCCGAAGAGCTTTATGCATACATCGCATTGCATCATACAGAATATTAAAAAGATGTGTACTCAGGAGTCAAGATTTAATAAAACTAACATGTTTTTTTACTGGCTTTTATTTTTTTCACTAACTGTGTGGCAGTGAAGAACAAAATGGCTACCAATGTAAGTAGCCACCACTGCTTTTATACCATCAGTGCAAATGTCAACATAGTGAGAAGAGCAATAACATCTTAGTAACATATTCCATTCCGTCAGTGACTTTTTCAAACTTTCACCATTCTAATATTCCCTGAACTTACTCTATCCTCTTTATTCTCAGTAAATCACCTTACTTCTAGGCATGAAGAGACCACTAAGAACTCTAACTACTTCTTTCCCACTATCTAGACATTTCTTTGCTAGTGTCCACCCTTCCCTGACCCATTCCCACTATTTCAGAGTCAATCCATTGCTCTGCGCTCCATATCCCATCGCCTCTCACCTTCTCAGGACTCCTTCCTTGTTATATATTCCTTGCTCTCCTTCATCTTCAGGCTTCCCCACTGGTTTCTTTTTTTTTTTTTTTTTTTGTGGTACGTGGGCCTCTCACTGTTGTGGCCTCTCCCGTTGTGGAGCACAGGTTCTGGACGCCCAGGCTCAGCGGCCATGGCTCACGGGCCCAGCCGCTCCACGGCATGTGGGATCCTCCCGGACCGGGGCACAAACCCGTGTCCCCTGCATCGGCAGGTGGACTCTCAACCACTGCGCCACCAGGGAAGCCCACCCACTGGTTTCTTAATCTCAACAGGTGAACAGGCTCAAGTGTTTCCCACCGTAAAAGAATAAAACTCAACGCTAGACCTTATGTCCTCTTTTTGCTGCCACTCTATCTTTTCTACCTTTGCAGCCAAATTTTTCAAGAGAGAAAAGTTTATGCTAACCGTCACTTTAGAATTTCCTCCCATTAATTTCTCAAAACAGTATAAACTGTCTCAAAGTCACCAATGATTTATACTAGAAATAGCTACTTTAGACCCATCATCTTACCTGACCATTCCCCAGGATCTGACACAACTGACCACTCCTCTTAGTTGAAACTTTTGCCTTCCTGGCTTTAGGGTTACTGCTCTTTCACAGTTTTCCTCTTAGATCTAAGCCTAAGAAGAAGGATGGCCATTTTTAAGTTCTCCTTTCTCTCTGACCTCCGCTTAGTGTTCCAAGGACACCACCACTGGGTCCATCTTCTTCTCCCGGCATGTGTCCTTCCTGAGAAAGTGCAAGCCAGGCCTGTAGCTTCAACTGACACTGAGACAATGGTGAATACTAAATTACCGTCTCCAGCCCAGTCTTTTCACTTGCTCTAAATGCTCCAGCAGTCTGGCATATCTAAATTTAGATAAAGTGCAATTTCGCATCATGGCACACAAGCCCGTCACCATCTGGCCCCTGCCTACTGGTTCAGACTCACACTCCACACGCCAGCAGTGAACTGGTCCCTGTTGGGGCATGTTTCATAGCTACACATTTTCATGACCTTGGCACATGCCTACCTCCACTCGCTCTCTTACAAACACTGTAAAACTTCTTTCAAGTCTCAGTTTCAATGCAACTTCCAATGTAAAGGCTTCCTTGATTCGCAAAGGCAGGCTTTGGCACTCCTTTACAATGTTTTCTATGTATAAAAATAAATATGCATGTATTGGAACATTACCTCAGTTTTTTTGCCTCTATCAGGAAAATGATCATATTGTATGACAACTATTTCTTGCATATCTGTTGTCCCAGTAGAAAGTGATCATTCTGAGAAATCGACCATGAGGGCCCTACAGCCAAAGTGCCTGGTTTCAAAACCTGACTTTATGCACCTCAGAAAGTTACCTAACCTCACTGTGGCCCATTTACCTCACCTGTAACATGGGGATAATATAACGACCTACTTCACAGGGCTAAGAATTAAATACATTAATATAT
This sequence comes from Aethalodelphis obliquidens, assembly GCF_003676395.1. NCBI lineage: Eukaryota > Metazoa > Chordata > Mammalia > Artiodactyla > Delphinidae > Aethalodelphis > Aethalodelphis obliquidens. Next base: position 11,272,807 of record NW_020837980.1, read on the forward strand.
TTAAAACATTTAGAAGTATAGCATAATAAGTACTCCATAAATGTGAATTATTATTATTATTAATCCTTTTTCTCCTTTAAAAATTACACAAGTCATGAATATGTGCTCTTTTTAACACTAAACAAATAAACAATACATAATAAAGATTAAATATTAAAATCCTTCTTTACCGCTCTTTAAATCTCACTTTCCCCTTACCCCAGGGATAACCACTAATGACTTTTTGACGTATGTTCTATACTTTTAATCTCTATAGCCTGGGTGCCTAGCACACTGGTTGGTAAATAATCTAGATGCTCAATAAATGATAACAAGAATGCAATTTCTGACTTCTAAACACTAAGAATAACTGACATTTGCAATATTTATTTTAATTCACTTTCACATAGATTAGTACATCTTAAGCTCACAATCTTGTTAAGCAAGGAAGATATTATCCTAATGATGCAACTCAGGTACAGAGATTTGCCAAGGTTACATAGCCAGTAAATAAGAGTTAGGCCTAGAACCCAAGTTCTTTTCCTTCTATTGTACAACACTTAAAAAAAAAAAGATTGGCAAAAACTAAACTCAGGTCTTACAACTCTGGGATCATTACACCAAATTAAGTCTTCTGTAAAGACATTAGAAGACTCAGCTATACATCTCTCTATCATGTATGTACTCTTAGCCGTAATTGAATATATACTTTTTTCTTTTAGAAATTAAGAGCCATATTTGTTCTCTGGTTCTCCCAATCCCATAGTTCTTTTGGCTGTACCAAAGGTTCTAAGATATCTTACATATCTCTAGGCAGGTTATAAAGAGCAACATATGGCACTAAATTAACCTTGGTCTTAGGGGCTTATGTAAATCTTAGGGGTTTATATATGAGAATGGGGTAGGTTAACTGTATATTGATCTCTTCCCTGGGAGACAATATATAAAGAACTTTTATAAAACATACTTCAAAATTGGAAAGGTGTGTTTGTGGGAGATGGGTAAGGAGAAGGTTGCTTTTCCTCTTTAACATCAAGTCTCTAACCTTTTCATGAATAAATAATAAATCTTAGACAAAAGGCTGAAAGGAAAAAAAGGTACAATCTATTATCAGAGTATTATAAGGGAAAACTTCTAATGAATCAAAGACTATGTTAATAGTCTTCATTGCAGTGTGGGAAGAAAAGATTTATGTTTTTCATCTTTTTATTCATTTATTTTTTGCATAGGCATTATAATATTCACAATTGTAGCACTGTAGTACATGTATATAATTTATAAATATAATATTAAAATATGAGCTCAAAAGTTTTTAACAGGTGAGGTACAGGATCAGAAATGTTTGGAGACCACTTTTCTTTGATACTATGACCCAAATGTTCTCAGACTCCTATTATAATGTTATAAAGTGTGTAAAATAAACTCACAAACTACAAACTGTTCTGAGATGCTTATGACACATCTGAAACATTAATTATCTGCAAGTGTAAACTTGGCTCAAAAGCACTTTTCTTCTGACTCGTAAACACACAAACATATATACACACACATTTACAATAAAGATACACAAGTATATTTGCATAAAGATACACATGTATATGTGTGTAACATCTTTCCTCAAAAGATAAATTTTCTGAAAAGTAATTCTGAGTGGGACAGAAAAGATGGGAGAGAAGAAGAGAAAACTAGAAATTCAGTACCATTCCAGGTGCTTTTGGTATTCAACCTGAACAATTTTAAACTTTGAGTTATGATTTTAAAATGAGTATCAAAAGAACATTTGTCATTTTAAACAATTAAAATATTACAATTACACTAACTGCTATTTGAGTGATTGTATTTTTTAAAGAGTAATACTAAGAAAGTTATATAAAGGTTCTTACCTGCTTGAAATTTGTAACTGCTTTAATGACAGGAGAAGCTGTGATCAGGAGAATATCTTCTGATGGAAAGTGAATTGCCAACTTATTAAAAAAACAAGTAGGAAAAATATGATAAATAACTAAGCATTAGTACATATGGCATGGTGGGGTGAGACAGGGATAATGCAATTTTAATAATGTTATTAACTTAGGAAACTAAAAACTCACTGTTCTTCCTCTAAAGGTCTTGGTCATATTCATGGGGTAGTGGTGAGTAATGTCCCCCTCTCATATTGTTAAAATGAAAAATACCTTTACACTAAACTCAACAATTATCATGCAGAGGATGAGAAGAAACTATCTTCTTAATTAACAGTTAAACCAACTTCTATTTATTATAAAATAAGAATTTCAATTGCCTTTAGTAGAATGAAATTAAGCAAAGCTTTAATAAAACATTTAAAAGCTTAGCACCTTTCCCAAGTACTTCTATAATATTTGACAAAATTATCACTCTTTCCATCTTGCTTTCCTCTGTATATTCTGTAATTTATTTCCCCACTTTCTGTTTCCACTATTATGCTACTAAAATCACCTTGAAGTTAGCCTTCCAGTTTCATATTAACCAGCTTCCCCTGCTCCAAACACATTGTAACTAATCATCTTTCAAAATTTTTCATTTGATCATATTACTACACTGCTCAAAATCATTTGACTACTTATATAAGTCTTTGTTAAATTCTTAGCACGATTTATAAAATCCTTTATGATCAGGTCTCTACCACTTTCTGGCTTCATCTCTGGTCATCTTCCCCAAGCAGCAAAGCTTAAACCATACGCCTTAAGCTTTGCTGCTTCCAGATGGTGCCACGCTTTTCCACCTGAGATTACACTGTTGCCTCCCTTTGGAAAGTCTGTCTTTTCTTGTCTACTTGGTAAACTTTTTACTCATTCCTCTATATAGGCATAACTCAGAGATATTGTGGGTTTGGTTCCAGACCACTGCAATAAAATGAATATCTCGATAAAGTGAGTTGCATGAAACTTTTGGTTTCCAAGTGCATATAAAAGTTATGTTTAGGGACTTCCCTGGTGGTGCAGTGGTTAAGAATCCGCCTGCCAATGCAGTGGACACGGGTTGGCCTGGTCCGGGAAGATCCCACATGCCACGGAGCAACTAAGCGCATACAACAGAACTACTGAGTCTGCGCTCTAGAGCCTGTGAGCCACAACTACTGAGCCCGCGTGCCTAGAGCCCATGCTCCGCAGCAAAGACAAGCCACTGCAATGAGAAGACCACGCACTGCAACAAAGAGTGGCCCCCGCTCGCCGCAACTAGAGAAAGCCCGCACGCAGCAACGAAGACCCAACGCAGCCAAAAATAAATAAATAAAAGTTATGTTTACACTCTAGTTGCCAATATTAAGTGTGCAAAAAAAAATGTGTTCTTAAAAAATGTAATGCCTTAATTAAAAAATACTTTACTGCTAAAAAATGCTAACCATCCTCTGAACCTTCAGCGAGTGGTAATCTTTTTGCAATAGTAACATCAAAGATCATTGAGCACAGATCACCATAACAAATAGAATAATAATTTAAAAGTTTGAAATACTGCGAGAATTATCAAAATAGGACAGAGACACGAAGTGAACAGATGCTGTTGGAAAAATGGTGCCAGTAAGGCTTGCTAGAGAGGGTTGCTGCAAACCTTCAATTTGTAAACAATGCAATATATTCAAAGTACAATAAATTGAAGGGCAATAAAATGAGGTATGCCTGTACTAAGACAAAAGGACAACTCCCTTAATAAAGGATACTTTTTTCCTAATCCACTCCTTACCAACTCCACAGGTACCCCTAAGGTAGTGAACACACCGATGAAATGACTTACTTACTTACTTTTACTTATTTATTTATTTACATGACTCACTAGGCTGTGAGTCTCTAAAAAGGAGGTACCATACTCTGTTTGTATTAGTCTGATCAGCCCTTAGTACAGTGCCTGGATTATAGGTGTTTACTCAGAGAATAAATGAAAACTACACATCCAAAGGTTAAAAGTTAAGGGAAAAAACGTCTTCAATTTCTTATGACATCAGTGATGTCATAAGAATATTACATCTGTTTACTGTTTACCAACAGAATAATCCAGTCCCTTTTGGAATACATGTACATGTATATACGTGGTCTGATTATTCACTATAAATCAGAAAAGCATATCCTCACTGCATTTAATCCCTTGCCGGTTGTTTTTAAAAACATTACTAGAGTCTGTCATACAGAGTGAAGTAAGTCAGAAAGAGAGAGACAAATACCGTATGCTAACACATATATATGGAATTTAAAAAAAAAAAAATGTCATGAAAAACCTAGGGGTGAAACAGGAATAAAGACACAGACTTACTAGAGAATGGACTTGAGGCTATGGGGAGGGGGAAGTGTAAACGGTGACAAAGCGATAAAGAGGCATGGACATATATACACTACCAAACGTAAGGTAGATAGCTAGTGGGAAGCAGCCGCATAGCACAGGGAGATCAGCTCGGTGCTTTGTGACCGCCTGGAGGGGTGGGATAGGGAGGGTGGGAGGGAGGGAGACGCAAGCGGGAAGAGATATGGGAATATATGTATATATATAGCTGATTCATTTTGTTGTGGTGCTGAGGCTAGCATACCATTGTAAAGCAATTATACTCCAATAAAGATGTTAAAAAAAAAAAAAACATTACTAGAGATGATACCTCTTCTATCTTGGGAGTCCAAAGTATAGGAAACTTACGTAAGGGTTTCTTTACCATTCAGTTACGATGCACTAAGGACTTGGGCAGCCGTGCGGAAGCGGGATTCAATCAGCTAATTAAGAAAGGGGGCTGAATTTTCTGACCAAGGACTTACTAGTCGTAACCCCCCCCTCTCCTCCCCATCGGCTTTGCCATTACTAGGACCAGAGCCGGGTTCAGTCCGCTTTGCGTTTCCCCTAATAACTTGCTCGCCATCGCTCCTGCCTGAGGCGGAAGCGAAGCCTGCGAGGTACTAAGGACATCACCTGGGGCCACGACAGTCTCTAATATCTGGGAGCAAGAAGGAGTGAGAGGGGTAAAAGGAAGCGGCTAAAGAGCGACCTGGAAAAAAACTAGGGAAGGCTGGCGGGGAAGGAACCTCAAGCGCCACCGCCTCCGGGATGGAGGAGAGGCGGAGCCGCCTGCGCGCCCCCCTTACCTGCTCCGCACAGGTGACACCCGCGATGCCACCCCCGACCACCACGAACTTCCCCGCAGTCGGGGTCGAGCACGCCGCCTCCATGCTCTCGAACTTCCAGCGGTTTTAGGACTACAGTGCGGAAGCCGGAAAAGTTTACAGGCTGGGAGAGGGAGTGGCGAGGGGAGGCCCCTTTCGGCGCCTGCCCCTGAGAATCAGAGCTACGGGTGCCCGGGAACTCACACTTAGTCTCTTCGCGCTTCTCCGAGCTACGGGTACCCGGGAGCTCATACTTAGTCTCTTCGCGTATCGGCCGGGGCTACGTTTCCTAAAGCGCAGAGGCGGCTTGGCAATTACGGGGTTTTGCGTTACTATCGCCACAGCTGAATGTAGTTTTTCCACGAAAATTTGATAAAGATAAGACAAAAACCAAAGTAAAGTAGATGGGTTGTCAAAAGAGGCTTGGCAGGTTGTCTAAAAACAGACCAGTGTTCTCACGGGGCAGACCGTTCTTAGAATAAATGAAGCTCTCACTGTTCGTTCCTGCGGGAAATTAAACACAGCCTCAGCTCTTACACTGTTCCTGGTAGAAGGAACACAATCCTTCCCTACCCTTAACCTAGCAAGGTAAGATTTTATATTTTGGAAGCACATTCTTCATAGACACATTAATCAAGACAAAAGCAATACTACTATTGTTTTCTAAGAAGTTATTTCCATTTACAATTTTGACCTCAGCAAAAAGTTCCCATAGTATATAGACTTGCCATTTTGTCAAAATAAAAGAGTGTTCTTCCCCAATTTTCAGTAAATAGCAGCATGTGTAAAGACTGAATTAAATATTACCAATCTAATTTTTTAAAACTATATTTACCATATTCGTATTATTACAGTATTCACCATTTAATTGTTTTACTATTTACTATTACCTTTGCTGTCTCATATAATATTTCCCCTGGGGGTTGTATTATAAAATTAAGAAGATACTATTTCTCTAAATGGCTCACTCAAAAACTGGCAGTTATCAATCCCCCTTTAATTCTTTAAAACTCTGGAAATAACCAGCCTATATAAACGAGAAAACCTAACACATCTAATTACAGATATTTACTGATAGCTCTAATAATTATTGAGTTTTGATTTACTAAGTTAAATAGTAGGCGCTTTAATAAGTGATTCTAAGTCCAATTACTCTCTCAGGCAAGCAAGCAAAGCATTTCTAGCAAGAGGAAATTGGACTTTAAACCCATACAGATCTAGTCTTGTTTACTTCTCTTGCTTCTTTTTTTTCACACGATCTCCCTCATCTCACTGTGCTCTAGCTAGGTTGAACCACACTTGCAGCTTCCAGGATATGGCATATTCTTTAGTTTCTGAGCATTTGCACATAACTCTTTCTGTAATGCTCTTTCTCAGTGATTTTCCCTAGCTAAATCCTCACTGACCCTTGGTTTAACTAGCCATCACTTCCCCTAAGAAGCTTTATCTAATGTCCTCCAGACTGAGCTGGGTACCTCTTGACTTAAAACACTTTATTTTACCTATTGCAGGTCTGATTCCCCCTCGCCACACCCCAATCATAAACTCCTTCATCTCAGGGATTACTTGTCTCTCTTTGAATCTTCAATTATTCGTGAGTGTCCATGTAAATGTGCTGAATGAATTAGTAAGTGGGTGGAGCATGAAACTTCCCTGAAGTCCCTTAAAAATGTACTAGATCCTCTGGTATATTATGACAGCTATTTCCTCTTTGTGGAGGGCAAAGAGAAGAACAGACTGGAACTCAAGTTCCCAGAGGAAATGGAAAGAGACCAGATGTAGATGAGAGGGGGGGTGGCCCTGGGAAAGGAAGCGAAGCAGGGGGAGGCTCCTCTCTCAAAGGAGAAGGAATGGTGGCTCTACATTTCTCGTTTTGAAAGCTGGCCTATGTCAGGGAAGGATAGTGATAAGTCCTAGCTGCCTCCTTCACTGGCTTGAATATTTAACTTCTAGAGATTCTAATGGTTAAGGAAGAGCCCTAAGAAAGAGTCAGCAATGCATCCCACTTTACAGTGTTGATTGATTTAGATAAAAATGCACTCTGGGTGTGGAATGGGTTAAATTAAGATAAGCTAAATTAAGATAAGTTAAGATATAGGTACCTTTGGAACATGGATTCCTCAGGGAGGGCAGGAATGGGTAGGGGTTGGAGAAGAGATGACTTCAGAGAAAGCTGGTCTAGAAATGAGGGAGGCTTCATGCCGAGGGGTAGGAGAGCAGCAGAGAAGCCAGAACGTCAGCTCCCTTTTAACTCTTTCTGGGATACTTAGGAGTGAGCAGTACACCAACTTAGTGGTTGTTTTGGAGGAGTGAAAGAAAGACCAGTTTATCGCTAGATATTCTGGTGTCCGCTTAGAGGTAGAAAAGAATAGTGGGCCCTGGAGTAGACCAGGACAACTTCACAGAGGAGGTAGGGTTTATACCGAACCTCAAAGGCCCAGAAGCATTTGGATAGGTTGAAAGGAACGATCTGGCAACCCAAGTGGGAAATATCTCGAGTACCAAAAGGTTCATGGCTGAAGTGAGCATGGGAAATATAGGAGATGGTAAAAAGAAAGGGAAAAACAGTGGTTGGGGAGTCCAGGATTCATCTGGAAAAACTGAAGGAGATAAAACACTCTTTATCTCACTTCTACTTCGTTAACTTTTCTTAAAGGTCATCTCTAACTTATAAAGTATTAAGTAACAACCTAGCTTCCCATTCTTCACCATGCTGATTCCAAAAAAATGTCTAAAATAAGAGGGTTTAGATTAATTTATTGAGCTGACTCATTGAAAACTGGGAAAGGACAATGAAATTTCATGCAATAGTTAATGATTAACAGCTTTTGAATCAGATGCCCTAGGATCAAATATGGCTGTAGCATTTTCTTAATCATGGGATCTTTAGTGAGTTACTTCTCCACCTGAGCCTTAGTTTCCTTGTTGGCAAAGTGGGTGTAAGATCTACTTTGTAGCAGGTGTGGAGAAAAGGGAAGCCTCCTACACCGTTGGTGGGAATGTAAGTTGGTACAGCCACTATGGAGAACAGTATGGAGGTTCCTCAGAAAACTAAAAATAGAATTATCATATGATCCAGCAATCCCATTCCTAGGCATATACCTGGACAAAACTAAATTCAAAAGATACATGCACCCCTATGTTCATAGCAGCACTATTCACAGTAGCCAAGACATGGAAACAACCTAAATGTCCATTGATAGATGAATGGATAAAGAAGATGTGGCACATATATACAAAGGACTATTACTCAGCCATAAGAAAGAACAAAATAATGCCATTTGCAGCAACATGGATGGACCTAGAGATTATCACACTAAGTGAAGTAAGTCAGAAAAAGAAAGACAAATACCATATGATATCACTTATATGTGGAATCTAAAATATGGCACAGATGAACCTGTGTATAAAATAGAAACAGACTCACAGCCATAGAGAATAGACTTGTGTAGCCAAGGGGGAGGGGAGGATGGAGAGGGATGGACTTGGAATTTGGGGTTGGTAGATGCAAACTATTACATTTTGAATGGATAAACAACAAGGTCCTACTGTATAGCACAGGGAACTATATCCAGTCTTCTGGGGTAAACCATAATGGAAAAGAATATTAAAAAGAGAATGTATATATGTATAAAATTGAGTCACTTTGCTGTACAGCAGAGATTGGAACAATATTGTAAGTCAACTATACTTTAATTAAAAAAATAGATAAAAGATCTACTTTGTAGAGTTGTTTTGAAGTACAGATGGGATAACATATTTAAACTTTCTAGCACAGTAGGATCAATGGTTAAGTTGTCTGCCCTTAGGAGGTTGAACAGTCTATATCTCTGCTCAAAAGATTTTATTGACATTCTTAACTTCAATGAGATTAAAATGCTTTTAACTTTCAAATGTCTATCTCTCATATCATTACACTGAATCTTCAAACCTGAAATTTCTAAAACCTCCTGGATATCTGCTCAAGGTTACCCCAGTGTCCTCAAATTCAGCATGAATCTAAACTGGATTCATCTTCTTCTCAGGATCTTTTCTTTGTTTTTGTTTTATTGAAAAAGCTGAACTTTCTAGGGAACAAGCAAAGTCTTCTTTCCCACCACTTTTCCTGTGAACATATTTTTCTTATCCTCTAAATTAAATCCTTGTCTGGCCTCAGAGTTTTTCTGATCATTCTTGGGTGATTAAAAAGTCCAGTGCTGGGCTTCCCTGGTGGCGTAGTGGTTGAGAGTCCGCCTGCCGATGCAGGGGACACGGGTTCGTGCCCCGGTCCGGGAAGACCCCACATGCCGCGGAGCGGCTGGGCTCGTGAGCCATGGCCGCTGAGCCTGCGCGTCCGGAGCCTGTGCTCCGCAACGGGAGAGGCCGCAGCGGTGAGAGGCCCGCGTACCGCAAAAAAAAAAAGTCCAGTGCTGCTTATTATCAAAACTCCAGACTCATCGAGTTAAAGTTTCACCTAACTGCAGGCAGTCAAGGTTGGTTTCTTTTTGCTTTCTTGTCCCAGCTCTTCTCCCATCTAATAGCTGATGTTTTAAGCTGCTTTAAAATTGGAAGGTGGGCAAAGAGTAAGGGGAAGAAAGATCTCACCTCACTGTACAGCCATGAATCAGTGGTGTGCTAGAACCACTGTCCTGTGAGAGCTGATTGTTAAAATTTCAGGAATTGTATAAATTGATTGTTAACGCAACCATTGTTAAATATTAAATTATATAAACATATAATTAACTGTATTAAAATAAAGGTAATAAATACTCAAAGCTCATCATTTCCTAATTATTTTACCATTATCTACTCTTGAGGTTATTCACATCTATTTTATCCATACGGTGAAAATATCATACAGTGTTGTACTACTGCACATTTCTTCCCAATGCCTCATTCAGTGATGTCACGCTGATTGCTTGAAATTGGTCATGATGGGTGTATTTACACCACGGAAAACTGCAAATGATGCAAATCAGGGATTGTTTTGTTGTATTGCCTAGACTTCAGAAAGTGATGGAGAAAGTATTAATAATGCAATTAAATGAAAATTGTGTTGTGTGTTATTTTTGTGGCACATTGTGAATAGCACAAAAAATCGAGGAAGTATTATTTCAGCGTTCAAAAGCAACTATCCAATTCAGCAAAGACATTACAGTTGTCATAGATAAACAAGTGAAGTTTGACCTATGTCTTTGTTGTTCATTTTCATCTTACCAGTTACCTTAGATGGAAATATCAACCAACATTCAAATTACACTCATTAGTCAATTGGTATTATAGTTTGACTTGGGAACAAGAATTCTGCAAAATCTATGAAAGTGTTAGAGAATCAGTTGGCTATATGGAATTCACAGTAGAGAGTATTGCATATTTATTATTATTATTAAAATTTAAAATAAGTGCTATATATCTTTATATCAGTAAAATTTGCTTTATATATATGTACTTTTTCAGATACGTATTTATATGTGTGCGTGTATTTTTTTTCCAGAGAGCCAGTTGTTAAACATTTAACAGCGCAGTCCTGGCCATTGATGCCCTGCTGGTGTGACTGATAAATGCTGATTCTTGGACAATGAGATCAGACTGGTGGTTGTCAAGGAGAAGGGGGTTGGAGGAGGGATGGATTGGGAGTTTGGGGTTAGCAGAGGCAAACTATTACATATAGCATGGATAAACAACAAGGTCCTACTGTATAGCACAGGGAACTATATACAATATCCTATGATAAACCATAATGGAAAAGAATATTAAAAAAAGAATGTATATATATGTATAACTGAATCACTTTGCTGTACAGCAGTAATTAACACAACATTGTAAATCAACTCTACTTCAATAAAACAAAATGAAACAAAATGCTGATTCTTTCACTTTTCGAATGGGCATGCAGAGTCCCCCCATCACTGGGGATCTTTCACCTGCAGTTTCTGGGTCAGCCCTTCTCCAGACTCAGTCCCTCTTGAGATGACATAGGGTTCACAATGGGCCCTTGGCAAACTCACTTATCCTTTTTTTTTCCCCAGCAAACCCTGAAATTGCACACTAACACACCATAGCATCTCTCTTCTCTCTGCCGTCAGACCACGTAGGTAGCCACACCTCCATGCCTTCAGCTGAATGCAGTGCCATTTCCTGTGTCCTCCAGACTCCAGGGGATACCTGTAGAGCTCTCCAAATAGAAGTCTTCCTCACTTATGCTAGGCACAGGGACTGGAGGGTGAGGTGAATCCCCTTCCCTTCTCCTTAACTGTGTGCACTGTGAATGCATTGGGGCTAGTGGGGGTAAGGGCAGAGGTTGTTTCCTACAGCATACCTACAACCCTCTTCAAAAGAATTCTTATTATAGCCTTCTTCTAGTCATCAGAGCATTCTTTACATTCTCATATATAGCCTCAAGGAATATGATGGGCTAATGCTGGCAATTTTTTCCTTTTAGTAGGTCCCTACTTTATAATCCTTAACATGGTCTAGTACCTTAAAGGCATTGGGATGTTTGGTACCTATTATACTGTCCTTAGCTTTGGGAGCTGAATTAGCACCCCCCCCCCCAATCACATTTAACTCCATGAGACACTGTTTTTGTTTTATAAATATCAAAGTCATGCCATTTAGAAAACTGGAGGCATTTCTTACACTCTACCCCCTGGCCCCCAAATTCTATATACCAAGTCCTACCAGCTCAGAAATGTTTCTGCTTCCTCATTTCAGTTTTGATTGTGACTGCTCTGTCTTAGGCCTTCTTCTCCCACTGTTAGAACAGGCTCCTCATGGGTCTTTCTTCCTCCATTCTCTGCTTCTAATTTATCTTCCATGCTGCCATAAGTGATACCTTACTAAAAGGGAAATGTGGTTGCTCTCCCTTCCCACCTCTTTTTCTTCTGGAACTTTTCCAGTTCCCTGAACACATCAAGATTTTCTTTTCTCTATTCCAGGTTGCCTTGTCCCACTTATAGAATCTGTGAGTCTGTGAATGGCAGGCTCAGATGCCACCTTCCCCACTATTCTCAGGCAGAAATAATGTCTATAGTAGTTTATTACATTTAACAGTGTTTATCATGTTAGAGCTGAGTGTGCCCCTATGGGGCTCCTCTTTGAGGAAAGCGTATCTTTTTCTTTTTCTTTATTTCTTTTCTTTTCTTTTTTGGCTGCACAGCATGCGGCATCTTTGTTCCCCGACTCCCAACCAGGGATCGAACCCATGCCCCCTGCAGTGGAAGCACAGAGTCCTAACCACTGGACCACCAGGGATGTCCTGAAAGTGTATGATTTTTCTTGCCTGTGCCTCTAATCCCAGCACTTAGCATAGTGACTTAAGCAGCATATATTCAATAACCGTTTCTGGAGGTGTCAGACTTAGCACTGTAGGCCTGATCTTACAAAGACTGAGTTCTCATAGAATGGTTAGATCCACCACTGTGGATTCTAACCTCACAGTGGATCACCGTTGTGAGGTATGAATTCGCCTTATGAAATATTCCTGTTCTTTCTTAAATAGTTTGCTGTGATATTTCTAGATCAAGTGTTCTGGGTAGTTAGGTGTTATGGTCACCCCATGGTATCAGGATGGAACCTCTGCTCAAAATTCGGTTTGGATGTCAAGACTTGATGATCACACACACGTATATACAAACCATGAGTAAATGGAAAGGTTTATTACTCACATAATGAGGTTTCCTGAACTTTCTGGAGAGAACTGGGCAGGCTCTCAAGCTGATCTTTCCTTGAGAGGCAAGGAAAGGAGACCAACTTTGCTTTTATTACAGTTAGGGGATTGGGCCTGGATGAAGGTTCGGCACAAGTGGGCCAGGTTTTGCTGTGGTTTAACTTTCTTGCCAGTGCCAAAGGTGGGCACACCCAATTCCCTCAGCTTGCCCCTCTGTGGAGCAGAAGGGGAAAGGGTGAGGCTTGAAAGCAGCCAAACACTGCAGGTGGAGTCAGGTCCTTTATTACAATAGCCAGCCTTCCTCTTTTGGTTTCCAGCTCTATGCGATAGGTTTATAAAATTTCCAAGCTTCATACTTCAATTTCAATTTCAATCCTTATCACCAGAAGACACTCTTATTAAATTATAAGCCCACAAGGCAATTCCAGAGTCAAATGTAAATTCTTTTTTATCATCCACATCTCTTTTGTACTATAGAAAATTGGGAATTCTGTTTAGCCTTTCAAACTTTTTGAGTCACAATTAAAACTTCTAAAAGATGCCCTTTATAGTGTGAAAGGTTATTATAACACAACTTGCATGTCCTTTTCCATATACTCTAAATAGCAAATATTAGGTTTCAGCCTTACAGGCTTCATGCTATTTTTGAATAAAATGTTTCTGCTTAAGTTCCATAGCATTTGTTAACCTCTATGCTTTCCACGTATAAAATTACTGTGACAGCACTTGAAGGAATTATTATTTAATTATTTTTATGATTAATTATTTTCCATTTTAGTATGTAAGGCAACATTTTAATATCAGCCACATTGAAGATAGACAAATTCTGATTGTTTTCTCGAAAATAAATAAAATACTTTCCACAGCCAATTATTATATTAAGGGAATAGAAACAAACAACACTGCATTTATACTTGTTTATTGAAATCACTAATATTTCTCATAAAATAAATGAAAGTATAAAGAAGGTAAAGCATATTTTTCCCTCCAAATGAGAAAAAATGTTCAATTATGCTATCAAATGAATGTGGCTAATTTACTTCAGTCGATATTAAATACTGAAACTAGAAATTAGGTTGTACCTCAGTGAATTTTATCTGTTTTGAAAAGAAATAAACCTCTGTTGTTTAAATAATACTGCAAATACTGCATTATCCATTCACTACATTAACCCAAGACAGATTTATATGAAGTTAAAGTAAATTTCTCCAGTCTTGAACTTATTTTTAGGTTTATATGAAACTTTAGAATTTTAGCTGTCAAAATGATCTTTAATACAATTCATACGTAGTTAGCAACAATGATTCACATTGAACGTGCTTGCCCAAACACATCAAGCTAAAAGTGGAAAGAAATTCTCATCAGAAGACTTGGGAGATACAAGTTAACCAATGTTTGATTGGATTCAGGCCAGGTCGCTTATTGTATGAATGACATTTTGAAGAACAGTTGTATAAAAAAAAATGTTGTATAACACCAAAAAATCTTGTTCTTATTGTGGCTGTGAAAGGTAGTCATGGAGGGAAAAAATTTTTCTCAGGAAGATGCAGCATTTGTTTAAAGAGACGTATCAGTTGGCTGTGCTATGATCCATTTTTGTTATCTTTGAAGTAATCTAAAGTTTTATCAGTTATAGAATAGTTACAGCATCTGGTGTTTGTAGAGAATTGGATGCCCATTTATTCCCTCTTTTCTTTGACTCTAGCCATCTGCCCCAGGAACCTACACTATCTTTTTCTGTATTTATCAATGCTTCCATTGAAAAGGAATGTTAAAGTCAATTATCAGATGACCATGACTCATGGAACTATAATGTAACTACCTTCCTCACGTTCGAAGATAGTTTAGAAATGTGTCAAAACATTTTACAAACCTAATAGTTTTGCAAAACACCAATAACTCTTTTAACAATATTCCTATTTTCCTTTTACATCTCTCAGTCCTTTTCCTCTCTTTCCTGTGATGATCCATTTTCTTTCGCCTGACCCTACAAGCACTGTTTCTGAAAGTTCCATCCTCCATGAAGTTCTCTTCCCTTTCTATACTGCCTTTATCAGCACATCTCTTCCTGGTTGCCTTTGGAATATACATTCTTCCCTTCTTCCTTACTAATAGAAACCCAATTTTGTTTGAATTGCCAATATGCTACCTAAAAGTATTTGTCCTTCCAGACTCTTTTGCAGCTGAGATGGCCACATGATACTGAGTAAGTGGGAGTCATCCAAAGATTTGGGGAAAACCTTTGTTCTCCTGATACAGGTCCTACTAGTTTCTCCTTTTCCCTTCCTCCTTCTTCCTGTCTGGAAGGTGGATGTGAGATTAGGGATAGAGCAGCCATCTTGTAACCACAAGATCAAAAGTATGAAGATGAGTCTTCCCTGGTGGCGCAGTGGTTGGGGGTCCGCCTGCCGATGCAGGGGACGCGGGTTCGTGCCCCGGTCCGGGAGGATCCCACGTGCCGCGGAGCGGCTGGGCCCGTGAGCCATGGCCGCTGAGCCTGCGCGTCCGGAGCCTGTGCTCCGCAACGGGAGAGGCCACAACAGTGAGAGGCCCGCGTACCACACACACACACAAAAAAAGTATGAAGATGAAGATATATTTGCTAATGATATGGAAGGAAGAGATGGAAATATCCTTCTCTAAATGCTTTATTGAGCCACTTTTTAAACTCTGGCTTGCCTACCTCCAGGCCTCTTGTTACTTGAGACAAATAAATCTCTATATGTTTAAGCCACTACTGTTTTTCTGTGCTTATCGCTGAATATAATCCTCACCTAGCCCCCACTTATTTAATTACTTTAGGACAGAAACATTTGAGTCACTCCAATTACATCCTATCTTTAAAGCCATACTTATTCCTATTACTCACCTCTGATTTCTCTTCAATGTGCTATTTGAAAGTATACAAAACTGAAGGCACCATTCTGAATCATTTGCAAAGCCAAATAAATGGCTTTTAGTTCAAAGGGGTTCACTGATTTATTGTGACATTTCTCACTGTGATTTATCTCCAACATTTTGCTGTAAGCATGGTGTGATTTATAATTTGGGGACCTTGCTGACAGTTTGACTTCCATACTCCATTCCTGACCACACTGGTGTCAATTCCTGTTAATCACTCCTGCAAATCCAGTCTAATTAATCTTTTTGTAAAGTTACTTTGTGAGAGGGCATGACATATTTTATCAGACATAGATTTTGATTTGTTACCCTTTCTACCCTGAGGCTGATTAGCAGTGAGCAGGAAGCAGACCACTGCTCATGGCCATCTGATAATATATATTACCTGTGTGTCTACTCTTAGATCTATACCTGCATATTTCTATTTATGCCTAGATCTGATTGGGGTATCAAATAGCTATATAAATGTAACTGTTTCCAAGACAGTGGCTTTGTTTTCTTCCCAATTATCATGGATTCAATTTAATGATTTAACATGGTCAATTCCTAAATCTGAATATATTTCTTCAGTTTCATAAATTTGTATTAACCGAAATTAGTCAAATATGCTTGATAAGCATGTTTTACTTTTATAATGAAAAATATAATCAAATGACTTAAGAGAAGTACATTTAGGTTATGCAAATGCAAATCAGTATGACCATTCTAGCGTCATTCGCAAGTTTTTAATTGTTACATTTATTCATTCAGCAAATATTTACTGAGTACCTGCTATGTGTCAGACATTGTTCCAGGCACTTGGGATATATCAGTGAATAAAACAGACAAAAATTTCTGCCCCACCAGGAAAAGACAGATAATAAAATAAATTTTAAAAATGAATAAATAAATAAATGGGGCTGTATGTTAAAAAGCACTAACTGTATGGAAAACAATTAGAACAAGGAAAGTGTGATCAATAATATGTGCTGTTTACAACATTAATTAAGGTCCATAGGTAGGTTTCACTGAAAAGATGATATTTGAGCTAAGACACGAAGGAGGTGAGAGAGTTAGGTGCATGTCTGAGAGAAGAGCATCTAGACAATGGGGCAGGGACAAGGTGGCAGGCAATAAATGGGAAGGCCCTAAAACAAGAACATGTAGGGTAAAACCTAGTTCTTTCTTTCTGTGTTTCTCTCCTGTGTGTCCCCTTTACTTTCACACTTCTGCCACACTCACACAGAGTACCTCACTTCTAACACTTCTGGTCACCAAATATGTGGCATTTTTTCCCCCACACTCAGCAATTCTCTGTGACATCAGCTGGGAGCCCTACAATTTCACTGAAATCTAACACTACTTGCCTGGACAGAGCATCAGATCTCACAGGCTCAGGGCTCAGTCCCACAAGACTCTCCCTCCCTACTTCAGCTGCCAATCACAACTAGTAGATCCCCAGGTCACCCACAACTTCTGTCCATTTGGCTACAAATCGGAGGTTCCCACAACCTCTCCTGAGGACTGAGTAATTTTCTAGAATGTGTCATAGGACTCAGGGACTTCCTTACTCTTACTGGTATATTAAAGGATATGATAAAAGCCACAGATGAACAGCCGGAACAAGAGATGCATAGGGTGAGGTCTGCAAGGGTCGCCAAGTATAGGAGCTTCTGTCCCCGTGGAGTTGGGGTGTCACTCTTCTGGTGTGGTGTGTTCCCCAACCTGGAAGCTCTTGGGGTTTTATGGGGGGTTCCTCAGGTAGGCATGATCAATTATTAAGTCCATTTCCAGCCCATCTCCCCACTCTGGAGGATGAGAGGTAGGGCTGAAAATTCTGAGCTTCTCAACATGGCTTGGTATTTCCCATGACCAGTCCCTGTCCAGGAGCCATCCAAGAACCCTCCCAGAGTTGCCTCAATAGAACAAAAGAGGCTCCTGGTGTTCTTAACACTTAGGAATTTGCAAGAGTTTCAGGAGCTCTGTGCCATGAACCAGGGGCAGGACCCATGTATATTTTTTATTGTCTCACAAACCCACATGCTCATCAAAGGGAAAGTAGATGACTACTTGACTGTGGTACATTCACCCAATGGAGTTTTATGTAGCAATAAAAACAAATTAACTTTGATGACATAGTATGCAACAAAATGGAAGAATCATAGCAATAAGTGAAAACATTGAGTCCTCTCAAATTACTTACAGCCTGAATCTCTCTTTACAAAGTTTAAAACAATTAAACACCTTCATGCATGTACGAAAGCACACACACACTCTCTTTAGAATTATACATAAATGCAAAACTATATAAAAATGAAAGAAGGTAACGATCGGCAAAAGATTCACAACGAGCACAAGACTCAGGTGGACGGTTACCTTGGACTGGATGAGACAGGAGGTGGGTTGGTGGGGGAAACCACATGGTTAGATGTAGTTTATTTCAAGGTTCTAGGTTTTACAAATAAGAGCTTACCATGCACGGACAATGTTGAGACCAAGTTGTGAAGCAGGGAGTATGATTAATCTAATTCTGTGTTTCAGAGGTCCATAAAATCAAATTTTTTTCCAAATGAAGGATTTCCTAAAAGTGTCGTTTTCCACATTTTAAAAATAGAGAGCAGAAAACAATTATGAGGGACCATGCCTGACTTATCAGTGTTCATGGCCAGGAAAGAACTTGTGCAACGGTGTGAAAAGAACACACACAATGTGTTTGATGTTCAGAGAGACATAAACTGAATGTACAGAATCTGAGGGAAGCTTCTGTACTGTACAACTCAGAGGCATAACTGTGATCTCAAAGGTTGTTTTCAGAGGCAAGGATGGTGGTGGGTCACTAGCCACACATGAATCCATTCCAGTACTTCACACTGCTATCTGTTTAGTTGCAGGTCCCAATTTTCACCAGAACTTCTGCTGACGCTACCCCAAACTGGCACGACTACTACCGGAAGCATTGTCCTATACCGGGGTCAGCAAACTTTCTTCTGCAGAGGGCTAAATAGTAAATATTTTAGGCTCTGCTGGCTACAACTGTTCAGGCTTGCCATTGTACTTATGAAAGCAGCCATAGATAATATTTAAGTGATTGAGTACGGCCATGTTCCAATAAAATAAATTACAAAAACAGGTGGCAGGCCACATTTGGCCGGCATGCATAGTTTGTTGAACCCCTGTTCTATACTATCCATCCAATGACGAGTCTCTTTATCTTATAGTAGAGGGATATCCCTACAGCATGCTTACCAGCATGGTAAGATGGTATTTAGGCCAGACCTTAGGGTTTAATGAGTTATTGCCCAACAGTCGCCACATCTTCCAACGTGAGAAGAAACAGAACTCTGTGGTCCACACTACAGAAATCTTTACAGTGGACTTATTATCAAATAACACTATCTCCATTGTTGCAAATTTGGGATAAGGATTTGAGGGAAAGCAAGCTCTACTTTTCAGAGTTGAAAGGAGGCTTCTCAGTTTTCTCTGGGGAGTGGGACTTATCAATGCTATCAGAACCCAAGGTGCCTTTCTGGGGGTGATCTACAAATTCTGTATACATATTCTTTGCCAGTGTATTTATACATTTGAAGCTGTTTGAAAACAAAAGTAAGCTGTCTTCTACCAGCCATTCAGACACTGTTTTAGGATAGCTCTGTGGATCTTTGAGGCTCTTTGGACGTATTATTTTTTCATCCTACTTTTTAGAGTGCATAGCAAGCTCACTTTTTGCAGTGACGCAGCTCTGTCTTATCTGTAAAAAAGAAAACAAATCCCACAATAAAAGGGTAGCCAAAATATCTTCATTGCCTGCTTTCCTAATTCATCTGCCCACCGAGAGATTTTATTTGGCCACTTACGGGACCAATGTCTTCAACATGATAGCGACCACACTGGACTTTCACCCACAGAGAAAGGACCGGTGACTTGCTTCGTGAACAATTTAGTGAATTGTCCTAGTGTTCTTCTCTAGTGGGTTCCCCAGCAAAGTGCTGAGGAGGCCGGGGAGACCGCACGCCCCCTCCCACAACAGTGAGAGGCCCGTGTACCGAAAATGAATAAATAAATAAATAAATAACGTTGCAGAGAATTGCGTGTTCTTTTTCCTTCTTTTGTTGCAATATGTATAAACTATCTCCTAGAGTGTTCAAAGCCTTGGAGAACTACACTTCTGAAAAAAATACTAAAAGTTTATGTATCTTCACTTTTCTCAAAAGAAAACATAATCCCATTGCTAATGTCCCAAGACACCCCTTTCCCTTGCCTGAACCACACCCTTACCCTCACCCCCGGCCCACCTGCCATCTCTACTCCTCCATCTTCTGGCAGGATCATCTAAAGGTTTTATGGAACAGTTTCCCAAGGTAATTTCTGGAGGGTATAAAAGCCATGAAGAGAAGCAAACAGAGGGATGGGGTTTTGAGAGTGTCCAGAGGCCTCTGTTTGGAGGGATTGTCTGGGAAAGCCCTTGAAGAAATAATGCTTGAGCTTAAATTCAGAGATTAAGATGAACAACTGTGTAAAGATGTAACATAGAGCCCCCCAGGCACTCCAGAACAGCAAGTACAAAAGCCCTAGGGTGGAAGACAGCAAGCAGGGTGCATTGGAAGACTGGCAAGGAGACCGAGGTAGTGGGAGCGGGGTGAGCTCTGACCACGGAGGAGAGACGTGGGTGGGAGGCGGCCGGAGCACTGAGCAGAGACAGGCCTCACCCAGTGCTGTCTGCGCAGCCAGGAGATAGGACTGTCTCCTGTCGGAAATGGGAAGCCATCGGAGGATGTGAGCAGAGAAATGACTCGATCAGATCTGTGTCTCTAAAAGATCGATTTGTCCACAGCCTAGAGAAAGGGCTAGGCACAGGAAGCAAGAGCAGAACCAGATGGCTATTGTGACAGTCCAGGCCCGAGACCTGCCCGAGACCTTCAATGTCTTGGATAAGGGCGCTGATAGCAGCCATGGAGGGGTCTACACATTCCAAACATTCAGAATGTTTGGGAGACAACCTGAAGGATTCCCTGATGGAGGTGTTGTAGGGAAATGTTTAGAAAATTCTGTGACAACTCCCTGTCAAGGACCCCCAGTAGCTAGGGCTTTATTTATTTATTTATCAGGATTATTTTCTCCGGGACCTTAACTATTCTGGTAAGTTTTTAAGCAAAGTAACTTTCCCCTAACTTAGATGGTCTTGCCCAACATACTCAAAAATAACTGTGATTGTACAACAAATGGACTTAAATAACAATAGAGAAAGGGTTTTCAAAACACTAATAATTGCCCCTTGGTCATAAACGTAGTCTTCTTTTGCTTGTCTCTATCAGCCACCTTTTTTGAAATTAAGAAACAACATCTCTTTTTTGAGTATCTACCCAAGGTCATTACCCCTCCTCAGCAGTGGTGAAACAGAGTCCTTGGCGCTGTTGCCATCACCCTGACTCGGCTCCCAATAGTGAATATGATTTCTTTTTTTTTTTTTTTTTTGCGGTACGCGGGCCTCTCACTGTTGTGGCCTCTCCCGTTGCGGAGCACAGGCTCCGGACGTGCAGGCTCAGCGGCCATGGCTCACGGGCCCAGCCGCTCCGCGGCATGTGGGATCTTCCCGGACCGGGGCACGAACCCGTGTCCCCTGCATCGGCAGGCGGACTCTCAACCACTGCGCCACCAGGGAAGTCCCTGCAACGTTATTTAATGCTCTTTCCCACCTGTTTACTAACTTAATGTCACCTCTTGAGAGGCAGTGGAGTGCTGGGTTCTGAAGCCTGGCTGCTGGGTTTAAATCCCTGCTCTTCTGTCTCCCAGCCGTCTGATCTGGAGGACATTAAAGCCTGCCTGTGCCCCAGCGGCCTGACGAATTTGTTGAGAGGATTAAATGAGTTAATACACTTTGGAGAATGGCCTGTAACACATAACGGACAGTAAGTAAATGTTAACTATCATTATTACCAGACAGTAGAAAACAACCCTGCCTCTTGGGGCTTCTTAAGAGAAATGAAAGGTTGGAATTTCCATTTCCACTGTGGATGAGGTGGCCGGAGGGATCAGAGCACTTCCTGCCCCACTGCCTCCCGCTTTTGAAGCAGTTCCCAGATTTTGTCCATAGAGCTGCAGGATGGGCAAATATTTTTGTGTCCATCCTTTCCTCAGGATACTTACACACTTGAAAACAAGGACAGAAATCTCACCTTTGGGGGCGGAAGAGCAGTACAAGTAATATCTGAGAATTACTAAATATTATTTGGGTAGGAAAACATTTTCTAACTGAATTGGTTGCTAAGTATTCACATACACACACACTATACACAATTTACACTTTTAAAAATACACCTATTAAATAGGCCTAGTAAAGGGAAGAGTTCCTCTTAATCTTATTATGTTGACTTGGTTATTGTCTTCTTTCCTTTAATCAGAGCTAACAAAGTAGAAATTTAAACTACTTTGCTTATTTTTATATCCTTAGTACCTAGAATAGTATTCAGCCTAGAATAGGCACTCAACAAATATTTGTTGGAAGAAAGAACTATAATCTCAGCAATTCTTTGTGGTCAGTGCTATAATTATCCCATAGCACAGATGAAAAGACTGAGGCTAATGAACTTGTCCAAGATCACAACTCATCAGTGCTGGAGCTGGGTCCAGCTGGTGCTTTTAAGCATCCCAAAGCATTTGTATTATGTCTCCCTGTTTTAACATATCGATCCAAACTATGTTCTGCCCTTCATCTCAAATTCCACCTGAATATGACCACGTCAGCACCTGACACAGTCCTTAATATTTCACTCATCCAATTCAGCTAGCAAGTTACTGATAGAATCATTGGTAAGTGTTGGTTTTCTCACATCAGTCTGCTGTTGAAAAATGTTGGTAGCACCCTGTAGAAATGAATGTTCCTGTCTACAGCAATTCTGTGCTTCCAAGTTTATTCCTGTTTTGATATCATCTTTTCTTATGTCTTCCAGTCACACAGGAAACTGAACGCATGCTCAATGTATTAACACCTTACTTTACTGAATGAGTAAACCAGTAAGTCATTCTTTGATTTACAAAAGACTTGCTAAAGCACAAAAGCAAAAACTGAGGGTCAGCTAGCTAAGTAACATGAACTCATTAACTGAGTTCTCCTGTAGTCTCTGAACATGATATTTTAGTCAGAGCTCTGGCCACATAAGGGTTAACTGTTAAGAAAAAAGAAAACAAGAGAGTAAGGAGGAGCCTCTGGTTCCAACTGACTAATCTTTTCTCTAACCTGTTTTATGCAACCCTTAGAACCAAAGAAACTTTACCGAAGGATTAAAACTTATGTAAAACAGAGATCCTTTTATTTCCAACTCTGATTCTCTGGAGAGCAAGAAGCTCCAGCTCAAATGTGTGCAGAGCTTTATTTATATTGGTTACTCAATACGTAATTTTAAAAAATCTGATGATCTTACACTGTAGAGGCAGCAATGAATGAAGATGATGGTGAATGCTAAGGTAAAAGGAGTTCATTTATTTGGGTTGTTGTGGGTTGCAATTCAGTCACTTCTGCTTGGAAAAAATATAAGGTAGGCTTAGTATTGGGAAATATAAGACTCCTTGGGTTTTCTAATTACCTTGTTTATAATTTCCTGATAGTGACAATTCTATTTAATGCAGGACCGTGTAATAGTAACACTATTGCTTGTTCACAGGTAAGCATGTGGAAATATACTTTGATTTTTTTCTAATATGTAGTTACCAGTGGTTTGGAATATTTGAAGTGAGTCTAAATGATCCAGACAATGTTTCCTTCCTGCTTTTTCCAAGGTCTGAAAATTCCGCCTTTGTTTATCCAGTTCCTCCAAGTCCATCCTTCAAGTTTTGATCAAGCCGCATGTTCTCCATATACCTCTCTCCCTCCCCTGAAGTCCTAGAGCATTAGAGGTCTATACCACACACACACACACACACACACACACACACACACACACACACACACACTTCATTGGCATTTTCTTTCAAAATTCAAAAATGAGAAATTTATTTTTTTAAGCCAAATAACACAAAAGTGTAAAAAGACAAAATCAATCTGGTGCACATCCTTTTACAGTTCTTTCTATGTTCATGTAAAAATTATACAGAATGTATATAATTGTATGTATTTATATACATACGCTCCCCACTACTCTTATTCACATGAATAGGATCATCATTATACACATAACTTGACCTGTTGCTGTATTCATTTAAACTGTGTACTCTAGATATTCCTCTGGGTCAGCACATGTACCTCAATCATTCTTGGCCTATTTTTTCTTAGAAATATGTCTATTTCTATAGGATAGATTTCCCAAAGTGAAATCACAGAAACAATATGTACTGCAATTCACAACCCTACCATTTCTCTACCCCATTCCATTGAATGTTAAAATCTTTAAAATTTTGCAAATTTATTATATGAAAAAAAATGAAGGTATAGTGTTGTTTTGAATTGCATTTCCTTGTCTACTAGTGAGACTTAGCATCTTTTACAAAAGCTTTCTATAAATTTTTTGTCTATTTACATTTCTTCTTTTATGAACCTCAGCTCATACCCATGTTTGTCTTTTCTTATCAATCTGTAGAAGTTCTTTTTTTACATCAAAGATATAACCCCCTGCTTCTTATATATATTTCAAACATTTCCTCCATCTTTCTCTCTCTCTCTCCCTCTTTTAAACCTTATTTATGGTATTTTTTTGCCTTTGTACCTTTGTGTAATTTGTATTTTGATGAAGTCAATTTTGCAGTTTTTTTCCATTATAGTTTCTTAGGTTTTTTTTTTTGTATTTCTGAAGAAGTTTTTCTCAATCCTAACATTTTTCTCCTTTTTAAAAAAAATGTTTTTTACATTAAAATCTTTGATCTATTGCTTTTTAAATTTTAAACATGATATTTAGACAGGGCTGGCACTCTATTTTCTTTTCCAATAGAGAGTAAATTATGATATCAATATCATTTGTTAAATAAACTCTATTTTTCTTGAAAAACTATTATTAGAGTACATATCAAATATTACATTTTCATTTTTACTGGCTCTAGTAATGGACTCAGTTTTGTACCCGTGACCTGTTTGCCTGTTTTTTTGGCCCATGATGCACTGCTTTAATCAGACTAGTGTTAGCATCTCCTGAAGCAGGTGCCTACCATCCTTTCCAATTTCAGGGCAGGGCGGGGGCCGTCTTTCTCTCAACCTCAAGCCTAGAGAGCATGGCTTTAAGAGTTTGCTCCGAGTGCTTTATATTTGTCCTCTGCAGTTTGGAGGACACAGGGGACTGGTGTCGGACTCCTGCTTAAGAAGTTTAAAAGGCAAAAGGCTGTGAGCGGATCCGCCTGCCAGGAGGTGGAAAGAAGAGAGGGCTACGTTGAAAAAGGACCCAGTCAATGGTGGGTCAACCAGAGCTAGTCTACGGCTGGCTTAGATCTGGACTGATTGGATTATATGGGGCGTTGATGAGACCTCAGTAGAAAGAGGCTAAACTTGTAGGCTGCACATCAAAATTTGAAGGAGAAGTTGTGCCTGACTAGTCAGGGGACATGCATTTACCCTGCCAAGAACACTGCAGATGAGAGATGGTGAATGGAGGGTGGAATCCCCCAAGACCTGCGATAGTGTCCGAGAGAGTCAGTTTTAAATATCCGTCCTGGCCAAAAGGAGGCAAGGATGACATTTCTGGTCTCATTAACTCCTCCCATACAAGTTTCAACTCTGCAGGAGACAGAAGCAGCCTTGTTCTACTGTGGGGGAAGAGATGGGTGTGTGGGCGTGGGGAGAAGACGGCAGAAGCGGATAGAAAACAGAAACAACCTGGACCTTTCTCCCAACCGCAGCATTTGAACAGGTTATAGTGGAAGGAAAGAAGCCTGAATTTAAGTGAAGTTCCAAGTGAACAAGATAGTAATCCGGAACTGAGACTTTTTATGGGAATGAACATGACAAGAGGGCTTTAATTTTTTTTCTTTTGAAAGTTAACAGAAAGTAGCATGACCTGTCTCAGATTCCACTTAGTGTCAGGAAGAGAACTGGCCCAGTGAAATGAAATTTGATAGGCAATGGAGGGGAGAAGACTAAGGTTATTTTCTGCTATCACCATGTAAATCCCATGTGTTCAAGGCTCTTGCAGTTGCAATCTGTTTCTAATATAAATATTGTTTGGGAGCACAACAGTGGCTTACTTCAGTTTTAAAGTCTTTTTTCAATAACACCTCCTTTTGAGAAAATGATGGCCTTCTTCTTGGAAAGACTCCAGGATACTGTTGCTAGCTTTTCTACTTAAATATTTTCTACAGATACTTCGTATTTGCCTTTTAACCTAACATATTTAGCTTTAGAGGCACGTTATCAATTCCATAGGATGAAAATTGGTAAGGACGGTCAAAGCACAGGAGTCAAATTTGGGTCACTCTATAACAGGAGATTTTTTTAGTAGAATTTATTATCGAAAATAGGGATGATCATAATTTCAGACATGTGTATAGCATTTTAAATCTTCCAAATAGCCATTTTTTTCCTTATTAATCAGGAAATAAATAGGATTACATGTCCCGCATTTGAAATGAAGAGAGTAGAAATTGTCTTAGGAACTACTTACTACAGATACTTAGAGGCAGGATGAGGACAAAATGAGACTCAAGCTTGAGGACTTGAGTTGTTCAGTTACTTTGTAAGCAACAGAGGCAGCAGGAGCTCCCAATTACTGAAATTTACAATATGTCAGGCTCTCAGACTGACACTTTACATCAATTATCTCATTGTTTATTATATGCCAGGTGGAAGTCTAATCTTTTTAGGGCCCAGCGAGAGATTTACATTATCTCCTCTTTAGTTGGTTCTAGGAAGCCTAAGGAGATTTACCTAGATGGTCCCTTGGCGGTTTCTGAAGCTTCAGAGATATTTAGGTCACTTGGATTTCAATGTTAGAATTAATTCAGATGTGGCAGTAGCAGCTTGGGTGTTTCAAATTGTCATCCAAATATACAGTGTCAATGACAGTGCAGGAATAGTATGGGAGAATGGAGACTGGATTCTACATTGGCTTGGTTCACCAACATTTTTGTCTTACAAATTAGAAATTTTTTGACAGTAATAATCTGTAGTTTCATCTATTTTATGATAATATAATATAGTGATTGAGTGAGACAGTGTATTTTTATTTGCATTCTAAAGTGGAGAAACAACATATGAAACAGGACTATGAAAACCCATAGGAGGCACTTTGTTTTGAAAAAAGTCCACTTTCTTCCTTTTATCTCTGTGTAGGTGAGATTTTGTGTTTCTTCATTGACTAGTGACCCTTACGTCATTTCTGGTTCATAAGTTCCTGTTCTTTATGCTGTAAATCTTGCTGTTAAAACCCATGCTAGGGCTTCCCTAGTGGCGCAGTGGTTGAGAGTCCACCTGCCGATGCAGGGGACACGGGTTCGTGCCCCGGTCTGGGAAGATCCCACATGCCGCGGAGTGGCTGGGCCCGTGAGCCATGGCCGCTGAGCCTGTGCGTCCGGAGCCTGTGCCCCACAACGGGAGAGGCCACAACAGTGAGAGGCCCGCGTACCGCAAACAAACAAACAAACAAACAAAAAACCCATGCTAGATGAGGCCAGTTGGTAGGACTACCTATATGAATTCCGATGTTTATTCAGAATAAGTAAATTCAGAAATGTCAGAAATATACACTTGAGTATATCTTTGAATCTGCTATTCTATCTTTTGTCATATTTACATGGCAGAATAAGTTGTTTATATATGTAAGGAAGAGGGCAGAGGGTAAACTCTATTTGAAGTGTCTGTTTTCCAGTTGGGACTCTGATCATTTGCTAAATTGGATCTTAGCCTGGTAATGTCTCACTGTATCTGGAAATTATGGTCACATTTGTGGATTTTCTAAGGTTAAATTAAGTTTTAAATATATATTCCTAGAAAAGGCTAGAAGGAAATGTGTGTGGGTGGCAACAATACCTAAGCTTTTCTGGGGCAAATTTCCAGATGAAAATGTATAGTAAAATATAACTATTGATTATAACTATTTTTTATACAGGTAAACATTATCTCCGAATGCCTTCCTGTATTATAGATGGGAAAACAATTTACCTCAGATTACTGGTCACAGAGACCAAACTCATTTCTCGTGGTAAAGCAGTGCATTATCCATTTCAGGTGATTTAGCTCCTAAATTCAAAAATACCAAAAGGACAACATATACTAGAGATATATGAGATTTAAAAGATTTTAAAGAGCCTCAGCACCTCATGTCTTAAGATAACCACATATAAGCGTATGTTAGATTGTTGTATTATGGTGTTTACAATGATAAAGTACAAAAGGGCCTCTTCTACGTGTGAATACACTCTAGAAGACCAATCCTACACTTGCAGATTTTAACAGTTGTAGCTATTAGACTTTCCTAAACGTCTTGACCTGGGTTTACTTTTTTCTTGTCTTTTACTCAGAAGTCTTAGAATCAAGGTGAGGCCAAATGTGAAGCAGTGAAGTAGTATAATTTTTTTTAATGCCTCATGCTTTGGTCATGCCATATCCTAGAATTTAATTAATAATAATCACAGCTAATATTTGCTAAATGTGGTAGAGACAGGTATAATTATATTCTAAGTGCTTTTCATGAACTATATCTATCCTCATATCTCTGCCAAGAATGAGGGAATTGAGGCTAAAAGAAGTTAAGAGATGTATACAGTGTTTCGAAAAAGAGCTGTGATCCTAGCAAAGGTCGGTCAGCCTGATTCCCAAAACCCTGCCCTTCCTACTATACCAGTGGCCTTACCATAGTAGTTTTCAGTGTCCTGTTGACTTTTTGCTCTTCAACATCACAACAGGGAATTTTTTAAAAGCTTAATTTTACTTTACTATTATGACATTTGAACACATTTAAACAATCTCTCCTGGTACAGACAGATACTAATCCTAAACTCAAATTCAAATAAAGCTCCAGAAACTGAGTTTGAATTTCTAGGAACTCAAAGGAGAAATTATTTGGTTCTGTTTCAGAGCCTCTTTTATTTTCCGTGTCCTTTTCTGCAGCAGGGGTTCTGGAACAAGAGAGTTCCTGAGGATCCAATAGTGTCTGAGGAAGCCTGAGGACGTTTCAGAGAAACAAATGGTTTCCACTTGTCTTGTTCTTTTCTCTGTTTTGTCCTGCTAGCATTCTCTACCTTGTCGACCCAGGTTAACATTTAAGATTTTTATAACCAAAGTAGAATTGGTTCTTTAAATCCTACTCAGGCCTAGCTGTTTGCAGGCAAATGGTTGCAAATGTATGTAGGTCCCAAAGCCCAAACACAGAAATTGTAAGCTAATCAAGACTCCTTTATGCCTTTTCCCGCCCTTCCTCCTTCTCCTTTTTCTTTTCCTTACAGCTGACCTTACCTCTTCCCTCATCATTTTTCATGTCTGCAGCTGCCTATCCCGTTCTCCTAGGCCTTTGTTCTCAGCTAGCTGTTAAGTAACTTCTTCTAGGGTAATAGTGATAGTGATAAGGATTTCCCTGTCAAGAGAGATTTATTTGTCTTTTAATGAGGGACTCTTGAAGTAAAAAGTTTTCAAAATGCAAAAGAATAAATTTCAAATTGTAGAAAGTTTGGGAGGTTAATTTGGGATAGGAGTTCTGCTCCAGACTGGTTGCTTGTTCAAATAATTCATAGTTTGAAAGTGGAAGTATGTATTCAATAAAGGAAGTGAATAAAGGAAGTGAAACCAGAATACACTTTTATTACAGTTGTAGCTGGGACCACGGCCTCCTAGCCTTCATGTAAGCTCACACTAATTATTTCATCATTTCAGTTACATAGACCCCATGTTCACACGTTTATAGGATAATCAGGGCATTATGCCTATGAAGATGAAGAAGAGTCTTCTTCATCTAAAAATCTCCAAATTTTAATTAAGTTAAAACAGTCGTGATAGTTTTTTCTTTGTTAATGCAAGTATGGTTGATTTACAATATTGTGTTAGTTTCAGATGTATGGCAAAGTGATTCAGTTTTATATATATATTTATTATATAGTTACATATATATATATTTTTCAGATTATCTTCCATTATAGGTGATTACAACATATTGAATATATTTCCCTGTACTCTACCATAAATCCTTGGTGCTTAAGAAGAGATTTTTAAAAATTTAAGTCTACATTTTTTTAAAATTAATTAATTTAATTTATTTTTATTTTTGGCTGCGTTGTGTCTTCATTGCTGCATGCGGGCTTTCTGTAGTTGCGGCGAGCAGGGGTTATTCTTTGTCGTGGTGCGCAGGCTTCTCATTGCGGTGGCTTCTCTTGTTGCAGAGCATGGGCTCTAGGCACACGGGCTTCAATAGTTGTGACGTGCAGGCTCAGTAGTTGTGACTTGCAGGCTTAGTTGCTCTGCGGCGTGTGGGATCTTCCTGGACCAGGGCTCAAACCGTGTCCCCTGCATTGGCAGGCGGATTCTTAACCACTGCGCCACAAGGGAAGCCCTACAATTTTTTGATAAACTTAATTTTCCTTTTTATAATGCCTGTCCATGATTTCAATTTAAAAAATATTGAATTTATTAATATAGAGTTTGTTATATAGGTGGTAACATTTCCAGCTACTTAAATTCTATCCTTTTAGAAATCTTAGAATTTTCTCTCACTCATAATCTACTTGCAGCACAGGTAAACTCTACCAGATGTGCTGTTTCTATATTGTCTGCTATTTCCTTTTTAGGATTTGTGTGCCACTTCTTACTGATCATAACTGTTGTTCTAAATAACAAGGAATGTTCCCACAGGGAAGAAAGAGGATGGATTTCTAGAACCTGCATCTTGTATGGTTCTGTCAAATTTTCGTAATTCTAGATGCAATTGTGCAGAACAAGTGTCTTGCATCATTGGTCATTGGAGCAGGAAGGGTAATCGGTGATACAAATCCTATTTAGGATTTGGGTAGATTATTCTCATTATCCTATTTCTGTTTTTGTTTCTTTGAACCTTTCCCTACATCATTTTGCGCCCACTTTTATTACCCACCTTTATCTCCCCCCCCCCCCCCTTTTTAATCCTTCTGGTTTGCTATTAATAACAAAAGTACCCACTGTGAAACCATATCATTCTTTTGTTTGTGTGCAATTATCATGGCTATAATATTTACCACTGACTGAACCCCAAAACTGTGCCACATACTTTGCGTATTTCATTCCTAGTCTTTAATAAAACCCTACAATTATCATTTTTGTTTTACAAAGGGAGTGTAAGAAGTCACACTCTATCAACTTCATCACTGTGTGATATCAGAACTTTATATTAAAGTTTACTCATTCATTTGCTTGTTCATTATTCAAGGAACACACTCATTCAACCAGTATTTATTGAGTATGTGTTATGTGCAAGAACTGGATTTAAATATTGTGGGGATTACAGGAGTAACTCACATACCCTTGTCCTAGATTTCAGGCTAGATGAGGAAATAATATCTGTGCATACATAACCAAAATACAAGGTAAATCTGTAAACTTCTTCAAGGTATGCTCTAACCCCCAGCCACTAAAATAGTATTGAATACCAATGTGAGCTCAATGGATATTTGTTGAGTGACTGAGTGAATGTTTCAATAAACTGATATCAGCAGAGTAATACAGATAAAAGTCTATGTAAATTCAGAGGAGAAGCTCCTTGGAGACTGTGGCATTTGAACAGAACCTGGGTGTAGACTCCCAGAGGGTGAGGGGAGAATATCGAAAGGTGAGCAAATTCTGTGAGCAAGAGTGTGGAGGTGGGCAAGTGTGAGGTGTGAAATGTAATCTGAAGTTCCGTGGGAAGGACCTTCATGGACTGGTTACAGGATTTGGGCTTATTCACTTGGCAGAATTTTCATTTAACCATAAAAGAAAATTTTCCAAGTTGTATATAGAGCAAAGAAATGAGTCTCAATAGAAAAGTCAATATGTTAAGAGGTTGGAATTAACAGATACACACTACCATATACAAAATAGATAACCAACAAGGACCTACTGTATAGCACAGGGAACTCTACTCAATATTTTATAATAACCTGTAAGAGAAAAAAATCTGAAAAAGAATATATATATATATATATATATATACAAAATTGAATGCCCGAGCGCCACAACTACTGAGCCTGCGCTCTAGAGCCCGGGTGCCACAACTACTGAAACCCGTGTGCCTAGAGCCCGTGCTCCGCAACAACAGAAGCTGCAGAAATGAGAAGCCCGTGCACCACAACGAAGAGCAGCCCCCGCTCGTCGCAACTAGAGAAAGCCTGCATGCAGCAACGAAGACTCAACGCAGCCAAAAAAAAAAAAAAAAAAAAGAATCACTGTGCTGTACACCTGAAACTAACACGACATTACAGATCAACTATAGTTCAATTAAGAAAAAAAAGGAAAAGTCAATATGAAAACCTCAGCTGGATTTGGGAGAGGGGATAAAGGTAAGCTACAAGTGATCTTTCAGTATTGGAAATTTTTAATAAGGGTATTAGACTTTTCAAACTTTCTTTCACTTGAAACAAAATACACAATAAAGTAAGACAAAGCTATCTGATACTGGGTAAAGACTGTTATCCTCAAAAGCAAAAGCAAAAAGTTCTTTATATTCTGAACACATATTTCTTGCACCATTATTCTTTTGCCTGACCTGTTTGTCCAGTTCTCAGACAAACTGCTTTGGCAGAGTACTATACAAAATAAGCCACAGTGGAAGTAGGGAAAAATGTTTTTTTGTTTGGACATGAAGTAGAGAAATTGCCTGGGCTTTGGAGTCTGATAAACCTCGGTTCCAGTCTTGGAATGACCCTTATTAACTGTGTGATCTTAGACAAGTCAGCTCATTTTCTTTTACAGATACTATCCTTTATTTTGACAGATATGGCTTGTTAGGAGAAGGCAAAGAAATCCCTGTCATTCTTTTTTTAAAAATATCTATTTATAATATTTATTTATTTGGCTGTGCTGGGTCCTAACTGCGGCACGCAGGATCTTCGTTGCAGCGTGCGGGATCCTCGTTTTGGCATGTGGGCTCTAGTTCCCTGACCAGGGATCGAACCCAGGCCCCCTGCATTGGAAGCATGGAGTCTTAGCCACTGGACCACCAGGGAAGTCCCTGTCATTCTTATCTATTCTTACAGAATGAAGTTTTTGTATCAGCCCATTTTTTATTCCTTAGTTTCTATCAGCAAATTGTATAACGATACCTGCCTGATGGAGTTTTGTGACGATGAACAATACAATATATATAAAGCGCATGTAGATGGTACTTAGAAAATAATGACTTTTCCCCCACACTAATTCTGTCCTGATTTCTTGTTTTCCTCACAGTGTTGTGAAAGGAAGATAAGAGGTTTTACAGATGCCTTGGATTGGGGGAAGTGGTATAACATAGTGGCTAAAAGTTCTGGTACCACCCCCCCCCCCAAATTAGCATGTAAACTCCATGAGGATGGGGGATTTTGTCTGTCTGATTTACTGAGGCATCGCCAGCACTTTACAGAGTGTCTGCCATATATCAGGTGCTAAGCGAACATATGGAATGGTGAATAATTGGGTTAATACCTTGGCTTCACCATGGGACTTGGTTTGTATTTGGTACAAACCGAGGCAGAAGAAGGTGAAGTGATTTGCCCAAGGTCAAACAGCCTCAGTTTCTTCATCTGTAAGATAGAGAATAATAATAGTATTTTTATTGAGCTATACTTGGCATATAACATTAAACTGGTTTCAAGTGTCATAACATAATGATTCGATACATGTATATATTAAGAAAGATGACCACCATAAGTCTAGTTGACATCCATCACCATACATGGTTACAAATTATTTACTTGTGATGAGAACTTTTAAAGTCTACTCTCTTATCAACTTTCAAATATACAGTACATTATTATTACCTATAGTTAATTACATCCCCAAGGCTTACTTTATAATTGGAAATAACAGTATTCATTTCACAGGGTTTTATGAGGAGTAAATACATGTGAATGAGTTTAAAATAGTGTCTGACACATAGTGAGCCTGCTATAAGTGAAGCTCTAAATGGGGAGGCAGTGGGGCTTAGCAATTAATGGGTACCAATTAAATCATACCAAGTACAAGCTGAGATAGATAAACAGATAGGGACATTCAGAGGTAGGGTAGAGTCTCTGTTATTAAAAAAGCATATTAACTGCTCCCTCAAGCACCTTTCTGATCTCTACAGTGGGCAGGTACAAAGTGTGATCCAATGCCACATCAGAGGGAGAAAGTGGAAGCTTCCTCTACAAGGAAAAAGGAAGGAAACAGCGTTTATTGCAGGGCAGATTTGCAGCCAAAGTCTTAGCTGTTTTCATCCCTGACACGATCTCATTTCATCCTCACTGCCTATCTCTGAGTTATTTATTATTCTTGTCATGTCACACATGAGGAGACAGAGGTTCAGAGTAGTCACCCAAGTCTATGTGACTCCGGGCTACACAGTCCTCCTACCACATGGCACTAATGAGGATACACCTTCATTAGCTGTCCCATACTTCCCCCGAGGGGCTTTGCTGTGGAACAAATGCAAATCTCCCATCTTTGGTTGCATGGTGAACAGCAGCAAAATGGTGGTTCCCTCCTCTGAGAAAGAGAAGGATTTTCTACCCATGTCCCGGGAGAAATGTATATACCTTATCTTTTCTAAGACATAAAAAAGACTTTGGATCAATAACAATACATCAAAACTCAAATCTCTGGTCCATACTGTGGTTCATTTTTTTTCACTTCATAAGCATTTC
This sequence comes from Aethalodelphis obliquidens, assembly GCF_003676395.1. Classification (NCBI taxonomy): domain Eukaryota; kingdom Metazoa; phylum Chordata; class Mammalia; order Artiodactyla; family Delphinidae; genus Aethalodelphis; species Aethalodelphis obliquidens. The sequence goes on from NW_020837980.1 coordinate 11,307,142, forward strand.
TACACTGTCATCATGAATAAATAGGAGGATTGAAATTATCAGAGATGTTATTGACACCACCTATGCAATGAAGAATTTGATGGCAATTGTTAAAGAAGCTACCATTTTTTACTTCAACCCAGCACAGGTGTATTTCATGCCATTAGTAGATGCGCAGAAGTAGAATGGGCCTTGGGAGCACGATGAAATTTTCCACTAGATTTTGTTACTCAGTGATCTCTTTAGCAGCCAAAAAAAAAAAAAAAAAGTCACTGTATTATAAAGGATTCCTCCCTAGGTATAACAAGAAAAACATTAGCTGCTATATGCTATATGACTAGTTGTCACAGCATAATTTAATTTTCTAAGAAATTACTGAGAGTTGTCCTAATTCCAGACAATATAAAGTGTGACAATTTTTATAACATTAAGGATACTAATTGCAAGCCAAATGATATAGCTATTTTAACTTAGTCACATGTAGCCTCACAGAAAAACAACTGGCTGTTAATATGTAAACTCTAAGCTCCTGTTTGGCTCCTAAAATGATAAACCTACTCAGCACGAATACTTAATCCATCTCTCTCCTGACTGACCAGAACTCTCAAGTTTGATTGTCATGTCTGAGCGTCATAGATAAATTTCTAATGTGTTCTGTGTCTTTATTTCTTCTGTTGGAAATTCCACAGAACTCTGACTCACTGTGTTCTTCGATATCTCAATGTGCACTATTAATAAATGTCTCAAAGCAGAGACTTTTTAGTCGGTGGAAATGTCCAAATAATGTAGGTTAAAGAGCAGCATGGAGATGAATGGCCAATGCATATTACTATGTTTACACAAAAATGATCAAAATTTTAAAATTTCCAAAGTTTTAGCAATAGGCAGAGATTTGAATTTTGTTTATGAAATTTGTTCATGAATGAAATGTATGTTATAAATCAATAAATAATAAGGGGGAAGGAACATAGGCTAGCATATGTAATTTTTCAAATGAAAGAGCACTTTTCTTTCAATAAATTGAGAAACATTTGCTCCTGTCCCACTCCACCAGAAAAACCATTTTAATGGAATTTACTCAATCTTACTTGTTATGAAAATTTAGAATTTTTATTTTAATTATTATTTAATGGAATTTAATATTTAATTGTGTAATACTATGTTTAGTTTATTTGGAGGTGGAATTCATTTCCCAAAGGATTTAGTCATGCAAATCAAGAAAACCATAATTAATATGTTCTGGTATGATGAAGATACATTCCATAGCCATTTATCCATTATTTTTAGTTACATGGTAAAACACCCCTGGGATAAAATGATAGTACTTGCTTCTTCCATAAGCTGTATGATATGTTTAGAAAGCACAATTGTGTAATCCAGGGGTCCCCAAACCCCCCAACCCGGGCCACACAGCAGAAAATGAGCGGCAGGCCAGCGAGCAAAGCTTTATCTGCCGCTCCCCATTGCTCTGCATCACTCACATTACCGCCTGAACCATTCCACCCACCAACTCCCTGGAAAAATTGTCTTCCATGAAACCGGTCCCTGGTGCCAAAAAGGTTGGGGATGGCTGGCTGAATCCATTGTCAACCAAAAGATGCTGGTGGTAAATAAATATCAAGTTATTTTCAGAAGATAAGAGCAGTTAAGCTCTATGCCAGCACAATATCAAGGACAGAAGATGGAAAATGCCCAAGTAGCCTAACATTCTCCAGAATGTGTAGATAGGCTTAATCTTCTTGATTGTGAAGTAGGAAATTTGTGAAATGGAGAATGACTAAGTTTCGGTCTCCGCCCTTAGTTAGGAATCTAGCAATGCTGAAGAGAAATGTTCAGTCACACAAATAATACAGCAATAATATAACATTATAATAGAGTATTTTAATATGAATAAAATAGTAATAATATGATACTTTAATATCAGATTTCTTTTGAATCTAAAAGATATCTTCAAAGTGTGGTTAGAGCTCAGTGGGTGGAGAAATCATATTCAGTAGGGCAATGATGAAAGATTCTTGACTTTGTCATTGAAAGATTTCAAAAGGCTGCCCCGGGGGGCATTCGTTCAATTTGGAGGGAATGGAGGGGAGAGTCAGAGCCTGGAAAACAAGAGAAAATGTGATGATATCAGTTAAACAGAAACAACTAAAAAAGGAGTTTGGCAGAGTGTATGTATAAGAAATGAAATGATGTGGGGTAACCCTGGAAAAGAGGGTAGGGGTTACTTTATGGAGGGACTTGAATGATAGGCTAAAAAAATTGATGTATTTTTGTAGATAATAACAAGTCTTTGAAAATTTTTGCATAGAACAACTGATATAATAAGAAATGTGCATTTGGAAACTTATTCTGGTATCAACGTATAGAATGGCAGTAAATATTGGAGGTGGAAAACTATTTCAGCAGCCTGTTGCAGAGATCCTGGCTTGCACAAAGAAAGCTGGAGCTACGTTACTGGCAATGGGAGAAGAAAGAAGAGACATATCCTAGTAGCAAGGACGTAGAGTACACATGTCCTGGTAACTAATTGGAATGTGGGGAGCAAGGAATTTGAGCAATCGGTGATAATTTCAAGATATCAAGGCTGAATTACTGTGGAAGAATGGTTACGCTGCTATTAGATATAATAGAGTCAGGAGGAGAAGTACGTTCATTAGGTAGGATGAAAGTTTGACTTTGGTTATTTTGTTTTGGTACACTGTAGATAAAAAGTCACAAAAGTTTATTTCTTGGTCATACTCCATGTCCAAGACAGGCCAGTAGGAGAGTTCTTCTCCATGAAGTCACTCAGGGCCCCAGCCAGAGGGACGCCTCACCAGCAACGGCTGCAGCAGAGTAGAGAAAGATTGAAAATTTTCACATAGGTTTTTTAACCTATTGTGTCAACCTAGATGTGACACACATCATTTCTGCTAATATTTCATTGACCAGAATGAGCCACATAGCACCGCCTGAATGCAAGGGTCTGAGAACTATACTCCCTTGTATGCTTAGGAAGGAGAGGATGTCGTTGAGCACTAATAATGTCTACTACAGATGCACTGAGTGTAAGGAAGATGGATTTTTCCATAGTTTTGGGTAGTGTGTATGTGAAAGGGAAAATAATGGGTAGAAAAAGAATACTTTCTCCTACATTATATAAAAAGCTCTCCCTGCACTCAGCCAAAGGAGCTTTAGACTCACAGGCTTTTCTACTGTTAACCAAAAGGTGTTATTTCATCTCAGCATAATATTACCAGGTAATGATATTCAGGCTTCAGAAAAGTAAGAGGCTTATTGCAGAATGTCCTCTCCCAATGATTAAAGAGAATTTCTAGAAGTACTAAATGCAGTATTAATAAATAAATTCTTTGTTATGACTCTCTATTGCAACATGATCAATATAAGAAGCATTTTTATTTCTAAATCTTCAATAAAATATAATTTGTAGCATGGACATAAGTATTTGGAAGTGTACTCAAGAGTACTTATGATTTCATGCACCACAGGCACAATGAGAAGAGTTGGGATAAACTTAGTCACCAAAACTTACTGTTTATATTTGCAGTTACATCAATAAAGAAAAACTAATCATTATTTTCACAAGCTATTTAATTATGAGGAACCAGGGGATGTATTTGGTACATAAGGCATTCCCAACCTTTATATATTTAGACTCCTACTGGCCTACGAATACCAACTAAGGAAATAATGCTGAATTTGTTCAAATGTTTCACCTTGATAATAAATGTAATGAGTAAACTTTAGAATAACATCTACTCTTAATGTCTATTGTATCAATGTAATAACCTCTTTCCTTCTCAAAAGTCTCCTGGTTGGAATAAGTGACATAGTAACCCTAACTCTATCCAACTCCTTAGCACTAGAGGTCCTTAGGTTACTATACATTAATTCTTCTTGTTTTATATCTGGGAATTGTGTACTGCTGTATACAATGTCCTTGAATATCATATGCGCTCATTAAGATCTCATTAATGCTTGAAAGATAGATTGGGGAGTTGATATAGATGTGAGATGCAATAAGGTGTTACTTAATGTAGACGACTGTGGGAAAATTTTTAAATAAGTGAGTTTAAGAGATTGTAATTTAATTGTACCTTACTCACTTTAAAATGTGCTCATATCCATTTTGAAAGAGGCTAACAATTGAACATCACAAATAGGAATTTATGTACTCATTTATTTCAGTATGCAATTCATGACATAAAATCACTCTAAATAACATCTTCTGTCTCTATATACTCCAAAAAACCCCAACAAACAAGCAAAACAACAACAAAGTCTATAATCTGGTGATCTAAGGCATACTTCGTAAGGGGAAATTTTAATGTAGCAATCAAGTCAATGAGTCGGATTCTCACTAAGATTGAGATGCTTCCTTTTTCTATTTTCTTTTTAAAATAAAAGCTGACTGCCTTTAGAAATGCATAATGCAGCATGATAGCAGTTTATATGAGTTAATACTACTTCCCAAAGTATGAAACTCAGAGTCACGGAAAAGCAGATACCACATAAGAATCTGACTTAAAGCAAAACATTTCACTTCGTGTTCAGTACTTCAGCTTCCTTCCAAACAAAGGGCATCAAAAACAGAACCTCTGCCAGAAATGTCCAGTTAATTAAACTATGAAAATAAGTTGCCATGGAGTACATAATTTCCAGAAGTCTATAGTCTTTTAAATGAATACATAGTTAATAGGAACATAAATTGCTTTTTCAGTACCTTGTATAAGAATATGACTAAGACTTGCTGAAAGCCACTTAGAATAAAGGGCACGTACATTTAATAAAATCTCACTGATGATAACTCCCAATGAAACCCTCAGGGACATTGCTTTTTAAATTTTTAAGTTACATCTTAGTACCAGCAAGTACAACAAAAAACAGAATTAAACAAAAATATTTTGACTGAATCAGGAGAAGGTTTTAATTTATTGTTTTAAGCAGCACTTTATCTCATTTCAGAAATCTAATGCAAAAAGGAATTGCTTAACAAGTGTACTTACAATTGCTGGTTTTCTAATGTTTATAATTAGAACTTTACTATTACTTGTTTACAATTTATCAAGTTTCCAGGAACCATTTTCTCCTTTGTTCTCAAACTCAGGTCATAAAGATACAGGCCAAAGTAATGACTTTTTAAAATGTTTTAAAAATAAAAATCTACAGCCAAAATATTTCATTTTTAAAGGCTGTCTTTTTATTATGGGATCTTAATTTGTATCAAATTTAAAACAATTCTTAACATGGCAATTTATATGTCCTGGCAACAAACATGGGACACATTCATATATTCACTCCAGAAATGAAGAAGCACTGTTAAAGTCTACAGCAAATCACTAGAGTATTTATACAATAAGAACTGTGAGGTGCACTGACCTCTAAAGGGAGTAATTCAGGGGTTCTCTCTTTAAAATCTCAACTGTATTCCTCTTGCCGTATGTATTGGATCCTACCTTGGTAGGTGAGAAAATGGCGCCAAGGTTGTTGCTGGACCAAACTAAAAAATTTTCCAGGCGTTGGAGTTGCACAAGTGGCAGTGTAGCATTTCCGCTTTTCCATTTGATGACTGGTGACATTGAACAAATATTAAAGGTTAGAGACCTGGAGTCAGGATTGGGTACAGCTATTATGTATGTGATGAAACGTAGAGGAGACATCTTCACATTAATAATCCAATATTTTGATTTGCAAATATCTGGATGATTGACAGAGCTTTTGGACACCTTGAAGATGCAGCTTGGAAATCATATAGCAAACCCTCCATTATAGTCAGTATTGAATTTCCCAGTGTGATCCTTTCTTTGGAAATTCAGAATATATTCAAGATGATAATAATAATGTCTTTGTCTTATATGCTTTTAAATACTGACTAATCTATTTCCCAATTTAAAAAAGGACTTAGAAAGTAAAATATATATGTAACCTGGAATATGTAGACTTAAAATATATATACATTCATTTCCTGCATCTTTCCAATAAGAATTAAGTAGTGTTAGTTAATTTTTGTTGGGTTTCCTGGGATCATTGAATTAGTAGTGTTAAGAGAAATGTCAGATATTATAAAGTCTCAAGGGAATCAATTTTATCACCTGTTCAGGCACTTTGACCTTTATAGTGTGGGAATTCTATTACTATTAGCCTAAATAAATGGAGATTACCATGTTCCTGCCACCTACTAGGTTCCTATGCATTCAACAATTTTAATGATAGAATTGGTTTAAATGTTAAAACAGAAAGGCTTTTTATGTCAATGGTATTAATATTCATCATATTCTTTCAGCCACCTGGAACAACTGCATAATAATATTATGGATAAGTCAGAAATTATAACTGTAATTTGTTTGAATTTTAACTTCTCTTTCTAGTTACAGAGTTTACATCAACTCTCTCTCTCTCTATATATATATATGTATATATATATACATATATATGTATATATATATACATATATACATATATATGTGTGTATATATATATATATATACATGTATATATATATATATGTATTTTTTTTTTTTGTGGTACGCAGGCCTCTCACTGTTGTGGCCTCTCCCATTGCGGAGCACAGTCTCCGGATGCGCAGGCTCAGCGGCCATGGCTTGCAGGCCCAGCCCCTCTGCGGCATGTGGGATCTTCCCGGACCGGGGTACGAACCCGCGTCCCCTGCATTGGCAGGCGGACTCTCAACCACTGCACCACCAGGGAAGCCCAACTCTGTATTTTTATACCATCTTTTGTTTTAATGTGTTCTCATAACAGTACTGGAAATAGACACAACTTTAACATTGCTTTTTGCTGGTTGTTAGGAGCACTAGGGAAATATTTTAGTTCTCAGCTCCACAGAAACCAAAATATTGGTTAACCTTACGTTAAGTGTAGAGCGGAAGAGAGAGACATGTATGAGGCTAAAAACTCAATATCCAGAAGCCAGTGGATATACATAATTTGAGGCAAAATTGCAATGGTTTTGATCTCAATGGGTTTATTTTGTATGGAGAGTACTTCATTAATAGTTTGTATAGAGATAGCCTAAGAGTAAATATTTTAAAAATGCAAGTGAAACTTTATGTTTTTACTCTCAGATCTTCTCCCACACAGAAAATTTTTCTTTCAGCATTAAACTGGTATCTGTTGCATGTGAGTGTATGTTGACAAACCAATTATTCAGGCAAAGGAAACCAACTTTGGGGCTGAATTACCTGGTTTGTATATCAGTCTTATTCATATTATCTCTTTAATTATTTCTTTTGCATGTATAGTACACATGGCCAATGTGCATGTCCAAAGAATGATTTAATGCTTTAAAGGATTGAACAAGTAACTCATACACTGAACATTCAATTCTAAAAGATGGTAAACTTTTCCTGAAAAACAGCAGTAATTGGAATTTGACCCAAACACTTCAAACTTATAAATTTAAAGCAATAAAGGAAATATGGATCAAATTGAGAAGGTTCAAAGGGATTTCTGGAGACTTCCCTGTGGTGCAGTGGTTAAGAATCTGCCTTCCAATTCAGGGGACATGGGTTCAAGCCCTGGTCAGGGAAGATCCCACATGCCGTGGAGCAACTAAGCCCATGCACCGCAACTACTGAGCCCGCACACTGCAACTACTGAAACCCGCGTGCCTAGAGCCCATGTTCCACAACAAGAGAGGCCACTGCAATGAGAAGCCCACCCACTGCAACAAAGAGTAGCCCCGGCTCGCCGCAACTAGAGAAAGCCTGTGCGCAGCGATGAAGAACCAACACAGCCAAAAATAAATAAATAAATAAATATAAAAAGTGAATCTATTTTTTTTAAAAAGGGATTTCTGTTCCAGGATATGTTTGGCAAATGCCTGGAGCAAAGTGTGAAATACTACTCTATGTGTTAAATGTCTGATAATTGATACGTCTGATAATTGGTCTCAAAGTCTGTAATAGGATTTAAAATTATGCTAAATAAAATATTACCTTCTTTGAGTTAGCTAAGAGGGCCATCATTCTACTGTAAAGAAAAACTAAGAGCTTTTATGTTTGTTGGTTTCATAATTGTGAACCTGCTTTCCCCAACAGGACTTTTTGTGTAAATATGGTAGTCAGGATATATAAGATTCCACCAAAACTATCATTAAGATGGAAAAAGTTGGCTGAAATGGTTAGTGAAAAGCACCATACTCCTATTTTCATGTGTTTTTTCCTCATTGACTACAAGGCAGACCCGGCCTGCCAGCCAACCCACCAGCTAGTAACAAATACTAGTTTAAAACTACTGACCACTTACACACATGCACACACACATGGAACTTCTTGGCTTTAAGAGAGTTTAAACAGTGATGTTGACTATAGGCCAAACGTTAACTCTTAAATTGTCTCTCTTTAAAAACATCTCAGTGTCAAGAGTTTTTATTTTTTGGCCGCACTGTGTGGCTTGCAGGATCTCAGTTCCCCCACCAGGGATTGAGACCTGGCCATGGCAGTGAAAGCCTGGAATCCTAACCAGTAGGCCACCAGGGAACTCCCTCAAGAGTTTTTAAATGGATTCCTTATCCCAGGTCTTAATAGTTATAGCTCCTGTAGGGAGCTCCTAGTAACTCCAGAATGAAACCCATGTAATTATACTTTTGGTGGCCCTCTGATTATCTCCAGGCAGATAGTTACTACTGAGTCTTAAAAAGTTGGTAGGGATCCTTTCGTCTCACTCATGAGTGTGAAGTAACATAACTATGTTTTGATATGGTTTGTAAAGTCTGTTACCTCTTAATCCCATACCATACGTGTATAAAAGTTGAAAAAGATCTCGAGTGAGATGATTGACTTTGTGAAAAAAATGACATTGAATAATAAATCTTCATCAGCTTTATTTTTTTAAAGGTGTTTAAAATTTGAGATGTTTCCTACATAGGCTTTCTCAGCTTTTTTTGAGCCTTATAGAATATTACATGGTTGAACATCTCAAGATATAAAATTCTTCCTCCCCTTTAAAAAAAAAAATGACCACACCATACTGATGCCAGGAAATTCAGTTTCCTGAAAAAAATTGCTGAATGGTTTATAAGTATTTTTAATAATAATTTAAAGTAAGAGATTGTATGACTAGCATGAATATATAATTTGTTAATAAATAATGTTACATACTATTCTATTTCTGAGCAAAGTTCACCTCATAATAAACGAATATCCTTAAAAACATACTGGGTAAAAATACTTAGCAATGAGTATATCTAATGAAAGAGAAGATCAAGATATAGACAGAAATACTAGGTAATATTGCTAATTTTCCTGTCATCATTCAATTGTTCTGCTAGTATACCAGAAACTTCAGGGCAGTTTTAAAGTTATTTTTATCCAGAAGAAAACCAATTGAAAATTACAGTCAGTTCTGAGAAGAACATCCTGTAAACTAGATAAGCCCTGAAATGAAAAGAAAAAATCTTCCGATGATTCTTATTATTCATTATACTTAGGTGCTTTAGAAATCTTTCCATATCACCAAACACCTGGAATCTTTCCATCTCAACAAAAAACACCTGGAAGGAAAATAGAAAAGATGCAGATAATTCTATGAGAAGAGTTCTAATACGACTTAAGGCAAAGTCTTTTCAAAAGTAACCTTATTCTCCTTGGTCTTTAAGAGAGTATAAATTCAGTTCTACAAAACTATATGGAATCAAAACCAATTTAGGCACAAATGAATCCTCATTATATTATTTATGACATATGCATGAATTTGAACTTAAGGATCTTTTAAATAAATGGAGAATCACAGTTTTAAAGGCTTTTCATTTGAAAGTTATAAATACTGCAAACGTTTTCACCCTACATAGGTTTTAGACCTCCTTAACATTACCATTCAAATGAAATGACACCTTTCAAAATAAGCTTTTTGAAAAAATCCTGATGCACATGCTACCTATTTAAAACATTTTCGGAGGTATTAATTTACATTTAGAACATCTTGGAAGTAGTCTCATGAAGAATCATATTTTAATTATAATTCTGTTTCATTAACAGAACAGTTAGCAATATAGAAAGAATCCCCCTAAGAAAAAATGGCTTTTTAACTAGAGCTTCTAAATTTAACTTCTTAGCAAATTTAATTTGCCTCTTTATTATTTCTATATATTTAAATTTCCAGAAAGAGATGTAAAAGTTTTGGATATTGCCAGAGCTGAGAAAAAAATATATACATATAAACATACAGTAAAATTCCACCTCATATAACATATATGCTTTAAATTTCTCTAGTTTGTTTGAGAATCTGGTTAGTATAGCAGAAGTTACTACCTTTTGGGTTTTCTTGCTTCATGTTTTGGCTTTGCTCCTCTAAGTTCCAGCAGCATATTTCTGACAAAACTGGAACTATCCGTTCTTGTCTGTCAGAAGTTTCATCAGAGAGATTTATCAGACTGACATTATTCTTTAAAGAACACAGAATTTAAGGAACAGTTAAACAGCTTAATGTACTGTTCTTTTTTTTCTCTATTTTGTATTTACTTTTTAAAATAATTAATTAATTAATTTTTTAACATCTTTATTGGAGTATAATTGCTTTACAATGGTGTGTTAGTTTCTGCTGTATAACTTTTATTGATGTAGTCCCTTAACAATTTTCAAATATTTTCAAAATTTTCCCTTACCCAATTTCCTTCTTGAAACAATCTGGAAAATTAATATTATACAACATTATCGCTTTAGCCCTTCTTTGAAATAAACCATATATTTAATCCCAAATTTGTTCTAATGCTAAATAAATAATACTAGCCCAGCAACAAAAAATTCCTTACCTTTTAATGTCTCAGTGTCAGCAATATCAGAAAATACCTTTGTTAACAAGGAAGCTTCATGAAAAACACCAGGCTTGCATCCACTGGAGCATTTACTCCCCGACTTGCTAACCAGTAATCCAGCTCTTATGTACCCTTCACACCTTTCCCAGCTCTGACATCAGGCAGTTCAGAGAGACTCTGTCATTAATTTCCATCCCTATAGATAGAAAGTACCTCATAGACAGCAGAAGCAGATGGGTCATTATTACATTAACACATCAGTGAATGTTAACGTAGTAGATACAGAGTATCTTGGTGGAATTAATGGTGTGTCACACACAGCAGAAACTTGAATTTGCCATCTTTGTAAAGTACCAGAGTGGATTTTCATGGATTAAAGAGACGTTTGTAGTAAGGAATGGTAAAAAGAAGTGATTAAGAATATCAACAATATGTTTATATGCAAAGAATGAAGCCAGGGACATTGAAGTGTCTACCTAAATTCAAATACTGCTAGGGGCTTAAATCCATGAACATTCAGTAGCAGATTGAGATATAAGGGCAAATTACATTAAAAAAAATATACAGAAGACAATTGAAAGCCATTTATAATGAAGTGGGAAGAGGAGGATTAAAGGCATAAAAATAATTTTCAACCCGTAAATTCATTTGTCAGCATTTAAATAGAGAAACAACTGTAGCCAAGCAGTTTTTTCACTGACTTTTTCTATTATTACATAGAAACATCACAATTATTTTGAAGGAAAAGATTTAATTTATTTTTTCCAAATTGTTCTTTTTTTCCTGAATTTCTAAGTCATATTTAATATTCTAAGTTATGACAACTTAAGATCATATATAGCAGATAAAACAAATTCTAACTGTCAGTGAAAATGTGTATGTCTGTATAATCTAGAAAAGGTGGAAGTTCTCCAGGTAAAATTTTAAGTTCTCTGACTGCATATATTTCTTTAAAACTGAGTAATAGAGTTTGAGGGTGTTTAGTAGAGATTTTAGGAGGAAAAAAACTGTTTTCCAATCCTAGTTTTAATTAACAATGATTCTGAAATTTTAGTATTTCTGTGGAAATTACTGATATTTCAAAGGGAAATATAAAATCACATGTTTTTGAAGAATAATGATTTCCCATAAGAAGATAATTAATGTATTTAACAAAGTATATATAATGATATAGAAATAATACAGAGACCCAGAGATGTTAAATAATATGTCCTATGTCACTTGTTTAGTTTGAGTTGGATCCTGGACCAGAACTCAGTTTTCTGATCCATGGTCTGGTTTTCATTTAGACCAAAATGCCTGATTTTAACCTACATATTTATTTATTTTCCTAATTGTTTTCCCTCTGAGATGTTAAAGATGACAAACATACATTCAAATATTAATTCTTTCACCACCTGGAAAATAAATGTTATAAGGAAAATAATCTTCTACCTAAGAAAGGAACAGGTGGACCTGATATTTTTAAGGACTACCAAACGCCAGGCACAGTTATTTAACTGATATGTGAGACCTCACTTCATCTGCACACCTCTAAGGTGGGTATCATTTGCCCCAATTGATAAATGATGAAACTGAGATTCAGAGAATATAAATTACTTGCTTAAGGTTGCACAGCTACCCAAGGACAAAGTGAAATTCAGATTCTCATCTGTCTGTCCCACGACATATATTGCTTTGTTATAAAGGATCTCTATTCCTATAGACTGAATTACCAATTGCTTCTTGTAAATTCTGTATTTTGTTACAACTCTTTGAATGATTTTGTTATAGCTAGACATGGCCTTATGTTGGTCTTGTATAACGTTTGGGTAAGGTCAACATCGACCCCAATCTCAAACAATTTTAGGTCTTACTTGCTTCCTATAGCAATGGAAGTCATCAAGTGGTGGTGATTTAGATCATCTTTATGAGGGAACTCCATTATCAGATCCTAAGCTCCTCCCTACAGGGCAAACATCACCACCGCTCATTTTTATATTCCCTCTAGCCTTGCTAGTCAAAAGTGTGAATAAGGTGCCGGTAACTTTGACATCACGCAGGAGCATTTCAGAAACACCGAATCTCAGGCCCCATCCCACATCTTCTGAATCAGAATGTGCATTTAAAAACAGATCTCCTAAAAAAAATAAATAAATAAAATTTAAAAAAAAACCCAGATCTCCTCAGTGGTTCTATGTACACTTTTGAGGAAAAACTGTCCTATTGTATATTCCATTCACTGATTGATTCAGTCAGGAGTGATTAAGGACTTACTCTGTGACAGGGGATATTCTAGGTACTAGAGATACAACAGTGAACAAAGCAAAGTTCCTGGTCTCATGCAGCTTAGAGCCTGTGGAGGAAACAAAGATAAGCAAGTGAATAAGTAAATACGCAATTACAAATGGTACATACTGTGGAGAGAATTGACATGGTGGTGAGAGAAAGAAAAAAATGGCAGCACTTAACTTGAATCCTAAAGCATGAGAGAAAATCAAGGAAAGAGTGCTGGGGAAACGTTCGAGGCCAGAGAAGCAGCATGTGCAAAGGCAAGTGGAGGAACAAGAAAGTGGTAGAAAGATGATGCTGGAGACAGAAGCAGGAGCCCGAAGATGCGGGAGCTCAGAGACTGAGCTGACTTTGGATTTATTCAGAGGACAATCCGGGGCTATTGAAGGGATCCGGGCAGGGGTGTGACTTGTACTCAGCATCTTTAAAACATCAGCCTGACTGCTGTGTGTGGAATAGATCAGAAGGTGGCAAGAGTGAAAACAGGACATCTGTTGGGAGACTAGGCAGTATTCCAGATGAGAGATGATGAAGCCTTGGACTTCAGAAGACTTAGAGAAGTAAACGGGTTCAAATCATATTTGCGGTCATGACATGTTGTGGAAAGGATTAGGTATGGGGAATAAATGAGAGGGAATTGAGAATACAGGTGAGGATATAATACATAATATGAATGAATGGTCTATGTATAAAATTTTTAAAAAGTAAAAGATTTTTAAAATGTCTTTAAAAAAATAATTTCTAGTTTGACCAAATGTGTGTTTTCACAATTTAAAACACCCAAACGGTATTACAATCAAAACAGCAGTCCTCTACCTACCTCTGAATTTTGAGCAGGGGGAAGCCCAATTGGTGCGCCCATGGGTGGTCTCATACCAGGTGGAGAAGCCGTAAGGCCTGGAGCTGGGGTTGCTGGACCAACAGGTGTGGGTGGAGTCCCCTGCCTTGGTGAGTCCTGGGCTGGGGCTCCAGCAGTGCTGGCAGTAGCAGCCACTGCAGTAGCAGCTACAGTGCCTCTCCCCTGGAGTCATTACCTGTTGGGATGGCCTCCCAACCCCTCGGACAGGACCTGCTAATCCAGCAGGAGCCTGGGGAATTGGAACACTAGCTGGTACACTTCAGTCAGCTGCCTTGCCAACCCCAGGACCTCTTGTAGTTCCAGCAAGTGGTACCCAAGCAATGTCAGTATATTTGGGGGTGTACCCTCCACAGTCACAGAAACCAAGTTCTCTATGTGGCAACCCCAGACCCCAAACCTGCTTTTCTTCATGCTCTGGCTGCTTTGGATTCTTTAACCTGATCTCCTTGATCTCATTCCTGTCACAGAGGATCAAGTTCATATGTTCGTCAAAAGCCTTAAAGATGCCAATGAAGATTTGGCCACCTTGCAAGATACATCTCAATCTACAGTTAATGCACTGCAGCATCTTGTTGCTCTTTCCACAGTCATGGTTGCCATTCCACCAAATCTAATGTCCCCTGGAAGGTTTCAGGATCCTTGAGACCTAAGGGAAGGCTACAGTTAGAGGTATGACGCAGGTTCTCCTACAAACAAGGCAAGCTGGGGCAGAATCTTCAAAGACTAGATAAAGCTTTTTTTTTTTTTTTTTGCTTCAATCAGCTACCTGGCTATTCCAATACAGCTTTACCCACCTCTTGGTGTCTCAGCTAAGAATGTCCACGTCAATTTTGCCTTAAAATCTACCACGGGTACTTGCTGCTGCTGAGATCTCTGCGGGCACAGTGGACACTCTTGATCGCTTGGTGAGGTTGTCCTTCTACGTGTGACTTGAACTTCCACCTCTGGTATGTGCCTGTTCTGTGGTCCGTTTCAGGTGTGAGCAGTCCCTGGTCTGCTCCATTGCACCGCTGGCTGTTCTTCAAAACAGAGCATTAGGCAACACTGGCCGCTCCACTCTGCTCCTCCAAAAGTCTTTTGAGGATTAGATTTATTAGTTTAATCTTATGTATTTTTTTCTCACTGGTTTTCCATATCTTTAGTTTTTTGAACGTCTTAGAAATATCCTAAACTTGATAGACTAACTTTTCTATTTAAAAATCAACTTTGGGGCTTCCCTGGTGGTGCAGTGGTTGAGAGTCCGCCTGCCAATGCAGGGGACACAGGTTCGATCCGGGAAGATCCCACATGCCGCGGAGCGGCTAGGCCCGTGAGCCATGGCCACTGGGCCTGCGCGTCTGGAGCCTGTACTCCGTGGCCAGAGAGGCCGCGGCAGTGGGAGGACCGTGTACCGCAAAAAAAAAAAAAAAAATCAACTTTGACAATCATATTTTTTTTTAATTTTCAAGATCTCTTGCCTTTTGAATAGCACCTCGGTTTTGTTTCATTGATGTAAAATCCATTCTTATCTACGAGGATACTATTTAGAGCTTTCTCTCTCTCTCTCTCTCTCTCTTTTTAAAATTCTTGTCCCTTTGTGGTCTCTATTTCCTTCAGTTCCTTTCTGTTTACCTTTGAATGTTTGTTTTGGTCTCTGTATTTCTTATTGGAGCTTTCTTTAAGTATCTGATGATCCTTAGCTATCCCTTTATTTATTTTTATATTGTTGTTTTACATCTTTATTTAGGTACTATAGAAATAAACTAAACTGCACATATGTAAAGTGGACAATTTGATTGGTTTTCACAAATTTATACACCCCTGAAACCATCACTGCAAACCATCGCCACAACCAGATGTACAGATGTTTCCATCTTCCAAAAAGTTGTCTTGTGCACTTTTGCAGTTTATCCCTTGTTCCACTCCTTCATTCTCCTCTATTCCTTTACCCCCTCGCTGGGCAACCACTGATGTGCTTTTTGTTCTTGTATATTTGTTTGCATTTTCTAGAAGTTTCTATGAATGGAATAGTACAGAATGTACTCTTTGCCTGGCTTTTTTTTTCCACTCAGCATAATGAATTTGAGATTTATCTGCCTTCTATATCAATAATTTTCCTTTTTATTGCTGAGGAGTATTGCTTCTTGTTAACATTGCTCTCTTAGCCTTATGGAGACTGAAACATAAGTCATTATATCTCCTCAGTTGTTTTTCCATCTTGCATAGATGTGTAGCTGTCTTCTGCCTGTAACTTTTCTCTCTCATTCTCTTTGTCTTTGTGGATTCATATTCTTTTTATCTCTTTGATGTCATTTTAAGATCGGCGTGATTAAATGAAGTCTAACATTGCATGCTGATTCCTTCAAGAAGTATTCCACGGCTTGGGAAGATATTTAGAATTCTTTCCTAACAAGCTTTACTTTTTATTTTTTTACATTAAAAAAATATTGTTCATTCCCTGTTTATAGGCTTCAAACTTAACAATTAATTTTTGATTATAAAAATTTAAAAAGGAATAAAAAATTGAAAGATATGAACTAGTGACAAATAAAACAAAAGATACAAAATTGTTAATATATACAGTATTTACATATGAAAATAGAACACAGTAACAGTTTTTGTGTTAGAGTTCCAGGTTATGACTGATTTTTCTCTAAGCATTTTTTATGTTGCTACATAGTTTTAAAACTATCTCATTAATGGATTGCCAAACACAGTGTGAAGGTGGTATCAGTGTTCTAAACATTCTCAGAAATGTGTTTTAAATCCGTGTTACATGGTGTCAAATAATTCTTCTATTATTCCACTCCACCATGAAGATATAAGTAAGATTATTTTCTATGCAAAAAGCTACAAATTAGGGGCTTCCCTGGTGGCGTAGTGGTTGAGAGTCCGCCTGCGATGCAGGGGACACGGGTTCGTGCCCCGGTCTGGGAAGATCCCACATGCCGTGGAGCAGCCGGGCCCATGAGCCATGGCCGCTGGGCCTGAGCGTCCGGAGCCTGTGCTCCGCAACGGGAGAGGCCACAGCAGCGAGAGGCCTGCGTACAGCAAAAAAAAAAAAAAAAAAAGCTAAAAATTAGCAACCTGGGTGATTTTCTGACACACACTCTCTCACCTCTTTGCACCACAGAATCACTTTGCTGGAAAGTAATTTAGAATTGCCATTGTTTTCACACCACACGTAGTCATTCTTTCCTGCCATCCTTTAAAATGCATCATAGGAATTTTTAAGTCCCTAAAGTGAAAAATGCCTTTTCCAACATTCCCTTCACATGTCCTACCAGATTCAAAAGGCATGAATAGTATATTTGTTTAATTTATTTAATTTATTTAATTTTAATTTTTATCAAAGTATAGTTAACTTACAATTTTATGTTAGTTTCAGGTTTACAACATAGTGATTCGGTATTTTTATAGACTATAGTAGGGTATGTTCCATGTGTACCTGAAAAGAATGCAAATTCTGCTGTTTTTGGATGGAAAGTTGTATGAATATCTATTAAATCCGTTTGGCCTAATGTGTCATTTAAGGGTACTGTCTCCTTATTGATTTTCTGTTTGGATGATCTATCCATTGATGTAAGTGGAGTATTAAAGTCCCTTACTATTATTGCATTACTGTCAATTTCTCTGTTTAATATTTACTTTATAAATTTAGGTGCTCCTATATTAGGTGCATATATGTTTATGACTGTTATATCCTCTTTTGGATTGACACTTTTATCATTATATAATGTCTTTCTCTGCTTTATTTTTTTTAATAGACTTTGTTTTAAACTCTAAGTAGTCTGATACAAGTATTGCTACCCCAGCTTTCTTCTGATTTCCATCTGCCTGTAATATATCTTTCCATCCCCTCACTTTCACTCTGTGTGTGTCTTTAGTTCTGAAATGAGTCTCTTGTAGACAGAATATAGATGGGTTGTGTTTTCTTAATCCGATCAGCCACCCTATGACTTTTGATTGGAGCATTTAATCCATTGACATTTAAAGTGATTATTGATAGGTATGTACTTATTGCCTTTTTGTAAGTTGTTTTCTGGTTGTTTTTGTAGTTCTTCTCTCTTCCCTTCTTTTTTTAGTCGCTTCCCTTGTGGTTTGATGATTTTCTTAAGAGTTATGTTTGGATTCCTTTCTCTCTCCCTTTTTATTTCTATTGTAGGTTTTTGATTTGCAGTTACCATGAATTTCATATATGTCAACATTTAACTATATCTACTTGTTTTAAGTTGATAGTCATTTAAATTCAAACACATTCTAAAAGATATATTTTTTGCTTCCCCTTCCCCCCACATTTTGTGTTTTTGATGCCGTATTTTACATCTTCTATGTCTGTCTCTTAACTGTTTGTTGTAGTGATAGTTGAGTTTACAATTTTTGTCTTTTAACCTCTGTTCTAGCTCATTTAAGTGGTTGATCCACTGCCCTTACTATACCTTTGCTGTTACCAGTGAGATTTTTTCTCTTCCTATATTTTCTTATTTGTTATAACATTTTCTTTTTCACTTAAAGAAAACCCTTTAACATTTCTTGTAAGAACCATTTAGTGGTCATAAACTCTTTTAGCAGAAAGCTTGTCTGGAGAACTATCTCTTTTTCAATTTCAAATCTGAATGGTAACCTTGCTGGGTAGAGTATCTTAGGTTGTAGGTTTTTTCTTTTCAGCACTTTCAATACATCATGCCACTCCCTTCTGGCCTTCAAAGTTTCTGCTGAAAAATCAGCTGATATCCTTCTGGGGATTCCCTTGTATGTGACTCTTTGTTTATCTCTTACTGCCTTTAAAATTCTCTTTACCTTTGACTTTTACCATTTTAATACATGTTTGTGTGGGTCTCTTTGGGTTCATCTTGTTTGGGACTCTGCTTCCCAGACCTGGGTATCTGTTTTCCTCTTCAGGTTCAGGATGTTTTCAGCCATAATTTCATCAAACCCATTTTCTGCCCTCTTTTCTCTCTCTTCTACGTCCAAGACCCCTCTAGTGCAAATGTTAGTATGCTTGATGTTCCAGAGGTCTCTTGAACTATTCTCATTTTTTAAAAATTTTGTTTTTCTTTTTACTGTTCTGATTGGATTTCCACTATTATCTCTGCCAGGTCACTTACACATTCTTCTGTATCACCTAGTCTGCTGTTAATTTCTTCTAGTGTATTTTTCATTTCAGTTATTGTATTCTTCAACTCTAACTGGTTCTTTTTTTATATCTTCCAGTTCTTTGTTGAAGTTCTCATTGTGTTCTTCTATTCTTTTCTCAAGTTCAGTTAGCATTATTATTATTGCTTTGAACTCTTTATCAGGTAAATTCTTTATCTCCATGTTATATGGGTTTTTTTCCCCATTTTTTTTTCTTCTTCATTCATTGGAAACATATTCCTCTCTCTTCTCATATTTCTCTGTCTCTATGAAATTAGGTGAAACTGTTACCTATCCTGGTCTTGAAGGTGTGTCCTTGTGTGGGAGAGTCCTTATGCAGTCTATCTGTGCCCAGTGGCTTTGGTGGGAGAGATGGATCCGAAGTGAGCATAGGCTGTGACTTCTCCTGAGCTGTGCTGACAGCCACCACATTGGTGGGAAGTAACGCTGGAGTCAGAGGGGCTAGAGCTGAAGGCAGGTGCAAGCCAGGGCTTCAGCTACATTCAGTGCTGGTCACTGCCCTATTGTGGGTGGGTCCAGGGCCTTGAGGCACTGAGGCTGTACATCTTAGCTGGCTCTGGGTCTCTGCCTTGCTCAGAGGCAGGGTCAGGGCCCAGGGAATTTGAGCCACACTTCTGCCCTGGCTATAGGCAGCGCTGGCCCTGAGCTGGCTCTGCTTCTTCCCTGGTGTGTGCACACGCATTTGCAATGGTGATCTTTGCCCTAATGGGAGAAGTGCTGGAGCAGAACAGGCCAGAGCAGGAGTTCAGGGCAGGCTGGAGTACACACGGGGCCGTTCTGGCAGGCTGGCCAAAGCCCCTGGCAGTTTTCAATCTGATGTCTCTGTGCTGGGGCTGAGAGCAAGCAAGTTTGTTATGCACTCTTCAAGAGGGTGGAGGTCTTGACCAAATCTCTTCTCTTCCCTTCCTACCGAACTCCATGTGGTTTATTCCTTACAGCCTTGGTTGTAAAAGAGCTGTTCTTCAGGTGGCTCTCAGCAAGAGTTGCTCTGTAAGTAGTTGTAGCTTTAATATGTTCATGGGGGGATAGGAGCTCAGGGTCTTCCTACTCTGTCATCTTGATCTTGCCCCCTCATGAGTAGTATTTTGAAAAGAGACAGGAGCTAACCCCATTCCTGCTGAAGTTTAGGGGAGTATGAACAATGCCTTCTCACTCAGAGCTTTGTTTTATTTTTATGCTTTTGTGGTGAGTTCCGTGTTTAATGGCTTGCAACTTTATATTTTAAAAGTGCCTCAAGAAACTATCTTAATGAATGCTTGGACCAAATTTTGGTAATATTAAGCAGTATAGAATAAATGTTATTATTAATATAACAGAACTAATCCCAAACGTATCTATTATATTAAGAAATACATGGGCTTACCTTACTTACTAAAAGAAGGATATTTCAGATAACCCACAAAAGAAATCCAACTGTATGCTCTGTATAAAAGACATACTTTCTGTCCTGTTTTAATTTGAAAAATGATGCATTTTTAAGGACTTCTAAGATCCTTTAATTCAGACATATGGATTAGCAGCTTTTGAAGGGCCTGATGTTCCCCCAAAATCAAAACAAAATAAACACACAAACAAATGAACAACAATCTCTGAGTTAGAAGAGACTGTCAGGAGAATTTAATTTACTCTCCTTTAATGCTTGAATTATTCATTCAGTAATACTTGGAGCATCTATTGGGTACTAAACTCTTAAGTATAGTCTAGTTTGGAATTTGGGCAACTAAATAAACACTAGCAATGATGTTTTCAACCTGCTGGAAAAAATACCACAAACTGACTTAAACGTCAGAAATTTATTGTCTCATTGTTCTGGAGGCTGGAAGTCTGAGATCAAGATGTTGACAGGATTGGTTCCTTCTGAGGGCTATGCTATATCTTTCCCCACCTTCTCGTAGTTTGCTGGCAAATGTTTGGTGTTCCTTGGCTTGTAGAAGCGTCACTCTTACCACAGTCTTCATTTCCATTTGAATTCTCTGTGTGTACGTCTCTGTTTCCAAATTTCCTTTTTTTTTTTTTTTTATTAAGACACCAGTTGTATTGGGTTAGGGAACCAAACTACTCCAGTATGACTTTGTCTTAACTAATTACAACTCCAGTGACCCCATTTCCAAATATGGTTACATTCTGAGGTACTATTAGAACTTCAACTTATAAATTTGGAGGGAGGGGAAATAATTCAACCCATAACAATTGTTTTCTAGAAATTCTGCAAAAATGTTTGTTTGTTTGTTTTAAATTCTCTCCTCTAACTCAATGGTTTTCTTTCTTTCTTTGTTTAGTCTTTCTCAGTGGAGGAGTTTCTTTTATTGTTTTGTGGTATTTTCTGTGTTATTTATATTTTAGACTTTATTAAATTTTTTTGTGATCTAATATATGGTTAATTTTAGTAAAGCTTCCATAAGCACTTGGAAAAAGCTGTATTTTCTAATTCAGGTACAAAATTCAATATATATCCATATCACCTCCTTTACTGAAAACATTATTTAAGTCTTCTGAATCCTTTCTTATGCTTTTCATTTTGCTATGCCTTGGACTGGGGGGAGAAATAAGTTGCTATTATTTATTTCTCTCCCTGAATGTCTCTGCCTATCTATCTTTGCATCTCCTGAATTTCCTGCTTTATGAAATTGCCGTACTCCCACTGGGTGTATAGAAATACATAACACATTTTCATTGTGTATTGTTCTTTTTAGTACCTTTAACATGCTTTTTGCTCTGAATTTTAATGCCTTTTGCTCTGAATTTTACCTTGTCAGATATTATGATCATGACTTCTGCTATTTCTTTTTTTTTTAATCTTTTCTTTTTTGGATATCATTGCCCATTCTTTTAGTCTTTCTGAATAACTTTGTATTTAGTGTGTCTTTTATACACAGCATAAAGTGGGGATTTGTTTTGTGAGTTATCTGAAAAAAATCTTTCTTTTAATAAGTAAGTTAAGTTCATGTATTTCTTGATATAATAGATATGTTTGGTCTTAGTTTTGTCATATTAATAATGACATTTATTCTATAGTGCTTAATTTATCAGACTTTGATCCAAGCATTTTATATATATTATTTAATCCTTACACAAACCCTCATTTTTAAATATATGATGAAACTGAGGTACAGAGAGGATAGTAACACACCCAAGGCTACAGAGGGAGTTAGTGGTAGAGCTGGGATTCAAATTTAGTCTAGTTCCTGAATCTTGTCTTTTATTGACTGCATTATATAGCTTCTTTATTTTGTACTTTTTATGCTAACTCTGGGTAATTAATTTCTTAAGATTGATTTTTCTATTCACAAATTATCTCTTTCATCTGTATCTGATATGTTGATACCCATTCTGTGTGTTTTTAATATCAAAGATTAAGTTGTTTTAGTTTTAAATACTTCTTGGTCATTTTTAATAGTCATTTTAGGTTGATTTGAAAACAGTGCATTTGTTGTGTTTTTAATCATTTCATAGATGGTCAGTCAAAATTGTTTATCTGATTATCTGAATGTATTTTCCTTGGAAATTTGGTCTGTATTTTGTTTCTGATGACTCTCAGTGGCAGTGGCTTAATTTGTGTTTATAAGATCATATGTTCTTTTTTAAAATTCTTTTTTGTAAATTAATTTATTTATTTTTGGCTGCATTGGGTCTTCATTGCTGCACACAGGCTTTCTCTAGCTGCAGTGAGCGGGGGCTACTCTTGTTGCGGTGCGTGGGCTTCTCATTGTTGTGGAACATGGTCTCTAGGTGCACAGGCTTCAGTAGTTGTGGCACGTGGGCTCAGTAGTTGTGGTGCATGGGCTTAGTTGCTCCACAGCTTGTGGGATCTTCCTGGACCAGGGCTCAAACCTATGTCCCCTGCATTGGCAGGTGGATTCTTAAACACTGCGCCACCAGGGAAGTCCAAGATCATATGTTCTTCAAGTAAATCTGTGGGAATCCTGAGGGTCCACATTGGGGATGTTCCCTTAGAGAGGATATGGTTTATTTGCCACTGTCCAGAATTTGCTGACATCTGAGATAACTTAAGCTCCAAGGAGGGTCAAGGTAATACAGGAGACTCACATTAGCTTCCAACCTTGAGACAGACCCAAAGCTTAGGACTTCAGGGTCTCAGGACTCCTATTATTATTTGTTCCCAGAGAGACTTTCTTTCACTTACTATTTACTCACGGCTCTCTGCTCAGATTTCATTTCATTGCCTCCCCCATCACACTCAGATTTCCTTTCCTTCTTGTGAGCTTAGCCATGCCTTAAAGATGTTTGTCTTAATTTGTCCAGGTTCTAGTTGTCTTTTAGTGGGAGGGCCCTTCAGTATAACTTCATACTACAAAAGCAGAAGCGTGTATGTATATTTTAAGGATTTCCAATCTATATAGTCAAATTGCCCTCTAGAAAGCTTATGATAATTTACACTCCATTAGCAGTGCACTAGGATACACTTTATTCTTAAGTTTGCTAACACAGGATATTATTTAGAAAAAAAATACCCATAAATCACAGGAAAAAGGAAAGTAGTATCTTTATATTAACATAAAAATTTTTTAAATTTTATATTAGAGAATAGTTGATTTACAATGTTGTGTTAGTTTTAGGTGTACAGCAAAGTGATTTAGTTATACATATATCTATTCTTTTTCAGATTATATTAACTTAATTTTAAAAAATTACTAGTGAAGTTTAAAAAAATTTAATTGTTTCTTTGGGTCATTTATGCAATTTATTTTTTAATCACCTAGATATATGGATTTGGATATCAGAATAGGTCTGATGTGGATATAGAAAGTCTTAGACATGGATTATATAATCCAAGGAGAGCATGTACAACAAGAATAAATTAAGACAAAGTATATCTTAGGAAACATCAAAATTTATGAGTCATTTTGAGGAATAGGGGCCAGAGGAAGAGACGGGAGTGCTCAAATATGACTTATTGGGAGAAAAAAGTGATGTCAGAAATCAATGAAAGAGAAAGTCCAAGAAGGAAAATCTTGGTATGAATGTCACATTATGCAGATAAATAACATAGGATGAAGACTAAAAAATAGAAATTTGAGGTCAGCCAGTAAAAGTTCACTGCTGACTATAACTGGGGTGCATTCAGTGCATGGTATGGGCAGACACAGTATAATGGCATAGTGTGACAGTCCTGAAATGTTACTGATATAGATCACTGAATCTTAACATATTGAGAATCAAGCATCCTTTTAAGACTCTGATGGGGAAAATGAGCTCTGTTTTTCTGGAAAATGTGGATTTGAACATGTAATTTAAATTTTGAGCACAATATCTAGAAATTCATATTCCCTCTGACAACCTCCTTTATATAGATTCCCCTACTGTAGCCTCATGGCAGACTTTTGATCATAAAGGCAAGAAGAAAGACAAACCAATAGCTTCAGGAAAGGTTAGTGTTAGGTTAAGATAACAGGTAAAAAAAAGGCCTGGCACTTACTAACTACATATTCAGTAAATGTTTATTGACTTTTCAGCAGGATAGGAGAGTTTGGTAAGACAGGAGAGGGAAAAGATAATTGTTGGTATAGTGTCCCCAGAGAATTGGGAGGCAATGGGATCGTGAATATAGTAGAGAGGTTAGTCTTATGGGGATGAGGGAAGCAGACATTGGAAATGTGTGTTTTTCAGAAACTGCTTTGTGTCAGGCATTGTGTTAGAACATGTTTGTACAATACCTCAATCTTTAAACAACCCTGTGAAGTAGGAAATGTTAGCTTTTACAGATGAGCATTTGAATGTTTAGAGAGATTACGTAACTTTTTCAAATTCATGTTAGAAAATGGCAAGGAGAAGAGTCTAACCTCCATGTGTCACACAACAAAACTGCCACACCTGGTACAGTTATACAGAAATTAAGGAAATAATTACTATTGCTAAGATTGGACTTGGAGGGGAGGGAAATTTGGGAAATTGGAGTCTCTATTTTCATTGTCAAACTGTTACCAGGGCTTCCCTGGTGGCGCAGTGGCTGAGAGTCCGCCTGCCGATGCAGGGGACACGGGTTTGTGCCCCGGTCTGGGAAGATCCCACATGCAGCGGAGCGGCTGGGCCCGTGAGCTATGGCCGCTGGGCCTGCGCGTCCGGAGCCTGTGCTCCGCAACAGGAGAGGCCACAACAGTGAGAGGCCTGTGTACCACAAAAAAAAAAAAAGAAAGAAAAAGAAAAAAAAAAACCTGTTACCAAACTCAGGCTCAGCTGTTTGCAGGTTGAAAGTCAATAAATGAGAGACAAGTGTTGGTGAGAAAAGGAAAGCTTGCTTTATTCAGAAGGCCAGCAACCTGGGGAGAAGGTGGACTTGTGTCCCAGAACCAGCTTCGAAGATTCTGCTTGGCCATGAAAGCTTTTAAAGAGAAAAAAGAGGGAAAAAATCTCAGTTAATCACTGAAGTAGGGGGTCAGATTCTTCACCATCTTCCATAGTGCGCAGGCTTGTTGACTTCTTGTGATCTTTCGTTAGATGCTATCTTGTTTATGCAGTCAGCTCACAGGGTTACTGAAGGGGAAGCTGGAGAAAAGATCTAGTCCTCCATTAATTATTTATTCTTCATTCCTACTTCTTCAATCTAAGAAACAAATCAACAGGTTAGACAAGGCATGGTGTGATCGAAAGGTTTGAGAGGTGTGCTTGGGTGGGGGATTGGTGAAGCGTGGAGGCACCTGGTATAAAGGTTAAGTTAAAATACAGATTTGCTAAAGTGGCAACAAAAAGGGCCTCCTGCAAAGAGCTGCTTCCTGCAAAGGGCTGCTTACAAAATGACAGAATGATCCACTGAGAATGACCAGTAGCCTGGCCTACTCCCCTCTACTGATTTATCAGCACTGTCCCTTAGATGTCTGGATGGATGTCACACAGTCCTGCAGCCCCTGGGTCCTGCACCCTGCCCACCTCCAGGTCTGACAGCATTGGAAGCTGGGATTGACGCAAACCTCTGGGAAAGAGCTAAGTTGTTCATAGGAGATTTTCAAATATGAGCTAAATGAAAAGGGAGAACAAAAAGAACATAAAAAATCCATCAGAGCAATCACGTATTATTTCTTACCAAAGCCACCCAGCTTTGATTTTATTTTTGTTGTTAGTTTGTTTTTTCCTAAGACCACCCAGTGAGTACAGAAGGAAGCTGTGGAATCGTCCATGTTGTAGAAGCCTTAGGACTAACTTTTTTCCCCTCTGTACAATATTACCGTCTATCTTGGTTCAGCAGATTATTAGCTCTTTGAAACCTTATTTACATTTTTTGTTTTGTTTTATACTCAGGAACACTTCACAAATAATATTACTTTTGTTGTTTGTATTTGAGTGTTATTTTAATTTGATCTAAAGCTAAGTAACTTCCAAGCTAAGTTGATATGTGATAGAAATTAACTGGTTCCAAATAGTCATTTTTTTGTTGCTGTTGTGAATACTGTGGCTGGATATAATTATAGAGATGAGTTTTAAGTGATAATGTGTCTAGTCAAAAGAACTCTGGTTTAGATTTGATTATTTAAGCAGATCTGATAATAATTTAAGAGTGATACCCTGTGATTAAGTTGTAACACTGCTCAGAGAAGTGGCATATGGTTAAGGTTGAAATCTAGCTATTTTATTTTCACTGTTAAAAAAGTTTAATAACCTATGCCAAAAATTCCTTTAAAGATTAGTGGTTTCCCTCTAAGTGTAAATTGATTGGTTGACAAAATTGCCAAGTTCACTGAGATATTTTTACCTACATCCACTCGTACCCCTCCCATCCCCACTCCCACGGAAACAGTCAAACAACCAATGAACCAACCAAACAGTAGAGGAACAGGGAAAGAGTATTTTTAGTTCAATGTGTCTCAGCATAAATGGATTGAAGCTATTTGTTGCACTAGACTTTTGGCTGTGGGTGGAAAAGCCAACATCTATGTATTCTGGAAATATACGGTGAGTTTCAGAGGCCCCACCACAACAAAGTGTTATGTGTAAACAGCAGATGACAGACAAAAAGGAGTGTTTACCTGTGGGCAGCCACGAAGGGCTCATTGAGAGTGAGTGATGTTTTGGACACACACTCAGCCATAAAAGCACCCTTAATAGGAAGACTCAAAATGTTCAATTTAGAGATTCCCTCAGTCAGATGACCTAACTGAAATCAGATGAAGGGAGAGATATAGGGTAATGATCCAGTTACTGGGAAAATAGAACAGGATTAGTTGGGATTTTACTGACACTACGGAAATGGAGCCACCAGACTAAAGCCCCTAAGGGCTTAGAATTGTATCTAGTTGCTACCATGCACCCCTCCTAATCTTTCCTCTCTTTGCATTTCCAGAGATAAATTCCGTTTTGGCGATGTAGGTCTGGACTGAAGTGCTTGGTGAAGTACAATTCTAAGCTGTCAATCTTTGAAATAAAACATTAAACCTTCCTTTTAGAGACTATCCTGAAATGCAAAAGGAGGAAAGGCCAGGAGGGGTGGATGATACCAATTAGACAAAATTCTAAGGGGTTTGTCTTTAACGCCCTAAGGAGCTTTAGTCTGGTAGCTCCGCATGCAATGGAGGATGTTATGCTACAGGGAATAACCCGCCAGTCACAGAAGGACAAAAAAGATGTGATTCTACTTATATGAGGCACCTAAAATAGTTTAACTCCTAGAAACAGAGCAGAATGGTGGTTTCCTGGGGCTGGGAGCAGCGGGAAATGGAGCGCTGCTGTTCAACAGGTATAAGGTTCCAGTTACACAAGATGAATAAATTCTAGAGATCTGTTGTATAACATCGTGCTTATATTAACAATACTGTACTGTGTCCTTAGACATTTAAGAGGGTAGATCTCATGTCAATTGTTCTTACCACAATAAAAACAAAACGAAGCAAACCAGAAATAAAATAAAATAAAAATAAAAGGTGGACTGTTAAAAC
The DNA here is from genome assembly GCF_003676395.1 of Aethalodelphis obliquidens. Taxonomy (NCBI): domain Eukaryota; kingdom Metazoa; phylum Chordata; class Mammalia; order Artiodactyla; family Delphinidae; genus Aethalodelphis; species Aethalodelphis obliquidens. Next base: position 11,335,046 of record NW_020837980.1, read on the forward strand.
CAAGACAAAACCAAATCAAACAAAAACCCCAGCAAGCGATTAAGAGGCTGATGGCAATTGGAGACCTGACATTTTCCGTAGCAATAGAGGGATCTGAGGGCATCTTGAATCCCTCTCAATCTGTCCTACAGATTTTGTCCCAAGATTTTAAGTCACAGACTGCCAAGACTTCTTTGAAACCCAGGAGAAAAGTTCCTAAGGCCAAGTTCAAATCAGTACAAACTAAGACCCAAAGGCCAAGGGCATGTTGGTGGGCTTCCATGGCATTTGTCTGATCTCAGTTATTTGGGGACATAAGAAAGCCTGATGTTGGTGCTTCAAATAGTCCCTTGATTCACGGTTCCTTCCAAAACTTTTAACATTTTCCAGTAATGTTTATAAGTATTGTAAGGCATTTTAGGAAGTGCAAGACACCAGATGTGTGTTGTTTGTGGAGACACTTTGAACTCTCCTGAGCTGGGTGAGAGTTTTCTTTAGGTCTGAGGCCCAGGAATATGTTGTAGGTGAACTAGAGACCACACTTTGAGAAACTGCACAAATGAAACAAAACAACTTGCTTTTCATTGTCACCACACCCTGAACTCTGTGACCTCCGGGCTTGTACCTCTCATGTTATGGATGGAACACGGTTCACTGTGTCATGTAATTGTCTATATGTCTTATCTATTGGCTTCTAAGGTGCTTCAAAGTGAGGGCTACTGATTGCTAACTTCTCATTACCCAATGCCTCTTAGCAGAGTGCCTTGGACACATTTAGTCACCTTGTTATTTTAATGTGATGTCATATGTGTTTCAGTTTTTCCCAGATTCTTGTTTGCTAATAATAGCCTTTATTTTTTTGTTTGTGGTTGTTGCTCTAAACTTTAATTTTTTTTTTTTTTTTTTTCGGTACGCGGGCCTCTCACTGTCGTGGCCTCTCCCGTTGCGGAGCACAGGCTCCGGACGCGCAGGCTCAGCGGCCATGGCTCACGGGCCCAGCCGCTCTGCGGCATGTGGGATCTTCCCGGACCGGGGCACGAACCCGTGTCCCTTGCATCGGCAGGCGGACTCTCAACCACTGCGCCACCAGGGAAGCCCTTGAATCCACATTTTTGAACTGCCTAGTAGTAGGTAGGTAGTACACGTTCCAAACTTAGCACCAGCTGGGAATTGTGGGTATAAAAATATGGTAAAACCATAGGCTGGGCAACACCTGAGACATACCCACATGAAGCAAGAAACGTTTCTGATCAGTAAGAATGGTACTTACATTCTAACGGTGAAGTACAGACAATTATTGCAAATGCAGGTAGAAAAGCTCATGAACTGGTCTGAGGTTACTGATTCACTTCAATACCCAACCCACTGCTTTGCACCCTTTGTACCAAATAAATTGCTCTTGAGGAAACAGATCAATTTGGGCTAACTTATGTACCAACAATGAAGTTTTAAGCAAGGTTTCTTCAAAGTTGTTTCCTTTTTAACAATCAACGTTTTTTCAATTCAAATTACCAGAAGAATGACAATTCCTCTGTACCTTAAAACACTCTTCATCTTTCAAAATGAAACAGTCTTGACAGATGGGCTATAAATAGTGGCTTTTCCCCCTGTAGTTCAAAATAAGTCTGAACTTGGGATCAGTCATATTACTAAGAGCTTCCCACAAGGAGTGAAGGAAATGCTCTACCTTACGTAGGTGGATTTACATTGCAATTACCATAAAATACAATGAACCTACTATTAATGTCACAATGGCATGTGTATGGCTTGCTAGCTCATCTTGTTTCCAAATGAAGTGTATTGGAAAACGTGGGTGTTTCTTTTCCAGTGGAGTAGAGCAGACAGCCTTGGTTATATCTTTGCAGATTCAGAATATACAGTATCTGATGATATTGGAGTTTGGGTCACACAACAGGCAAAATTCCAGGCAAAGGGAAACTGCTTTGGAATCTATAACTAGTTTTACTTTGTTTTTTAAAATAACTAGATATTTATCACTGCTGGGAAGATGTTTATACCAAAGGTTTTGCTGAAACTGGGTTAAAAAATAGTCATATATGCAAATACCATATGATATCACTTATATGTGGAATCTAAAATATGACATAAATAAACTTATCTATGAAACAGAAACAGACTCACAGACATAGAGAACACACTTGTGGTTGCCAAGAAGAAGGGGAGTGGTGGAGGAGGGATGGATTGGGACTTTGGGGTTAGCAGATGCAAACTATTATATAGAATGGATAAACAACAAGGTCCTACTGTATAGCACAGGGAACTATATTCAATATCTTATAATAAACCATAAAGGAAAAGAATATGAAAAAGAATATATATATACAAGTTTTCTTCAAAGTTGTTTCCCTTTTAACAGTCAACTTCTTTCCAATTCAAATTACCAAATTTGAATCACTTTTCTGTACAGCAGAAATTAATACAACATTTTAAATCAACTATACTTCAGTAAAATAAATTAAATAAATTGTCACATATGTTCCCCATATGTTTTCTTTGGAGGTCATATCTTCTCAATACAAAGTCACGTAGTTGGCAGTTACAATTTGATTTGACCGTACAGACTATCAACGCAAATTCTCTTAAACATAATAATTCATCCTTGATCTACATCCTGTGCTCAGCAAAAATGTATCTGTGTTTGATGGCCCTTCAATATATACTCCCCTCTTGCCATCATTTCATGGAAGTAGGTGAATTCTTCAAAGATCAAGGTACTGAAGTTCATTTGTGGAATAGCCTATTTCTAAATTTACTAGTTTACCAGATATATTGTTTTAAGGAATAATCAGCATAAGCATATTAAATGGTTCTGTATATGCCTTCCTATAAACATAATTTATTGACTATATTAAGTGAATATGAATATTTTCTTTTTGAATACATTCAAATACCCAATGAAAAACATTTTACATAAATATATTCTTCATAAATGCATTCTCCCTAATTATATTCTTCATGAATATATTTTTCACAACTAAGAATATTTTCAGTGAATTTAGTCATCTTTATTATGCTTTTATTACTACCTTAGGGTGGGAGGGAGACACAAGAAGGAGGGCATATGGGGATATATGTATACATATAGCTGATTCACTTTGTTATGCAGCAGAAACTAACACACCATTGTAAAGCAATTATACTCCAATAAAGATGTTAAAAAATACTACCTTATTAGAACTTATTCTTAATATATTTATTTAATATTTATTAGAAAATTTATTTGAAAATAGTCATAAAATCACCAAATAAGCCTAGGACTCAGCTTTCGACAAATTGAACATTCCTTAAAATGTAGTTAATGAAAGTATATGCATATTTAAAAACAATATTCCTTATAAAAAGTTTTAGTAAATTTGACAAGTTTGGTGTTTGGTAAATTGACATTGTGACTGACCTCAGGTTTAATTCCCTTATCAGTTCATTTACTTAAGAAAGCATAATTTGTGATTATCTTTCATGACTTGGAATAGAAAAATACATCTTAGCTTTATATTGTTCATTCAGTCTTGCTTACTTGGCTTCTAGGACGATATAGTGAAAACTAATTTAAAATCAATTATAATTTTTAACAGGATACTATGAATCCATTCTCACAAGTGATAATGATGCTGAATTTTTCAGGATTAGCTATTTACCTAAAATGAATGAGCAGAGCTCTGTGTTGTCTGTGCTCAACGGAAAAAAAGATGTCGTGGTCCTGCTTGCAAATAGATGTTACTGCTTCTCTGGTTCTAAAATTTTAGAAAAGGCTGGACTGTTCTCAGTCTCTAGACCACTATGTTTACGTCATAAGCATTGGTCCACCAAATTGTAATAATTTAGTTTTCCTACTGCAAGGAGGAGGTAGATTCCATATGAATATGCTACTTTCAACAGACATTTAGCCTGGATTTTCTAAGATTTAGGTGAAGAATGAATTGAATTTGGACCATGAAAACTCACGTTCCCAGAAAATTCTATGGTTGTACTTAACAAGACCAAACACAAAACCAAAACAGATCAAAACCAAAACACTTCAAATAACTGAAGCTTAAAAATTAACCTGCTTCTTTGAATGTGCTGTTAATGTTTTTACAATAACTTTTTGGGGTAATGAGAAGTACCATTTAGCTCATTTACTCACTGTCTCCCGTGGAGTGATTACTCTGTGTTTATATGAATATGGATTAGGAAAATTGTTCTGCATATATGAGCTAGGGATTTTGAAGAAAGAATCTTTATCCTCAACACTGATTTTACCAAGAAAAGGGGGAAGTGGTATTGCAGTTAGTTATTAAAGAAATAAGGAATAGGGTTTACTAACGTCTGAATTCAGTATACAAGAAGACTCACTCTAAATCTAAAAGCTCAAACTGTTACCTTTCCTTTAAAAAAGAAACTACTGATTTGTATATAACTTGAGTCAAATGCATTGTTAATTTTGCATTGAGTAGGACTTTAACTAATCTGTTCATTTTCTCTTGTCTTTCTCTTAGGCATATAATTTTCTGCAACATTCATTCAGATAAGTTACTGTATAGTAGGAAGGATCTTAAAACATTTTCCAAACCAAATGTATTTGCCTCTTTGGTTTCTTCTGTACTAAAATTCCTAACATGTGAGCTAGTCCTTTTAATTAAAAAACTTAACAAAGGGCCCCTATTAAAATATGAATCTGCCTGGGAGGAGCATATTAAGTTCAAAAATTAAAAGGTGGTAATATATCAGTATGAATGTATTAACTAGATTAGTTTCATAGCAACTGGAAAAGAGTAGAACCAAGACGTAAAACACTGTGGAAAGTGAGTCAGGTGAAGCACTATAATTCATACCTCTGTGAGGCCAAGTATGGGGTACACTGTGGGTTTATGGTATGGTGGGTAAGGGGAGGGAGGTATTCCTTGGATTACATCTTCTCTCAGGCTTCCTATAATGCTAAAACTGTGCAGCTCTCTCATTCTAGCAGTTCTGAAAGGCAGCACATGGAACTGTTTAACCCTTAACATTAATGCTACATACAAAGAGTCACTCAATAAGTGAGACTTATCTGATTTTTGAAGATACATAAATTCAGTTACGGAAATGCCAGTTTTCACTGCTCAGCGGTCCTTTTATCAGATTTACCAAGCTGGCAAAAGAAAAAAGTTTGACCCATATTATCCCTTTGCTTTTTTTCTTCTGTCAGTTCTCACACCTTATCTGTATGAAGTTGCCTACGTGTAGACAGAGTAAGTGGCCACGTAATGTATGTGATTTGAAAGGTATTGCAAAATTTTGTGTTATTCTTTCCCATGTCCCTGCCAATGGAAATGTCCATTATCGACATTTCTCCAACGCATGAGATAACCAAGGTGAAATCTTCCTCCTGCATTTTACAAACATATGCATTTTTCCCCCCTCTGGGAAAGAGGAAAAAGATAAGCTACTTCCTAATCAGAATGGTGTCTTAGGTAAGCAGGTGTTACACTGGAAAGTAGCAAAATGAGGCAGTCAAGGAACATATATAAAGAGTTAGGGGAAAGGGAGAAGAGAAAAAGCAGGCTAAAAAATATGTTTTCATAGAAGTTAGTCTTTGATTTAGTCTGTCATCTCTCATATTGATTAAGGAGAAAAAAGGTGACAAGGGCAATTTGACTCTCTGGAGATGACAGGTGTAGGTCACGTGGGTGCACACGCGCATGTGAGTTTCTCACAGTGTGTGTAGGTGTTTTAGCAGTCCTATTAGTCCCTAGGTCGATTTCAGTGAGAGTTGCTCTGTATGTAGTTGTTGTTTTGATGTGCTTGTGATGCGAGGTGAGACCAGTGTCCACTTACTCTGCTATCTTAATCTCTTTTGAAAAGTTTTATAAATTAAAAAACGTTTATTTAAAAATAGATGATTCTGGGCTTCCCTGGTGGCGCAATGGTTGAGAGTCCGCCAATGTAGGAGACGTGGGTTCGTGCCCCGGTCCGGGAGGATCCCACATGCCGCCGAGCGGCTGGGCCCGTGAGCCATGGCCGCTGAGCCTGAGCGTCCGGAGCCTGTGCTCCGCAACGGGAGAGGCCACAGCAGTGAGAGGCCTGCGTACCGAGAAAAAAAAAAAAAAGATGATTCTACCTAAAATGTTTTATTTTAGATCAATATGTTTGTAGACAAATTATAAACTTTATGATATTTGGTAATATTAAGTAGGAAGGCAAATTTTTGTCATATATATCATGCTATTTATCATGTGATATAAACTCCTTATTTTAAATTAATATTGAGAAAAAACATGACCTGTTAAAAAATAAATTCAAAGGTGACATTCTGTTGTATTTGGCTTCAGAGAGTCACACATTAAAATGTAGATTGGTGTTTAATTATTATATGTGTTAAAGTGTTAAAATAAGAAAAAAGCTGATATAATGTTTGGAAGTTTTACACTCTGGAGTTTAAAAATGTTTGGAGTTTAAAAAATCTTAAAAATCAATAAACTTAGTATTATACTGTTTGTATTTTCTTTAGAACTGAAGAAATAAGATAATAGGTTTTACGTCATTATTTGCAGATATTTCTAACTAGATGAAAAAAGAGCATTTAGATGCCATTCTTCATTTTATTCTTTCTTTCCAAGAATTGGTTTTGATATAATGAAAACATAAAATGAAGTACGATGCTATTGGAGGATGGAGGGGACGAAAAGTGCCCACTGAACTGAGAAGGCGTCTTGAGACTGAAAAACAAGGCAGGCAGCTCCATATAATCAATGGATCCATTTATTATAGGGCAACTTACAAGGCAGGATCTATTGGGATCAGGTGACAACAATCGCGAAGCATTCGCATCTGCACTCTGCACCACTGAGGAGCCGTTGGGGCACTTTTATAGTTAACCTAGGGAATGGGGTGAGTGCTTGGAAAAAGGGTGTACATTCCTAAGTCAAGATTTGTGAATGGGGGGACTTCCCTGGTGGCACGGTGGTTAAGAATCCACCTGCCAACTTCAAAGCTTTTGCACAGCAAAGGAAACCATAAACAAGACCAAAAGACAACCCTCAGAATGGGATAAAATATTTGCAAATGAAGCAACCGACAAAGGATTAATCTCCAAAATTTACAAGCAGCTCATGCAGCTCAATAACAAGAAAACAAACAACCCAATCCAAAAATGGGCAGAAGACCTAAATAGACATTTCTCCAAAGAAGATATACAGACTGCCAACAAACACATGAAAGAATGCTCAACATCATTAATCATTAGAGAAATGCAAATCAAAACTACAATGAGATATCATCTCACACCAGTCAGAATGGCCATCATCAAAAAATCTAGAAACAATAAATGCTGGAGAGGGTGTGGAGAAAAGGGAACACTCTTGCACTGCTGGTGGGAATGTGAATTGGTTCAGCCACTATGGAGAACAGTATGGAGGTTCCTTAAAAAACTACAAATAGAACTACGATATGACCCAGCAATCCCACTACTGGGCATATACCCTGAGAAAACCAAAATTCAAAAAGAGTCATGTACCAAAATGTTCATTGCAGCTCTATTTACAATAGCCCAGAGATGGAAACAACCTAAGTGCCCATCATCGGATAAATGGATAAAGAAGATGTGGCACATATATACAATGGAATATTACTCAGCCATAAAAAGAAACGAAATTGAGCTATTTGTAATGAGGTGGATAGACCTAGAGTCTGTCATACAGAGTGAAGTAAGTCAGAAAGAAAAAGACAAATACCGTATGCTAACACATATATATGGAATTTAAGAAAAAAAATGTCATGAAGAACCTAGGGGTAAAGCAGGAATAAAGACGCAGACCTCCTAGAGAACGGACTTGAGGTTATGGGGAGGGGGAAGGGTGAGCTGTGACAGGGCGAGAGAGAGTCATGGGCATATACACACTAACAAACGTAGTAAGGTAGATAGCTAGTGGGAAGCAGCCGCATGGCACAGGGATATTGGCTCGGTGCTTTGTGACAGCCTGGAGGGGTGGGATAGGGAGGGTGGGAGGGAGAGAGACGCAAGAGGGAAGACATATGGGAACATATGTTTATGTATGACTGATTCACTTTGTTATAAAGCAGAAACTAACACACCATTGTAAAGCAATTATACCCCAATAAAGATGTTAAAAAAAAAAAAAAAGAATCCACCTGCCAATGCAGGGGACACGGGTTCAATACCTGGTCCAGGAAGATCCCACATGCCATGAACCAACTAAGCCCGTGCACCATAACTACTGAGCCTGCGCTCTAGAGCCCATGTGCCACAACTACTGAGCCCACACACCACAACTAATGAAGCCCATGTGCCTAGAGCCCATGCTCCACAACAAGAGAAGCCATTGCAATGAGAAGCCTGTGCACCACAGTGAAGAGTAGCCCCTGCTCGCCGCAACTAGAGAAAGCCCCCATGCAGCAATGAAGACACAATGCAGACAAAAATAAATAAATAAATAAATAAATTTATTTTAAAAAAAGAAGATTTGTGAATGGGTAACTAGTTTCACGGGTGCTGGAGAATACGTCAGCGAAGGTTTTCATCGTTTTGGAGGGACTAACAGAGCATAGGGGCCACCTGGTCCTAATGATTATTAAACAATATCTATTAACTACAAATCCCTTGATGACAGAAAAGTGGTTTATTGCACAGTATAGTCCTGGGTAGGGTCAGTGGAAAGAGAGAAGAAACTCTGAGGGCTCAAGATGGTGTCAGTTATTCTAACAGCCTTACACAGGCAGATTTTAGGGACTTCCCTGGCAGTCCAGTGGTTAAGACTCCACACTCTCAATGTAGGGGTCATGGGTTCGATCCCTGTTTGGGGAACTAAGATCCTACATGCCATGGGGCCAAAAAATTTTTAAATAGAGGAATGAAACTTACTGATCAGATGAACGTACTCTTGAGGGACATTTATAACATTATTTTCTTTATGCTCCTTATTAGGTTAGATTTTAACATCAGTGCTTTTCATGCTTTCTGTCTTTATCCAATGGTCTATTAGAGGTATAAATAAAACAGTGTATGACCAAAAATAAAGATAGTTTAAAATTGTCTAACTTTCGAAACCAACATGCTGACAAATGGTACTCAGCTGAGTGGTAAATGGAGGAAAGGCTAGTCCTTCACTCACTCATCTGATTAACACTAGACCTGAGCATCTCACTTGATATTTATTCAGAGCTCCAAACTGTTCCCTTTATATAATTTAAACAAGTGTTTTATTTACTAATACCAAAGTAGAAATGAGAATTGATACCCTTATGGCTGGAAGCACACGGAGCCAGTTGGGAAGTTCTGAGTAGCAACTCTGGATGCTTCCCGGCTCTCACAGTCAGTGGCTCTGGTCAGGAAAGTTACAGATGCCTCAGGCTGTTTTGCTAAATTAAAGTCCAACTAATCAAAGAGAAGGGAAAGAAAGAGGAGACTGACAAAGGTTCTTAGTGAAAGCAAAATAATTAGAGAACCAAGGGGGGAGAAAAACAGTTAAGAAAGTTGTTCATATTTTCTATTTCTTCCTGATTCATTCTTGGCAGGTTGTGCATTTCTAAGAATTTGTCCATTTCTTCCAGGTTGTCCATTTTATTGGCATAGAGTTGCTTGTAGTAATCTCTCATGATCTTTTGTATTTCTGCAGTGTCAGTTGTTACTTCTCCTTTTTCATTTCTAATTCTATTGATTTGAGTCTTCTCCCTTTTTTTCTTGATGAGTCTGGCTAATGGTTTATCAATTCTGTTTATCTTCTCAAAGAACCAGCTTTTAGTTTTATTGATCTTTGCTATCGTTTCCTTCATTTGTTTTTCATTTATTTCTGATCTGATTTTTATGATTTCTTTCCTTCTGCTAACTTTGGGGTTTTTTTGTTCTTCTTTCTCTAATTGCTTTAGGTGCAAGGTTAGGTTGTTTATTCGAGATGTTTCCTATTTCTTAAGGTAGGATTGTATTGCTATAAACTTCCCTCTTAGAACTGCTTTTGCTGCATCCCATAGATTTTGGGTCATCGTGTCTCCATTGTCATTTGTTTCTAGGTATTTTTTAATTTCCTCTTTGATTTCTTCAGTGATCACTTCGTTATTAAGTAGTGTATTGTTTAGCCTCCATGTGTTTGTATTTTTTACAGATCTTTTCCTGTAATTGATATCTAGTCTCATAGCATTGTTATCGGAAAAGATACTTGATACAATTTCAATTTTCTTAAATTTACCAAGGCTTGATTTGTGACCCAAGATATGATCTATCCTGGAGAATGTTCCATGAGCACTAGAGAAAAATGTGTATTCTGTTGTTTTTGGATGGAATGTCCAATAAATATCAATTAAGTCCATCTTGTTTAATGTATCATTTAAAGCTTGTGTTTCCTTATTTATTTTCATTTTGGATGATCTGTCCATTGGTGAAAGTGGGGTGTTAAAGTCCCCTACTATGAATGTGTTACTGTCGATTTCCCCTTTTATGGCTGTTAGTATTTGCCTTATGTATTGAGGTGCTCCTACGTTGGGTGCATAAATATTTACAATTGTTATATTTTCTTCTTGGATCAATCCCTTGATCATTATGTAGTGTCCTTCTTTGTCTCTTCTAATAATCTTTATTTTAAAGTCTATTTTGTCTGATATGAGAATTGCTACTCCAGCTTTCTTTTGGTTTCCATTTGCATGAAATATCTTTTTCCATCCCCTCACTTTCAGTCTGTATGTGTCTCTAGGTCTGAAGTGGGTCTCTTGTAGACAGCAAATATATGGGTCTTGTTTTTGTATCCATTCAGCCAATCTGTGTCTTTTGGTGGGAGCATTTAGTCCATTTACATTTAAGGTAATTATCGATATGTATGTTCCTATTCCCATTTTCTTAATTGTTTTGGGTTCATTATTGTAGGTCTTTTCCTTCTCTTGTGTTTCTTGCCCAGAGAAGTCACTTTAGCAGTTGTTGTAGAGCTGGTTTGGTGGTGCTGAACTCTCTCAGCTTTCGCTTGTCTGTAAAGGTTTTAATTTCTCCATTAAATCTGAATGAGATCCTTGCTGAGTAGAGTAATCTTGGTTGCAGGTTTTTCTCCTTCATCACTTTAAATATGTCCTGCCAGTCCCCTCTGGCTTGCAGAGTTTCTGCTGAAAGATCAGCTGTTAACCTTATGGGGATTCCCTTGTGTGTTATTTGTTGCTTTTCCCTTGCTGCTTTTAATATGTTTTCTTTGTATTTAATTTTTGACAGTTTGATTAATATGTGTCTTGGCGTATTTCTCCTTGGATTTATCCTGTATTGGACTCTCTGTGGTTTCTGGACTTGATTAACCATTTCCTGTCCCATATTAGGGAAGTTTTCAACTATAATCTCTTCAAATATTTTCTCATTCCCTTTCTTTTTCTCTTCTTATTCTGGAACCCCTATAATTCGAATGTTGGTGTGTTTAATGTTGTCCCAGAGGTCTCTGAGACTGTCCTCAGTTCCTTTCATTCTTTTTTCTTTATTCTGCTCTGCAGTAGTTATTTCCACTATTTTATCTTCCAGGTCACTTATCCGTTCTTCTGCCTCAGTTATTCTGCTATTGATCCCATCTAGAGTATTTTTCATTTCATTTATTGTGTTGTTCATAGTTTTTTGTTTCATCTTTAGTTCTCCTAGGTCCTTGTTAAATGTTTCTTGCATTTTGTCTATTCTATTTCCAAGATTTTGGATCATCTTTACTATCATTATTCTGAATTCTTTTTCAGGTAAACTGCCTATTTCGTCTTCATTTGTTAGGTCTGGTGGGTTTTTATCTTGCTCCTTCATCTGCTGTGTGTTTTTCTGTCTTCTCATTTTGCTTATCTTACTGTGTTTGGGGTCTCCTTTTTGCAGGCTGCAGGTTCATAGCTCCCGTTGTTTTTGGTGTCTGTCCCCAGTGGCTAAGGTTGGTTCAGTGGGTTGTGTAGGCTTCCTGGTGGAGGGGACTAGTGCCTGTGTTCTGGTGGATGAGGCTGGATCTTGTCTTTCTGGTGGGCAAGTCCACGTCTGGTGGTGTGTTTTGGGGTGTCTGTGGACTTATTATGATTTTAGGCAGCCTCTCTGCTAATGGGTGGGGTTGTGTTCCTGTTTTGCTAGTTGTTTGGCATAGGATGTTCAGCACTGTAGCTTGCTGGTCGTTGAGTGAAGCTGGGTGCTGGTGTTGAGATGGAGATCTCTGGGAGATTTTCGCCGTTTGATATTATGTGGAGCTGGGAGGTCTCTTGTGGACCAGTGTCCTGAAGTTGGCTCTCCCACCTCAGAGGCACAGCACTGACTCCTGGCTGCAGCACCAAGAGCCTTTCATCCACACGGCTCAGAATAAAAGGGAGAAAAAGTAGAAAGAAAGAATTAGTAGAAGTAGAAAGAAAGAAAGAAAGAAAGGAGGGAGGGAGGGAGGAAGGAAGAAGGAAGGAAGTAAAAAAAGAAAGAAGATAAAGTAAAATAAAATAAGATAAAATATAATAAAGTTATTAAAATAAAAAAATAATTATTAAGAGAAAAAAAAACACGGATGGATGGAGCCCTAGGACAAATGGTGGAAGCAAAGCTATACAGACAAAATCTCACATATAAGCATACACATACACACTCACAAAAAGAGGAAAAGGGGAAAAAATCATAGATCTTGCTCTCGAAGTCCACCTCCTTAATTTGGGATGATTCGTTGTCTATTCATGTATTCCACAGAGGCAGGTACATCAAGTTGATTGTGGAGCTTTAATCCGCTGCTTCTGAAGCTGCTGGGAGAGATTTCCGTTTCTCTTCTTCGTTCTCACAGCTCCCGGGGCTCACCTTTGGATTTGGCCCCGCCTGTGCGTGTAGGTCACCGGAGGGCGTCTGTTCTTCACTCAGACGGGATGGGGTTAAAGGAGCCGCTGATTCGGGGGCTCTGGCTCACTCAGGCCGTGGGGGAGGGAGGGGCACGGAGTGCGGGGCGGGCCTGCGGCGGCGGACGCCGGCGTGACGTTGCACCAGCCTGAGGCGCGCCGTGCGTTCTCCCGGGGAAGTTGTCCCTGGATAGCGGGACCCTGGCAGTGGCGGGCTGCACAGGCTCCCGGAAGGGGGGTGTGGATAGTGACCTGTGCTCGCCCACAGGCTTCTTGGTGGCGGCAGCAGCAGCCTTAGCATCTCATGCCTGTCTCTGGGGTCCGCACTTTTAGCCGCAGCTCGCGCCTGTCTCTGGAGCTCCTTTAAGCAGCGCTGTTAATCCCCTCTCTTCGCGCACCAGGAAACAAAGAGGGAAGAAAAAGTCTCTTGCCTCTTCGGGAGGTCCAGACTTTTCCCGGACTCCCTCCCGGCTAGCCGTGGTGCACTAACCCCTTCAGGCTGTGTTCACGCCGCCAACCCCAGTCCTCTCCCGGCGCTGCGACCGAAGCCCGAGCCTCAGCTCCCAGCCCCGCCCGCCCCGGCGGGGGAGCAGACAAGCCTCTCGGCCTGGTGAGTGCCTGTCGGCCCTGATTCTCTGTGCGGGAATCTCTCAGCTTTGCGCTCCGCACCCCTGTTGCTGCGCTCTCCTCCGCGGCCCGAAGCTTTCCCCCTCCGCCACCCGCAGTCTCCGCCCGCGAAGGGGCTTCCTAGTGTGTGGAAACGTTTCCTCCTTCACAGCTCCCTCCCACTGGTGCAGGTCCCGTCCCTATTCTTTTGTCTCTGTTTATTCTTTTTTCTTTTGCCCTACCCAGGTACTTGGGGTGTTTCTTGCCTTTTGGGAGGTCTGAGGTCTTCTACCAGCGTTCAGTAGGTGTTCTGTAGGAGTTGTTCCTCACATAGATGTATTTCTGGTGTATCTGTGGGGAGGAAGGTGATCTCCGCATCTTACTCTTCCGCCATTTTCCCGGAAGCCCTCATTGTAGTTTTGATTTGCATTTCTCTAATGATTAATGATGTTGAGCATTCTTTCATGTGTTTGTTGGCAATCTGTATATCTTCTTTGGGGAAATGTTGTCATAAGGTTTTATGATAACTAAATGAATTGGCAACTCTAAAGCTTCTAAAACTGTGTCTGGACTATAGCAAGTAGTATATAATGTGTATATGTTGTATTATTATCTCCAGTTATATATAGTTTTACAAAAAAGGTGTCACATTTTATGTAATATATTAGGGTTTGTGTTTTTCTAATCTGGTCATAGCCCTTTAGGACAATCTGCGTCTACATGCTTTTCTTGTATGTTGGAGTCTTTGAGAGTGTCCAATCAATAAATACCAATAAGTACCAGTGCCCCCCCCATCCTAACTGTGAATCAATTGAAAAATAAGAGACACGTATGACACACAGATTCCAAAACATCACTTCTAGCACTGACAAGCTGATGTGAGGGAATGTGCCTTATTTCTGCTGGCAAGCAGGCTTTCTTACAGTTAACCTCCAAATAGATCAACCTCCCCACGTCAGCCAGAATTCTCCACATGGAGTGAGTGAGGGTATGGAAAGGAAGGACATGTCATGCTCATGGAATTCCATCTATATAGAAGGAAATAATAAGAATGAGGAATAATAATATTATCCTTTTCCCTTTTTCTCCTCCCACCATGGAAAAGTTTTCCTTCTGACTTTAATGTACTGTTTTTACTCTGCTTGTTGAAGCATTTTAACAAAGCACTTAGTGGTAATTGAGACTATGTATCTCGAATTTCTTTGGACATTTTCCCCACATATAACTTAAATAAGAAAGCTAGATATACCTTGGTAAGTGATGATTTGGTGACAATGGCTGTGTTTTACCTGATGCGAAAGCAGTTGGTTAATATATCTGACCAGTTAAAAATCAGTTGATTTGATGACAAAATCTCATTTGGTATCACATAGAGATTGCAGGGTCTGCATATGTAATGTCAAGAGCTGGCCAATTATGCAAACTAGTTAAATCTCCTGAATCTTCTATTACTGAGAATAAAAAGAGCATTAAGGATTGAAGGTATAATATCAGTAACAACCATAGGTACCCTTCACTGAATGTTGATTGTGTGCTAGCATCATATTACACACTTCTTATGTATTATCTTATTTAATTTTATTGCAACTGATTGTTGTTGTCGTGGTCACTTGTATTGGGCCCTCTGATCCTTTCTGTCCTCCATGGGACTGACTTCAGAAAATTAAAATTTCCAGGTTCCCTGATTTCCAGTTAGGTTGTCAGTGGGAGGTATTGGTGTGAGACTGGTGTTGTAGAGGGGAAAAGCCATTTCTCCAGCTCCATGCATTAAGTGGTGCCTCTGGCAGTGGCTCGAGCTCCTGCAACTCAGCCCTTTTCCCTTTCTGATACATTCTCAGGAGTGAGAGAGACTTGCCACTGACATAAATCTCTGTGTTGCCCACCGTCTGCCCAGTTTGGCTTTTTAACTCTTCCGATGCCTTTAGAACTAGTTTCCCGTAATTAAATCCTCTATTGAACTACCTGTCATGGGTTCTGTTTTCTTGTCTGAACCTTGATTTATGTAAAGGTAGAGATTATATTCATTGTATGGGTAGATTAAGTGACTTGTACAGAATCACACAACTAGTTTAAAAACAGGCTTTCAGGACTTCCCTGGTGGCGCAGTGGTTGAGAGTCTGCCTGCCGATGCAGGGGTTACGAGTTCGTGCCCCGGTCTGGGAAGATCCCACATGCGGCGGAGCGGCTGGGCCCGTGAGCCATGGCCGCTGAGCCTGCGCGTTCAGAGCCTGTGCTCCGCAACGGGAGAGGCCACAACAGTGAGAGGCCTGCGTACCGCAAAAAAAAAAAAAACAAAAAAAAAAACAGTCTTTCAAACCAGTAGTGCCTCCTTGTGAAGCCCAAGTCCTTAAACTACTATGCTGTATCGAGATGGTATTCCAAGTGAATGTCCAAATAAATACTTTTCATGAATTGCTTATTTTTATTACTTAGTTCAAATTGTCTGCATGATGGCACGAAGCAGCTATTATTATCCTTTAATTGTCTATCTCTCCCATTAGCTTGTGACACTGCTTGAGAGCAAGCACATATGTTATTCATCTTTGTAGTCTTAGCACCAACTACTGTGCTTGGAATGTAGTAGAGCCTTAATAAATATTTGTGGAATGAATGAATAATAATCACTGTCATTTACAGAGCGACTATTTCATTCCAGCAAGCATGCTAGGGGTCTTATGTAAAATTTATAACTCAGTCTTCATAACAATCTTGCAAGGTAGGCATAAATATTCCAACATCATAGGTAAGGGAAAATAAGGTCAGAGTTTAAACAATTCACAACTAAACTAGAATTAAACCCAAGCTAACTGGGCTTTAAAGTCTGACCTTTTGTCTACATCTAGCTGCTTCCATTAGTGTGAAGGAACAAATATATAAATAATTGGGTTGGAAAAAAATCTAACATCTTATTGGATTTCCAGTTATTAGAGGAACTTCATAAACAGGTGAAGTCTTATCTCTATGAGAAAAAAGAGGAGTTCTGTATTTTCTTGCCATAATTAAATGAAGAAACAAGTTTTTGTATCTCAAGCTATGCCTATTCAGGCAAAAGGAAGAGAAATTGGGATAATAATCTGAAATATGAAATGGTTTAAATTGCCAATGTGGAAAACACTGGCTATTCCCATAATTACCTAATCATTCTCTAGAGTTACTTGGCATGAGATGTAACCCTGATGATATTCACAACTAGCTCTCCTAAAGACTTAGAAGTCAGGTTTTAGCTTTACTTTTCCATGTCCTGGTTTATTATCCAGCACGAGCCAGTAATTTTCCAAAGTACCTGGGTAGGTATTTTTATCGCTGGATTGCTGATGATGGTTTTCACTTGTGTTTCTGTGTGTTCCATACTTTGCTTTGCATGGTAAAATCATATGCATGAGTCTATGGCCCAGTTAAGTTTCTCCCTTAGTTTTACCAGAGTGATGCATTTCTAGTAACTCCTCTGAGCTTGGACTTAAAATAATACCTATATTTGTAAGGCTGATTTGCAGAATCCATGTCTTATTCTTTGATTTCTGATGAAAAGTAACTAATAGAAGCAAAATAATTTGGTAGGCGTCATACAAAGAGTCATTGTTAATTCTCCACGTGCTTCTTTGGCACATACTTGCTTGGTTTGGTATTGGTTGAAATTATTTCAGCTGGATACCACCAAGAGGCTGTTCTCTTCTTGCAGAGCTAGGAGCCATTTGAAGATTCTGGAAATAAACAATTTTCATAAGATCTTTGCTGGCGTGACCCTGTCTTTTTTCCCAGGGAAAGGATGTTCTCCTAAATCTTCTTCATGTATGTACTACTGGTTTTGCCATGATAAAGTAAAGCCTTTATTTTGTTGATTCAATAGGAGAGATTAATATAAAATTAAATGTAGGCATTTTCCCAGGTGATTTATAATCATAAAAGCTATGTCTATGTATTTAATACTGGGGAAAGAACACAAGAAGACCGTTTATTTGTTTGATAAAAAATTATATTCTCTTGTCGTTGAGACACGTCATTAAGGACTGGAAGCCAAGGGGTGTCAAAAACCCCAGAGTGTTGCTGTTGCATGGGTGTAGAGTTTCAGTCATGCAAGATGAAAAAGTTCTAGAAATCCACTAACCAAAAGTGTGCAGGGAGTGAACAATTCTGTAATGTGCTTTTACCACAATTAAAACAAAAATAAAAACAAACAGAAAAAGCAGAGTCGTGACCAGTAGACATGGAAGAAACCCAACTACATTTGTGCTGAAGAATTACCTGCTCCCATCTGAATGTCGAGAAGGAGTTAGAGAAATAAACTGATTCTCTGCTTCATAAAACTGCAGCAAGTCGTTTTCATTAGCAGTGATGACTGATGGAGATTGTTGGTGATGTTGTGATCCCAGGAGCAGAAGTCACCCTGTAAACAAAGCTGTGCTGACAAAAGGGGACTGTTCACAAAGCTGACACTAGCGCGGGTTGAGAATATGAAGAAACAACGTGTGCATTCGCTGATCTGGGGCCAAAGTGCTCAGTAATGATTGTGACATTAACTATTGGAATTTACAAATTTTAAGTAAAAAGAATAGATCCTATTCATTCATTTATTTATTTTCCTCCGCTAAAATTTTTCAAAAGTATCTGAAAAGCTAAAATGTTTTCACTGTATAAGTTGGCAAATTAAGGAAAGTTTAGTGTTAATTGAATCGCATTTAATTCTTTCCAAGTGCTTAGCTTTAAACACTACAGTGAAAAGACAACTGTTTAAAAACTTCTTTCAGGGCTGGAAGCACATTTTGAAACAAACCTTTGAGACATGATGATAAAACCTGCACAACATCACAATGCATAGAAGGAAAAACAGAATTCCCTGATGTGGTGATTTTCTGTGTTACCAACTCCAACTTCTATGCCTCCTCAGGTATATAGGAAAAATAGGCATTTAGAATAGGGATTTTTTTTTTTTACATCTTTATTGGAGTATAATTGCTTTATAATGGTGTGTTAGTTTCTGCTTCATAACAAAGTGAATCAGTTATATATATATACATACGCTCCCATATCTCTTCCCTCTTGCGTCTCCCTCCCTCCCACCCTCCCTAACCCACCCCTCTAGGTGGTCACAAAGCACCAAGCTGATCTCCCTGTGCTATGCGGCTGCTTCCCACTAGCTATCTATTTTACGTTTGGTAGTGTATATATGTCCATGCCACTCTCTCACTTTGTCACAGCTTACCCTTCCCCTTCCTCATATCCTCAAGTCCATTCTCTAGTAGGTCCGTGTCTTTATTCCTGTCTTACTCCTAGGTTCTTCATGACATTTTTTTTTCTTAAATTCCATATATATGTGTTAGCATACGGTATTTGTCTTTCTCTTTCCGCCTTCCTTCACTCTGTATGACAGACTCTAGGTCCATCCACCTCATTACAAATAGCTCAATTTCGTTTCTTTTTACGGCTGAGTAATATTCCATTGTATATATGTGCCACATCTTCTTTATCCATTCATCTGATGATGGACACTTAGGTGAATAGGGATGTTTTTAGCCACTAAGATGAGTGAAGACAACTTTGATACCAAGAGGAATATGTTATCTCCCTCTCTTATCTTGACTGGGTAGCTATATTGAGCTCTAATATATTGAAATATAAGCAGGCAGGAGCGGGGGAAGAAAAAAACATAAGGGAGAGAGATTGAGTTCTAAATGTATGAGAAGGAAAAACTGAGAGCAGTTGAGAGGTTTATGATAAAACCAGAGGTATTATAGATGAAGACCAAAAAAGAGCAGTTTCCACTCTTTTGAAAAATTATCCTATTCTATGGGTTTTTCTAAAACTAGTGTTACGTACTTGCACTCTACTTAAGGTGACTTGGAATTTTATGGGAGGGATTTCAGCTTGAGTTCATTTGTATTGTCATTCAGAATTGCCAAGAGTGGTCTCTCATAATTTTCACTTATGACCTATGGATTTTTTCACCACTTACATACCAAACAATTTGTATTTGATCATACACTGTCCAGTTCTATTCCAATGTGTTTACTGAAAAGTTTTACCTTTCCCAATAAAAGTATAATTTCCTTGGGATCTGGGTCCAAGTACCTTTCACAGAGCCTTATACTTCTCTACCTAGTTTATATTGTCTGTAGGACAACTTGTCTGTCTTGTTCACTGCTGAAATCCTGTGCTTAGCACAATGACTGGCATGTAGTAGACTTCGGATAGATATTTGTTGTCTTCATAAAAGAATGAGTAAAGAGAATTAAGCTCATACGTAATTGTTCAGTGGCTGTTTCCTTAATGTGTATAGGGGAGTGGGATTCAGGTTTTAAAAATTAGTGCCATTTGGGATATTGTTAAATGGATATTGTTCAGAGGATTTTAATCAATTAACCCTGGGGATACTGTTAAGATAGCATCTGGCAACTGGAAGTAGATTTACTAGATTAAATATAGTCAGAGTGAAATACTTTGGTTTTTAGTACAAAATATTGCCCTAATTTCAAGAAACGAATAGACAAAATCTTTGACAAAGGGTTAGTAGAATTTAATAGAGTTTAAATCATCTTCTTGTTTTAGATATAAGACATTTTACATATAAAAATGTGTACCTATATATTATATATACACATAGACACACATATATCTGTATTTATTATATATGTATACATATAGGTTTCCACTTCTATGTTTGATCTTCTCTGAAACCTCACTTCTTAACTTGCAGGATTCTTTTCCAGATCATAGAATTATTTGTTATTTTTACTTAGGCGATTTCCATGATTAAAATTCCATGTCTCCCCAGGTTTCCGTGAATCAGCGGTGCCCCAGAAAGCGTTTCCCTTCCTGAGACTCCAGGGAAGTCTTGGAACACAAAGAACTTGAAGAGGGAGCCTGGCCAAATAGAGATTTTTGAGCCTTTGTAGCCTTGCTAAAGCAGATTATTAGTACAAACAAAATCAAAGTCTGTGTGTTCCCAAAAGCAGCATTTTAATGTAAGTCCAAGGAACTCACTTTAGTTTTATTTGCTTTGGCTAAAGAAATGAAAAGCTTTGTTTTAACCACGTGGGCACTATTTTGCAAGGGGATCATAACAAATTGTTCTAATCTTTAATTTCACTAAAGAGTTACTACAGTGATTTGATGTAACTTTTTCAATGGAAAATTAACAACTAAATCTTTTCTAACGTCATTGTTTTCTAGATATGAATCAGAAGCTTCCTAGGTATTTTTGTAACACAATGGATTCTGATTCTGTTATTCAGATTCAGTGTTTTCTTCAAAAGAATGACGCTTTATGACTTTGCCAGCAATTTAATAGATTTTTGTCTTCTTAAAAGAATAGAACTAAGAAATATCAAGATTTAAAGCATAAATACCTTGGAACACTCAGAAGAGCAACATGGGAGAAACTGAGAAAAGAATTGAAACTCATAGAATAAGATGTCTTTCCAAGTTGAAGGTATGGACTGCTTTGTGTGGATATATGTGTATGTACCATATATATATTTTTAAACCGAGACCTTGTAAAGTTGCTTATATCTTCATGTATTAATCTAATAATAATGTCATACTACCTGATATATTGATAAGTTCTTGCTTTAATGAAGGTGGTTTGTAACTGAAGGTGTGTCTAAATAGGATTATTGATTCAGGCAATTTCAGCAGAAATAATGTTGAGGGATTTAAATGGAAGACAGGATCTTAAACACTTTCAAGTACACATTATATGACAGTAGGATTTAATTTCCTGGATTAAAGGCCAATTTAATGTTCACCCTTCTGGGGCTTCTAAGTCAGAGGAGTATGGAGGTCTCTCCTGGAAAATGGTTCACTGGACAGAAATGCTTTGTTGATCTGTATTCAGTGATGCCTTCACAATGACCCACTAAAACAAATGTTTACTTCAACCTCTGGCAACATACCAATCATTCTTTTTTTTTTTTTTTTTTTTTTTTTTTTTTTTTTTTTTTT